>NC_137833.1:14655659-14715659 GCF_963921795.1 Nannobrachium achirus | reverse complement strand
GCCCCCTAACTGTATCCTGCCGTATTTCCGGTTCTGACCGGATCTAGGTTTCCGTATCCTGTCCAAGGCCCAATTGTAGCTTCCGCAGCAGCACGTTCATTTCATCGTCTTTTTTCACCCGTTTTTTTATTTTATTTGATAGCTTTTCGATTCTTGTGCCCGCCTGGCATATGATCCGCGCACATATCGTCTGCTATGTGCACGAACGTGTCCACGTGTTACCATAGCGCACAACTGGCCGTTTCCAATGTTTTCTTATGTAACACCGGCGGCTACAGCATGGGTAACAGCCTGGCAACGGATTTGTCTATTCCAATGGATTTTCTTTTTATTCGAAAGCTGTCATCTTGTCTACCGGTCTACTACATGAGTCGCGCACAGATCATGCACTATGCGTGCACGTGCCCACGTTAAAAGGTAAGGACAATTTGGCAGCTGCTTACTACAGCTATGTTTAAAATGGCAGCAAAATTGTTAATAATCAAAACATTATTACATGCAGGCAATTTAGAAACCAAACTTGCTCAAACACTGCAGTTTAATACTACAACATACACTCCCCCAGATTTATGTTTCCTTGGCTTCCACTGTTCCAATTTTATTCTTTTATTACCTTCGTCTTTGGATCCTTGAATCCTTCCCCTTGTTTCCTTCCTTCCTTCCTTCCTTCCTTCCTTCCTTCCTTCCTTCCTTCCTTCCTTCCTTCCTTCCTTCCTTCCTTCCTTTCTTCCCTCTGTTTGTTTGTTTGTTTCTTTCCTTCAAGATAACATTCTCCTATTTCAGTTTTTCATTTTAAAGATTAGATTTTTTTTGAGCTTTTATGCTTTATTGATAGGACAGTAGACTGACAGGAAATGGGGGAAGAGACGGGGAGTGACATGCGGCAAAGGTTATCCGGATCGGGAATCGGAACCAGCGACGCCGCCTAGCCTGACTGCAAGCGTCAGACTCTATCACACACACCACTACCAACAGGGGGTGGTGTTGTGCAGTCTGGTTTATTAACCAGGCTAGACGCTGCCAGGCATCCATGCCTATGTGGCAATGCCTAAGTGGTATGCACCTGGACCAGTAAGCCAATTACCAACTGTAGAATTACATCTAGAGTGGTTGTTGTCTTGGAGATAGCCTCCCTACTACTTCTACTTGTGATCCATACTGATCTTCTCTCATCTAATCCATACTATTTCACTCTCATCTAATCCATATTATTCTGTTCTGATCTGATCTGATCTGATCTGATCTGATCTGATCTGATCTGATCTGATCCAAACTATGTTCTGTTCTCTCCTCTGCTCTACTTGTACTCCCTTGACCTGTTCTGTCCTGCACTTCTTTATTCTATTATACTGTGCTGTTCTCTGCTTTGTAATATATTTCTATTACATTTGATTCTATTGCACTCTATTATACAGTATTGTGCTCTCCTCTGTTTACTCTATTCCGCTTTGGTCTGTTTGTATTGATGCCCAGGGTGACTGGAGAGATGAGATGGCAAGAATGAAGAGGAAAAGAGAGGATGGAGGATAGGAAAAGTGCTCAGGGCTGTTTTTTTTTATATAGCACAGGCTCCAAAATAGTTGTCTTATTTTAGATCCTGTCCCCAATAACAGAAGAGTAGCTGCAGGTGAGGGGGAGATAGACAGAGAGATACATGGACACACACACACACACACACACACACACACACACACACACACACACACACACACACACACACACACACACACGAGCGCGCGCACACACGCACACAGGGGTGTCACAATGGGGGGAAAAGTGGGACTGAGTTACTAGGGCCCAAGGGGGAGGGACCTTAATTATTTTATGCTTTAGCTATTGAAAAATAGCAGATCTACAAGCTCACAGCTTGTAGCTTGTAGATCTGCTATTTTTGAAAAGTCATGAAAATGTGTGCAAATCTTTGAATATATGTATTTTTTAAGCGAACGTTTGCATCTAAAATTTCGCTTCTGGGGGGTCCCTGGAACAGAGAGATGGGGGTCCATGGCCAAATACATATCATTTTGGGGGTTCATACATACTGTAGGTTACATACTGTAGGTTTTTCAAAAAACCTTAGAAGGATTTGAAATAGTCAAAGACTTTTCAAGATTTTTCAAAGATAGCAGATCTACAAGCTCGCAGGACCGCACTCGGTGCCGCGCTGTGAGCTTGTATATCTGCTATTTTTCAAAAAAAATGTGACATATTTTGGCACGGCTGATAATTAGACATATTGGATCAGTGCCGGTTCCCAAACCTTTTAGCTTGAGACCCAAAATAAGAATGTCATGTCTCCCTGGGACTCAAACTAGGAAAATTCAGCTTTGTCCCCCCAAAGTTCCCAGGGTATCTGGCCTTACAACCCAGATATACCTTCATACTGCATAATCCTAGACTGCTTTAAAGGACAACTGTGTTTTTTTACAACAAGGGTTCATATTTTAGATTGTAATTAGGGAAAAGAAAAAAATGAGAGTTACGTTTTTTAAATTTACTGCTTTCTATTGTTTTAGCGATTTGAATTACTTTTATTTCAGTGGTTGGGGGCATGCATGCAAGTGGCTAAATATGTATTTTTAGACACAATATTCCCAAGATGCACCACAATCCTTCATGGGCAGATGTGACTTATGGGGGCTACTGTAAACGAGTCATTCCACGAAACCGGTACGATTTGGACATTTCTTTCGGGAAAATTTGATCGAAATGAATTACTTTTCTGAATAGCCTACACCATTAAGGACATATTTAACATGCAGAAAAACATATTTTCCCATCTCAGGCATTAAATTAATATTTTTATATGGAATAATCCATTCAACAGGGTTGACATTGATAACGGGGTTGAGTGGAACGGGGTTGAGATTTTTTACTCAAGATGGCAATTACTCTACCTGTGGTTATTAAGAGGAGACCACATGACATGCATGACATTAAGAAATCAGATACATTGTTGAAATAACAAAGATAGTTTTCACAAATGATTGTTTTCTATCTTTATTTCATGTAACAGGGTTGAGTTGTTAAGCTTTACGACCACACTATGAAAGTATAAATGACTATAAATAGGTGTAAAAAGTTGGGAAATGTCCTCTTTCTGCAGCATCTTGCTCAGAAGACTTGTAGAATGCCATTGCATGTTGTTGATGTCACTAAAGGAGCAGTTCATACTTTTTACAGAGAGGAGAATGACTTTGTAACGGGGTTGAGTGCGATTGGGGGACGGAGCTATATTATGTGATTTTAATGATAAATCATCTATCTATTAAAATACTAAACATGACCAGCAATAGAGTACATTGCTGGTTTTATGTGAATACCATAATTTATGGATTATTTTACATTTTTATTAGTTATATCTCAAGTCCACTTTCCTTAGCAGCCATCGGGGACATGAGAAAATGGACAAAATAGGTGGTGTCTACTAAAAAAAGGGAAGATAATTTCTGGAATTAAGATAAAATGTATGTAAGTTTTACACAATATTAAAGGGAACATTTCAATTAATGATAAAAGCTTTTAAAAATCAATTTTGGTGACCAAATAGATAAAATACAGCTAAAAGGATTAGAGGGACCTCAAATCGTACCGGTTTCGTGGAATGACTTTACAGTAATAAAGAAATCGGTGGCTTGTTGTGTCTAAAAATACATATTTAGCCACTTGCATGCATGCCCCCAACCACTGAAAACAATAGAAAGAAGTAAATGAAAACATTTTAACACTCATCTTTTCTTTTCTCTAATTACAATCTAAAATATGAACCCTATATATGAACAAAGTTGTCCTTTAACCATATCGTTAGATATCCTCAATTTGACATGCCTATGTCAGGACCATAGACTGTATAAAAGATATGGACAAAGCGAAGCCATTGGTTTCTATGCAGCGCAAATGACACAATATGGGTCCTTGGCATGGGTGTTGCCATCATAGATTGTAAAGGCACCAGAGGATGCGATTGGCTGCCAACGGTCACGTGCAACCGCAGAGATACATGGGAGAATGTGGTCGGAGCCTCCCGAAATACAGCACACGAAGAAGAACACAGCCGGCTGGTATTAGTTTAGTTGGCCACGCCCCCTCAACTTTATCGTCAATTTTAACATAAATGGGACCTTATTTTCACAAAACGCATATAATCGTGATTGAAAGGCAATGTTTAACTAGCGATAGGAAAGTATTTATGAAAATGTTAATTAAGGTTAGAAAACAAAACGGGAAAATGAATGGGGTCCAATGGAGAACAATTCTTTTTGCGATCGGCCGGGGGGGAAAACAGCGCAACTAGCGGCCAATCATAGGAAGTTTTAGTTCCGTATTGGAGTCATTTTAAATCGGCGGAACTATGCCCCTGGTCAGGACACACACACACACACGGACGCACGCACGCACGCACGCACGCACGCACCCACGCACGCACGCACGCACGCACGCACGCACGCACGCACGCACACACACACACACACAGAGGCGGCCTGCAGGGGGGGCTAGCGGGGCACTCGCCCAGGGCGCCACTTTGAGGGGGCGCATGAAAAAAAAAAAAAAAAAAAATGAAAAAAAAAAAAAAATCATGGCCGTTAATCCTGACTTTCCTCTACAAAACACAGACCTCTATCAGCCAGGATATAGGAACTCTATAGTCTTGTCTCACTGTGCGTGACTGTGAAAGAACCATTTCTCCTGACAAGCCCAAGGTAAGACTAAGACAGTCAGATCATGCTTTTATAAACCCTATTATATTAAGCCCAAAATGGTTCTGCCGCCGTGTAGAACCGAACCGCTTTTAACTTTAAAAAAAGGCCATAGGGCGGCGCTATACTACCTCGCCTAGGGCGCAATATAGGTACCAACCGCCACTGCACACACACACACACACACACACACACACACACACACACACACACACACACACACACACACACACACACACACACACAAACCCATACAGCTACGGTACATTCAGATATGAAGACACTCTATCTCACCCCATCACATGAAAGTGTGTACCCAGAGGTGACAGTGGAGGTGACAGTGGCTGAGCACACAAGTGCCCTCACTGCCCTGTGACTCACACGCCATGCCAGTCTGTCATAGTGAATTGGGAAGGGGCATCATGGGACCCCAGAGGCCGTTGCAGAGGCACACTGTGTTCCTTTTTATGCCCATATCGTCATTGTCGGGTGGAAACCTCGTATCTCCAAGTTTCAAATCTGTCAGTTCTTTCGCAAAGTAAAGCCCTGCTTCATCATACAAGGCCGTCACACAAAAGTAGTGAAAACAGCAGATCTACAAGCACACAACGCCTCGCGGTGCGAGGCGTTGTGTGCTTGTAGATCGGCTGTTTTCACTAGTTTAAATCATTTTTAAAATGAAAAATGCAAAACGAACGGTTTTGGACATACAAGGTTTTCACCCGACAACGACGATATGCTGTATGGAGTTCTCAGCCTCCACGTGTCCTCCCCTGCAAGTAACAAGAACATCTTGTGAAACAAACGTCACCACCCAATCATCAAGGACGATGATGATACACGAAAGAAGAAAAGAAGTATGGAGTTCTGCGTCAGTGCATGACGTTATGTTGATGGCATCAATTTACATACATATTGGGGACTTGCAGATTTATTTGTTATATCGGTTTAGTAAGGTCGCTTCTCGCCCTTAGGCGTCTTACTGGTATGTGAAACGGCACATGCTGACTATGTCTGTCTGGACATATACACTTTTTTACAGTCTATGGGTTTGACATCATCGCTCTGACGTCACTTGTGGAGTTCCCTGATGTCATCAATATTAAGCCCATATCTTCATATGGGAATGCCCATATATGGAGGCCACATCTGCCAGACACCACACTTACAGAATCCATATATGCATGGCCAAGACAGCCCATATATGTGTGGCTGGTTCTACAGACAGGGATCTCCATGTATGGACATAAAAGGGATTCTATGTCAGAGATGTCATAGACGTCATGGGACTTTCACATAACGATTAACTGAGTAAGCATGTTTGCGCTCTCCATATCTCCATGTACAGTACATGGATCTCCATATATGGGTACCAGGGGTCTCCATATACAGTATGGGTAACTGGTCCGATATACATCACTGGCCAGATGGCCAAGACATGGCGCGACCAAAGGGCGAGGTCGCTTGTCGCCCTGAGGCGTCTTACTAGTTGATATAGTTTGTACAATCATCGATTGGACCGACTTCCCATCACCCCTTGGGTCCTTGGCAATATGTACGCTGAGTTTGAAGGCTATCGGTCGGACCGCCGATCCCCATATATGCCCATATAATATGGTCATAACTGTTTCTGGACAAGAAAATATATATAATATAAACATATATGCCCATAAAGTGCCCGTATGTATATAGGGGCATATCGGTCGGATTGGTGGTGTGATGTACAGTACATGTGAGGACCTCTAGTTTTCAAAAATAGCTAAAATAGCGTATCTACAAACTCACAATGCTCACATCAGCTGTTTTCCTCTATTTCCTATATGTTTGCACCATCGTACAGCTCATTATGGTTCAAGTGTTTAAGGACCTCTAGTCCTCCAGGGTCTGAGAAGTATAATGTCAGGGAGGATGTAAATTGGGATAAAATAAATAATAATAAAAAACATTACAAACATTAGAATAAACACAATGAAAATAACAGCACTTTTTGCACAGTTATACTTGTCAACACGCGGGCGCGCACACACGCACACGCGCACACACACACACACACACACACACAAACACATGTTGATATCCCCACTTTCACTGTCCTCTCTCTCTCTCTCTCTCACACACACACACACACACACACACACACACACACACACACACACGCACGCACGCACGCACGCACGCACGCACGCACACACACACACACACACACACACACACACACACACATCCTGAGAGCAGTGTTGAGTGGTCCAGCAGAGACCATGTCGTGTTCAACCAGAGACAAGTAATGGACTGTGACGGACCGCTAGCTCAGCTTAATTCACACTGCCTGCTAATTGTGTGTGTGTGTGTGTGTGTGTGTGTGTGTGTGTGTGTGTGTGTGTGTGTGTGTGTGTGTGTGTGTGTGTGTGTGTGTGTGTGTGTGTGTGTGTGAGTGTGTGTGTGTGTGTGTGTGTGTGTGTGCGTGCGTGCGTACGTGTGTGCGTGAGTGAGTGAGTGAGTGAGTGAGTGAGTGAGTGAGTGAGTGAGTGAGTGAGTGAGTGAGTGAGTGGGCGATTCTAAGAAGGTATAAGAGGATATAAGAGAAAGTTCAGTGAACAAGGTAACCGCCTGGTAACCGCCTTTTTTCCATAGACACCAATCTATCACAGCGCATTCTCACATCCACTGTGTGAAACGGGTGACAAGTAGGGACAGGATTTGACCACGCGTCACAGGTTTGACACAATGGGACTTCCCTGCGTCAGACGGTGATGAAACGGGGCTACCCTGTCGTGTCGCATCTTGATGAGGATGGATGATAATGATGATTGTCAAACGGGTGAAGCAATGGGTGCTCTTGACCCGTTGCGTTCATAGTTCATGCAGAGCGGGCTGTTCTGTATTTTTTATTCTTAATGTTTGACTTTATTTGATCTACTTAGCAATGTTGCTGATATGTATAGCAATGGCCACATGGGGGGATGCTATACATAATACCTACTCACCTTTCCTTTAACTTCATTTGTGTAAATTGTAACCAAATGCATACGGTGCAAATTGTTGACCCTTTCAGAGTTAGATTAACACTGCATAGTATGTATTAATCATAGCAATATTCTGGCATTGATTATGGATGATCACCATCCGACATTGACACAGCAATGATGTAATTAACAACAGCGACACGAGTTGCGTCTCCAATTGTTTTTTACTGTGTTTTTCTGCAGGAGGCATCTCTAAGAGGGTCAGTCAGTGTGGTTGCAGTTTTGAATCTTAGTTGCAACGCACATTTATTTTTTCCCCCTTTTTTTACGTTTTCAGAGCATTATTTCAGAGATGTATTTTTAATGATCAATCAATCGAGTGTTCCAGCTTGGATCAATGGAACTGTTAACATAGTATAATTGCGACCGGCAGGTTGCAAGTTACTACGAAAACCTCCACCGGCTGTCTGTCTGTCAGTCCATCCGTCTGTCCGTCACGCCACTTTTGGCCATGCTCTTATCTCCGGCACCGTTGCCCCTATCCATGCCAAACTTTGCACACACACTCCTTGGCTGGCAAACCACAACCTTTCTCACATGCCCCTCTTCTAGCGCCACCATGAGGTTGCTACGGCCAATCTGTGCATACATGCGACCTGACAGTCGCTTATCTCCCGATTAGGGAGTCTTACTTGTCTTAGTTGCTATTTATCGGTATTATAATGAAAACCCATTTTTCGAGGTTTTAAAGGAGGGGGGGAAAGCCATGCCATTTCTTTAAGAATATTATATTGTTTCATGTTCATGTTATATTAACTCATCCAGAGCCCAGGACATTAACGGATTAGGGGGTCCAGAGTGCCCCCTCCCGGCCCCATTAACGGCCATTGTCTTATTTTGAAGGCCAGAAGTCTAGACCGGAAGTACTTCCGGTCTGACGTCATCGGATCCTGCGACGGAACCGATCATTGTTTACGTGGTGCCATGCTGGATTGCATCGGAGCGTTTATACATGTGCTTTATAAGCGAGCATCTGCCTCCATCTTCGCTTCTAAAGTGTTGTTTTGAGATAATGGACATTAAAGATGAGATCGGCCGTCCACCTCAATGTTATGGGATGACTATTGTGTGCTCGTGGAGCCGTGATGATGACAAATCAGCGCGGATTTCGTCTCCGGAGCGTCGGCCATTGTACTAGGTATTTTTACTCGCCGTTACAGTAATATATTACTTTTCGCGCGACATCGCGCATTCGGCACTATACGTACTCTAGTACTTATTGCGTGACATCACGCGAAAGGCACTAGATGAGTTAACATAGAAATCGTAACTTATTTGGGGTGCCCGATTGCTATACCCTCACGGTCCACCAGTGGGCCCCAGCAGCCCACAGGTTGAGATGATGTCACGGGCTGGCCATGCACGCTGTGGGGTCCCATTTGGAGCCACGCCTATTTTCCAAGTGCATCCCGGGATCAGCCACTGCCTTTTAGCAAGGCATCTCTGACAAGCTGCAAGAAGCACAATACTGTGACTCACACTGACCTCTGACCTCATGAAGGGTGGTCACGCAGTTTTTAGAATCAGGAACACACACGCACACGCACACACACGCACACGCACACGCACAGGCACAGCCACAGGCACACACACACACACACACACACACACACACACACACACACACACACACACACACACACACACACACACACACACAGGCATGTTGTGTAACACTTGTCCCTAAGGTGCATAAAGGTTGTCCAGTAGAGCCATTAAAGGATGCTACAACACAGAGGTCATCGTCCCTGTCAGTGTGAGACAGAGACCAGGGAGATAGAGTTAGAGTGACGCAGAGAGAGAGAGAGAGAGAGAGAGAGAGAGAGAGAGAGAGAGATAGAGAGAGATATGTGGGGAGAAACAAGGCACACAACAAAGTGTGTGTGTGTGTGTGTGTGTGTGTGTGTGTGTGTGTGTGTGTGTGTGTGTGTGTGTGTGTGTGTGTGTGTGTGTGTGTGTGTGTGTGTGTGTGTGTGTGTGTGTGTGTCTGTAGGGGTAGAGTATATGTGCGTGTGGGGAAGGGGGGTTGAGCTGCAGTGACTCAGCTGATGGTCCACAGACATCCCCTTAGCCTGATTACTCATCTCCAGCTTGCTAAAGCCATATGCGAGCGTGCGTGCGTGTGTCTATGTGTGCGTGCGCGTACGTGTGTGTGCGTGCGTGCGTGTGTGTGTGTGTGTGTGTGTGTGTGTGTGTGTGGCGTTAGGCGTGCCAGTATATGGCCTCTGGAGATGTGATTATTGTAATGCAGACGGAAATGTCACATGATGTGACACTGTATATTCAGTGCATGACAGTGTGAGACAGTGCCATAATCCATGTCTGTATACAGTGTACGTATAGGTCTGTTTGTATGGTTACATGGGTATGTCCTAAGGGCTGCTTCTACCCAGGCATCACTAAGAGAATCATGACTGGATGCATCACCGCCTGGCACAGGAACTGACATGCCCTCACCCGCAAAACGCTGCAGAGGGTGGCAGGGACAACCCAGGGCATCAATTGATCTGAGCTTCCCTCCTTCCAGGCTCACACACACCAGCCGGAGGATAATCAAAGACCCCAGCCACCCCAAACCATGGACAGTTTCAGTCACTACCATCAGGCGAGCGGAACTATAGCCTCAAGGTCCGGACCAGCAGGCTCCTGAGTCCTGGACAGCTATTTCTACCAGGGAGCTACAGTATAGTCTTATGAAAAACAGACACTAAAAGGCTTGTTGCAGGCACTTTGGCAGAACTGAAATTACGGCCATCTATCACATGCTCAACACGTTATGGCGACTTAGGGAGAGAAAATGAGCAGTAATGTGTTACAGTTGTCAGTTTAGGCATTTTAGTGGACGCTTTTAATCCAAAGCGATTTACAATAAGCAGGTAATACATCAATATGATAAGCAAGATAATGCGTTAGTACATCAACAGCAAAATACAACAAATGCATAGGAATATCAATCTAGAAAAATAATAACGGACCATGCACCTAATCAGTAAAAAACTTTTCTAAAACCTAAAATGTTCAGAGACTTGCATTCCCCACCTTACAATAAGTGTTAATATGTTTGTTGCAACTGTGTGTCCAACAAAAAAGCTGTACAGCCAGAGGCTATGCCATAAAAGTGCTCATACCTCTAATTCCAATGAAAGCTGTATTAGTCTTTATTTAGAATTTAGCAAGAATGAGTATATCTCTGCCAAGCCTTGACATTTCCCAGAGTGTTACCAGGGTTAAGGCCCATTCCCACTGGGCCAGATAACAGATAAAAAAATCTCTTACTCCAGATATTTTTCCATTCAAAGTGGATGGTAGATACAGATAAAAAAAATGCCACAGATAAAAGTATCTGTGGCAAATATCTGTGGTAGATATTTTTTTTATCTGTATCTACCATCCACTTTGAATGGAAAAATATCTGGAGAAAGAGATTTTTGTATCTGTTATCTGGCCCAGTGGGAATTGGCCTTTAGTCAGAAAGGCACCAATGTGTCACAACCTTTTGCAATGATTTATGATTTACTGAGTTGAATTTGTAGTTGTGATTTCAATTGGATTACAATCATGTTTAATGAGCTCTGAGTTGAGCGGTCCTCTTGTCAGTTAAAAATCAAACCTCGGTTCGAACTGAAGCGGTGAATTAGAGCAGTTCCAGATCTATGTTTTTGATTCAGATGGGTCCCAGGGACATTTTATGAGTCCCGTTTTTACTGGTGTGTGTGTGTGTGTGTGTGTGTGTGTGTGTGTGTGTGTGTGTGTGTGTGTGTGTGTGTGTGTGTGTGTGTGTGTGTGTGTGTGTTTTTTGTTTTTTTTTACCGCAACGTGCTCTCTCTCTCTCTCTCTGTTTTCACCGTGCGGTTTGTAAGTTTCACTTTCGGTTTAGAAATCAGCATCGCTTGCTCTGTCTGGCTCTCTCGGCTCTCTCGGCTCTCTCTCTCTCTCTCTCTCTCTCTCTCTCTCTCGCGCGCGCGCGCGCGCATGTGCAGATCCTGTTCGTACTGGACGGTGAGTGAGTGAGTGAGTGAGGACAAGGCATGGGACAGACATGATCATACATTGGAAGCGGCTAGTCACCGCTTCAAAAATTGCAACAATGGATAAGTTGACTGTTCTTCGAAGGAATAACTTTTTTGTTTGTTGCCATAATTGTGAGACAGATCAAATTGTATTCAGCCTATTGAGGGCATCCAAGCCATGCTTTGACAACCCATATAGAGTTGCTAAGGCTTACTTCAGCCATCTTCACGTGGATTTAAATAATTTAATTATCCCCAACATTGCCCAAACTGCTTTCAACGTTTTTTTGCAAAACTAACTTTGTCCAAAAATCACGCAAATCGGTAGACAGTGTCTCTACAGTCATGTGATCGACATGGATCTGTCCGATTTTTCATATTCCATCCTGATAGGCTAAAACTGTCTTCCAAAGTTAGCAGGATTGGTCAGTTTTGAATAAAATGCCTGAAATCATGAACGCAGCGTGCGATTTTGGTGAAATTGTGCATGCACATTCCCAATAGGCAGAGGAATAAATGCCACTTAATATTTTCAAATCAGCCTCATGGTGGCGCTATAACAGGCCGATTTGTGTTTTTACTTATATCTCCACTAATCAGTGTACAACTTTGTATGTGCACTCCCTAGAGGCCAAGGAAAAACCTTTGCCCTGCTTTTTTCATATCTGCCTTTTATAGCGCCACCAGGAGGCCGACTTATGTAAAACACATTTTTTTCCTATTATTCCTTGAGAGTTTATCAAAGCATCATGCAAATCACTACACAGTATCTCTATAGTCATGTGATCAAGACAGATCTGTCCGATATTTCATATTCCATCATAATTGGCTAACATTGGCTTCCAAAGTTTGCAGGATTGGTCCATTTTGAACAAAATCACTTAAATCATGAACGCAGCTTGTGATTACAGAGAAATTCTGCACGCACATTCCCACTAGCTCAAGGAACAAATGCCACTCTTTTCACATTGCGCCACCAGCATGGCACCCTTTTAGGCCCCTGCACGGGCCTAAAATGTGGGCCCGGGCCCGGCCCTGGCCCATGGACTTCAGTCCAGGCCCGGCCCGTGGCCCGTTTGGTGCTGCTATTTAAAGCCCGAGCCCGGCCCGAAGCCCGTCACCTTATTATTAATTAATTATTTGTGTGCGCTGCGCGCTGCTGCAGCTACACTCTCAAGGGGAGTCCATACTGTCACAGACCACCGAAATTTGCGTCGGAAAGGTCCAGTTCAACTACAAAATGACATCTCTTGCAACTTCTGAAAAGGATTACTCCTAATTTGAGTTCGGAAAGCTGCACGCACGTCAGAAAGTCGAAACTTTCCGACGAAAACTATGGTCGGAGAGGACGGAGACTGAGAGATGTATGTACAGCCCTCTATAGCTGTGCTCGTCTTGCGCTCTGATTAAAAGAAAGAAGTCAACACAACACAACACAACAGCACAGCAAGTAATTACACACACATCACATCGCAAGAAATCTTCCTCCACCCACCGTTTGTTATGTTACTGTATATCTTCACAGCAATTAGATATTGATATTATTGTCGGCTTGCCGCCCGTGGCCATCTCGTAAAATACAGAGTATCGTCGCACGCATCCCGTAACTGATACGGGACTCGGGAGGTCGGGGAATCATTACAGGGCGATTTATTTGAGAAATGACGGTGAAATGGGTGAAACTGCAGTAGTGCTCCTAATGTTCTAGTCTCGCTGTGTTCGCAGAGTCGCAGAGTAGACTTGTGTGACTGTGAGAAGAAAGAAAAGCCGTCAAGCCCTCGGCTCGTTGCGGCTCTCCATTGGCTAATGTACTCATGTCACGACCAATCAGAGCCGTGGTTGCTATAGATACGGATAGAACCCATAGCCTAGAAGGCTATTAGCCTAGAAGGCTATGGGAGGCAGCACTCACTCACTCACACACCACACTCCATTCTAGCTAAGCGCACACACAGAGAGACGTCATGTGTGAAATTCACAGCGCAAAATGTTCCGAGCATGGTTCTAAGCCCGGGCCCGGCCCTAGGCCCGTTGGTGAGTTTCGAAACGAGCCCAAGCCCGGCCCGTTTTGGCGGGCCGGGCCGGGCCCTGGTCGGGTCCCGTCGGGCTTGCAGGGGCCTACACCCTTTTCACATTTTGCGGCACCAGGACATACCTGACCTTGTGGAGACCTGTGCTCGGAAGAGCACTGCCTCTAGTTTTTTACTGTAACTTCTGTAATTTAAGGAGAGGAACGCCCACACACACTGTATATGAACTTCTACGTCATACTTCCTCATACTCACATTTTATCTTTTCGTCAGTTTCCTTCCCTAAAGTAAAAAAGTAGTGTCATGTGTCAAAATATGAGACAATTGCATAAGCTTGTGCAGTGCACTACCTAATCTTCCCCGAGTGCCAGTGTGCCACCCTTATGCCAACATAAAATAAAATATTGAAAATAACAAGCTCACAAGTTACAAGCCACACAGTATAAACTACAAGCTTTGTGAGCTTGTAGATAGCTATTTTTGCTCAACACTGTTGTAGGATAAAGAATAAAATAGGGCTTAAGTGGTATTATCAGACTAAGCAATTTAGTCCATTATTAAAAAACAATCATTGATATATTTTAAAAATGTAAAAGAAAAAGAAACAAAGAAAGAAAACATTGAAATGTCCTTCAATTAAGTATTCAATTAATAAAAATGTAATCAATAGAATAATCCCTAAGAAGATAACCCCAGGACCCCAATGGAAATTAAAAGGACTTTCTTGGAAAAATCCTTTTAGCAGAAATGTATTGTACTGTACCTCCCTATACCTGTCTCTCTGCAAATATCTAATCAATCAATCAATCAATCAATCAATCAATCAATCAATCAATCAATCAATCAATCAGTAATTAATGCATGAAATCTTGTTTAATTCATCACCCCAAGACGTTCAGGCCATTGTTGAAGACGATTTGAGCATTACAGTATAAGGTCTGTTCATAAAACGTCATCAATAGGTTTTTCCATATACCCTAGTGCAAGGGTCTTCAATAGGGGGTCCGGGACCCCTAGGGGGTCTGCAGAGTTGCTACAGGGGGTCCTCCAAATATTTGTGTGATAGAAAGAATGAAATAAAATCTCACTTTTTAGCCATATTCTTAACCAGATTCTGAGAACTTTGGCCAAAAATAGCAGATCTACAATCTCACAACGCCTTGCGCAGTGAGGTGTTGTGAGCTTGTAGATGGGATATTTTCGGCAAAGAGGTTTGGTGTAGAGGGGAGAGGTATGGACGGTTCAAGTGGTTAAATATCTGAAAACACAAATTGACATGAATCCAAAATACACTGATGATTTTGCTGGCAAACAATGAAACGATATGGAACCTTTGACAAGGTAGTGGGGGTCCCTGCGTCATCTCTCTCTCAACTAAGGGGTCCTTGGCCTGAAAACATTGAAGACCCCTGCCCTAGTGGTTTACTCCCATATTGCAAGGAGGCTATCCATTTCTGTGGGGAAACACAGGACGCTATCCCAGAATGACTTGGGCACCGAACTGTGTTTTCCCAGAAGGTTTGGCAGGTTGGAGAAGAAGACCAGATACACTTTAGTAGAAATTAACTTGACACATTGATGAATGGTTTTGCTTAAAATATAGCCACCAGATAAAACTAACGTTCAGCTTATTTGCACTGCTTGGGAGGTGCAAAGCAGACAGTGTACAGTATGTCCAATCAAGGAATTGATGTTTGAGAGGCGATGTCTGGGCAGATTTTCCTCTCTTTTTCACATTGAAGGCAGAAAGAGATATTACTCACACAGGGCCAAGAATTCAGACAGTCTTAAGCCCTTTGCACACAGGACAGTTGCGTTTTTTTCGTTTGCGGCATGAATAAAACGCATTGGATTTGGTGTGCAAGGCTGTGCGGAATCGGCGCTGCGGATCCAAAAAGGAGTCATAAAAGGAGTGATGAGTTTTTTACCGCATGCGACAAGACGCACAAATCAAACTGGGTTCGATCGAGAAATAAACGCACGGCGGCAGCCACTCATCGCACGGCTAATTCGGAGCCGGTGTGCATGAGGTCATAGAGAATCATTGTTTTCTTTTCAAAAAATTATATTGTCCGTTTTATCCGTGCGGTTAAACGCGCCTGTGTGCAAAGGGCTTTACTCTGGTCCCTATTTCCAGTGAACATCAAAGTCTTTGGGTGCATTCATGAAAGTATTCATATTTGTTAACATTGCACTATGCATATAATTCATGCTGCTCTGAGAGCAGCATTGACAAAATGCCCCCAGAGCAGCAATGTAAGTCCATAGATGACCAGTAAGACTCCTTAATAGAGGGTATGCGCATGCATAAAGTGAATGGTGTATCGAGTGGCAAATCGAGTGGCAAAGTGAGTGGCAAAATGAGTTTAATGTCATTTAACGTTGTTTAATGCAATCAGATAGGACTTTTCTGTTCGTATGAATGGGATGTCAAGGCCAGAAAGTAGTTTTTGCCACTCGGTAGGCGTTCCTGCATAACTTCCTGGTATGATGATGATGTCACGGCATACCCTCTATAGGGAGGTCGCATGTAAAAATCGGCCTGATGGTGGCGCCAAATGGGACAGATCCATGTTGATGACATGACTCTAGACATACTGTGCAGATTTTAGGGCAAAATCTGTAGGAGCAGTGTCCAAAAAAGACTGTGCGCTGAATGTTAGACAGAGAGTTAGAATTAGATGTTTTAAAAATACAGTCTATTAGCCTTTTTTTGTCCTTTTTATATGATCGGCCGAGCGTCTAGTCGGCGACCTGGCCAACTCGGGAACAATGTAAATAGGGAATGAATGTCCCGCCCTTTAATGCAAACCCCATTATACCTGTTGTCATAGGATCCATTTTGACCATATGTTTGCCTGTGTCCATTTATGCCCATATATGGAGTTATATGTCTGTCTACGTCCATTTTATGCCCATATATGGAGATATCTGTATCTGTCTGTCTGCGTCCATTTTATGCCCATATATGGAGATCTCTGCAGACACAGTGCCGGTTCCGGAAAACCCTGATGTCAGACATCAGAATCCCAACCTTTCGTGCTGGTTTCAGAAAATCGCGTATCGGGTCTGGTCGAGGCCGGGCACTGCACTACCTGCTGCGGCGGGGAACGTGCGTGCCGAATTTGAAATAGGGAATGAATGCCCCACCCTTTAATGCAAACCCCATTATACCTGTTGTCATAGGACACGTTTTGACCATCTGTTTGCCTTTGTCCAGTTATGCCCATATATGGAGATCTCTGCAGACACAGGACCGGTTCCGGAAAACTCTGATGTCAGACATCAGCTCTGCATACAGGCATCCATTTTATGCCCATAAATGGAGATCTCTGTGAATGCCCTACCCTTTAATGCAAACCCCATTATACCTGTTGTCATAAGAGCCGTTTTGACCATAAGTTTGCCTGTGTCCATTTAAGCCCATATATGAACATCAGAACACGTCATACTGATGACATTCAATACGTAACCTGGTATTTTTTGTTGACTCATGTGGCGTACGTGATGTCAGAGCCTTTTATGATGTGATGTCACAATGAGTCAGCGCTTGCACCGGTTTCCTCAGAAACAGCCTGATGTCAACAATCATCTCTGCATACGGAGATTCCGAACGTTTCGCGCCGGTTCGGGAAAACTGCGCATCGGGTCGGGCAGAGGCCCGTCACTGCACTCCGCGCCGCGGCGGGGAACGCGCGTGCCGAATCTGAAACCGGTGGGACGAACGGTTCTCGAGATACGCGGATTACATACACACAGACAGACACGCAGACACGCAGAGACTTCTCCCATTTATAGTAAGATATCCAAATGTCTCCAAATTAAATTACTGGAAAATCTATTCCAGTAAATTCAAACTTGCATTACTCAATGTCAGTTGCACACAGAGTGATTATTTTATCTGGGGAAAAACTTCAAAGTGTTTTCTTCAAAATGAAACCATGCCCATGCATTACTACAAAATGGTTCAAAAACAACAATCAATTCACTCTGGGTATGCTGTGTATAGGCGTTTTTTGCAAATTATACAGGAGCTTCTTTTTGGGATTACATAACTGTCTCTTTTAGTGCTGCTTAGTGGCTTTTAATGATGTATTGTCTGTTGTTTAAAGGAGAACAATAAAACATTCTCATTTGCTCAAAAGATAAATATTTCATACTCTGATAGCCTACAGCAGACATTGGTCGAACGTGCTGGGTGGATAGGGGGCATGGCTATGTTCCCTCGACCCTATCCTGGCCTCAACGCTATGTTCCCTCAACCCTATGTTCCCTCAGCCCTATGTTCCCTCAGCCCTATGTTCCCTAAATCCCTAACAATATTTTTTCATCCAAATTAGGCCCTACAGTATGGCTCGCAATATTACACTCGAGGGTCGTGTCTTCAGCCTTGCTGTAGGAACGAGCCGAAGATGAGTTCTGTAGGCAGGGCTGAAGACACAACAATAATCATGATAATCATGATAATGCTACCCTCTCATGTAATATTGCGTATTAACTGTAACACTGTCTCTTCTTTCCCCCTTTCCCTTTTCAATTTAGCACTCAAAGAGATCCCCTTCAAACTCACACAGTCATACAACAAGTATGCCCTCACCTTTCATCTCTCTCCCTTTCTCCTTTCACTTTTCCTGTCTACCTCTTGCTGACCTCACAGCTGCCCGAGTAATAGGTCTCATTCTCTCGCTGTGAGGCAATCAACATCAGATGTGCGTATTGTTCGCCTCAAGTCTATGTGATCTAAAGGCCAGTGTGCACCTGATGAGACAACTGCACACATGACAGGGCAATTAGCATAAGGAAGATGCACACAACAACCCTGATGATTTCCTAATAAATGCCTATAGGTAGTTAGAAGTTAGACTGATTTAGGACGAATTGAACTGAGTTGAATGTACACAGACATTCAAAGTCAGACACGTAATTTAGGGTATGATGTCACATTGTCTTTATGTAGGTCTATATTGGAGGAGGTCTCATGTGGGCTAGCTTGAATTTGCTTTCTCTGACATTGGCAATGCATGTGCATGCATACTCCTGCTCTCTCTTAACGTGATACATTTTGCCTCTCAGTGGAAGGTCACATTTTTCACTTAAATGTAAATTACCCCATTTCTAAACAGCGGCCTACCATTATCATAATTATGGTGATACCCCATTAAATGCATCCCTGCTTTGTGTCTGCTTTGATCCATTTACAGTAGGATCTGAGCAGTTAAACTAACAAAATGGGAACTTCCATATAGGCTTGTCATTTTTTTAGCTTTGGTTAGATCACTTTCATCCGGACAGACAGTATTCGAGTGGATTAGATTTGGATTTTGGGTAGTTTAAAAAAAGAAAAAAAACTGCAGGATCTCCTCTCTATGCACTCCTTACTCTGTTTGCATTTTACCTTCCTTTTGACTCCGTAAATAAGTAATACTAAGGGATTTGGACAGTACCATGTCCATTTTTATAACAAGCCGCTAAGTGCCCGGTGTTGAGTGGGTAAGTCCTCCATATCTGCACCCACATACTCTTCAGATCCTGTCATTACCTTTCTCCCATGCCTCCTATTCACTGTCTCACTTCTGCATTTTCTGTATGCAGAGAAAATACAAAGGCATGCCTACTCTTATATTCTAAGGAGAGAGAGAGAGAGAAAGAGAGAGAGAGAGAGAGAGAGAGAGAGAGACGTTTTCAAACTTTTTGACCCAAGGCACACAATTGGGAAAGTCCAAATCTCAAGGCACACCTGTATTCATAGTGAAAATAGTCCATCTAAAAGCTGATATGATGCGTTGTGAACTTGTAGATATGCAATATGCAATTAATTGAAACACAATTCATAACTTTATATAGCCTATAAAATATTTTTTGCGACCGTCAGGTCGCAGTTACTATCAAAACCTCCACCGGCTGTCTGTCAATCAGTCAGTCACGCCACGTCACACTTTTCCCCTACTCATATCTCCGCCACCGTTGGCCCTATCCACGCCAAACTTTGCACACAGCCAAACTTTGCACACACACTCCTTGACTGCCAAACTACAACCTCCACCCCACCTCATTTCTCACATGGCCCTCTTCTAGCGCCACTATGAGGCCGATTCTTGCAAAACACATTTTTGGACACTGCTCCTACAGATTTTGGCCAAAAATCACACAAATCGGTACACAGTATCTTTATAGTCATGTCATCAACATGGATCTGTTCCATTTCCCATATTCCCTCCTGATTGGCTACCATTGCCTTCTAAAGTTTGTGTATGCGACGTGACGGACGCTTATCTCCCGATTAGAGAGTCTTACTGGTATACATATAGTTGTATTGTGATATTAATATGTGTCACAAATTCCCATAAGACACACCTGGACTCATCATGGACCACTTCAACTTCAAAGTACAGATCATTGTGATGTACTCCAGCCTGTGCATACTGTATATTATGTTCACCAAGAATTGCCAATCTACAAGCTCAGAACACGCTGCATGGTGACACGTTGTGAGGTTGTAGACCTGCTCGTTTAAAAGTGTACAGATTGGATTCGAACCAGTGACTCTCCCATTACAAGCACTTTATTAAAACACCAGCCCACCCTGTGTCCCAGTTCACCCATGCAATTCCCCCATATCATCCCTGGGATTTCCACTCCAATAAAACCGTCCAATAAAATGTGTCCTTGGAGAGATGTCGGGCTCTTCCCCAGCAGGCATCCATATAAAAGATCTGGCAGGGAAATGACAGTGCTGAGAAGTGTATTTACCCCTCATTGTCTTCTTAATGTCCCCACTGGAATGTATAAAGACCTCATCTTACCTCATCTTAATTCATCTGCATCTAGAAACAGTCTACGGCATAGATGACTTGGGATAGCTTAGTTGCTAGTTTGGATCCCCAGGCAATACACGGGTTACAGGCAGGCAGCCCCCATAAATAGAATGTTTGTATATAACTGCATGTACAGTACAGTACTGTAGGTGTACATCAGTAAAGCTGAGATCTACTGCATACAATACACGCTTTGAACAACTTTTAAGATATGGTTGATCAGATGTGATCAGGTTAAGTGAAGTTAGATAATAATGCATAAATGCTGTTTTGATCCACACAGAGATATTGGGTGCAATAAAAACAACTTGCTACTCAGACCACAGGTCTCTATCGGTCTGGGTTGCCTACCCAGGGCCCAAAAAGTCATTCATAGCCAACTGGAATGGAATATGGAAAATGTGATGCATAACGCTTGATCGCATGACTCCAAAGATAATGTGTAGTACCGATTGGAGTTTTGGACCAAGTCCAATAAGTTGTGTCATGATCCAATTAATCCAGGAAAAACAAAAACTAATTTGATGGACCACCTACAGTCCAAGAGTGCTATGCCATAATGTGAAGCGGGCTGTTTAAGGGTCGATTCACACTGTAATAAGGAGCCTAACTAATTTCGGTTCGGGAGGGCTCCCCGACCCGAAATTATTTAAGTTCGGGGGGAGTCCATTCATACTTTATTAACGGCTAGTGCCGAAGTCGCTTGTAAATATTGGAGGTCCATGGCATGACAACGTTTGTGGCGGATACATATCTGACTGGCCCTCGCGCTGCACGCTGAATGACTGGAGGTCCAGTGAGTAGCAGCTCCAGCAGGCAGCAGCACCAGTTACGGGGTCTCTTCTCTCTCTCTCACACTCACAAACGCTTGAGCTCTGTCAAAAACATTTAATCTACAAGCTCACATTATAGACGTGCCACCTCTCTTGCTGCATGCATGTCATCACACAGTCACAACTCGTCGTGGGAAAACACAGAACACTAGCAAAGTTGTGTTTAAGCTCTTCTTTTCTCTTTAAAACGGTCGGCGACTAGCGATACACGCAGCACCGTGGAGCCGAGTTTAGTCGGTTGACGACCCCCCGAACCGGGAGGGGAAACCCATATTTGGGTCTGGACATTGCCGAACCGAAATTAGTTAGGCTCCTTATTACAGTGTGAATCGACCCATAGTGCCACCATGAGGCTGGACTGAAAAATGTGTGGTGGCAGTTCTTCCTTGGCCTACTGGGAGTGTGTGTGCAACAGTCTAGACCGGCAGAAATGTGTGTGACCTATGTGGTGTGACCTATATTTAATTCAAAAGTTATTGGCCAAAAATGTGATGTGGCCTGTTATAGTGCCACCATGAGGTTCTTCCTTGGCATACATGTGTGCAAATTTCAAGCTGATCGGTCCAACGTGCCAGAGATTAGCTGTAGAATGACACATTGACACAGGAGTGACAACATAGTCTCAGGCATTTTCACTGTGATATGTAAAAAGCAGCAATGTTGTGTTCACTGCTAGCTACAAAAGATACAAAGTGACGCAGCATGTCACCAACAAGTCGCAGTTGAAGTTGACTCAATCATGTGTCCAACAAGTGAGTGAAACAAATATAAAGCCTGGTTACAAAGAACATGGAACTGGCTCATGGAAATAATTACAAGCAGAATTTGCCTGAAGATAGAAGGTGAGTGGAAATGGTTAAACAATACTTGGTCCTTTTGTAGCTTTGTTGAAGCCAGCTCAACTTTGATTATAGCTTTGTAGATTTTGTAGCAGCCAAGTGTTGTCCATTACATTGTTTCATCGTGTTGCTGGGTTCCATTGAAAATGAATGGTATATAGCCTATAGCTTTGTAGCTGCCAGTGTGAATGCAATAAATGCATCATAACCCTGAATATCAGCCAATTCAGGCTGATATTTCACAGTGATATATATAGGCATGGTACAGGGCGCGGCCTTTATTCTCTGCTAAATTAGATTCTTGTGATGGTGCCGAGGTTGGAAACCATGCCTGGGGAGCGTACTCCTGTACTGAGCTCACCTCAAACCCCGCCAAACCCTCCTCGCGCACATCAAAGAGCAGCAACAGACACCATCTCTGGGGACGGTTATTTCCTGTCATCTTTGATGTTTTCTTTTTCAACTTTCTAAGGAAATTCTGACAGACTGTATAGCTCTGACGCTATAAGGACTTAGAGAACATATGTTATTTATCCAAGAATTAACTTGAAAGATTGGATGTCAGTATTGTGCATATACTTCCACCAATACTAGGGACACAACAAAATGGAAATAAAGTCACCAAGAATGTTTTGTGTTACCTTTTTGTGTTACCTTTTTATCCTAAATGTCTTACATTTGGGCTGCTTACATTTCTGAACTAGATGCAGTGCTCTTCCGAGCACAGGTCTCCACCAGGCCAGGCGTCCTGGTGGTGCTACTGTATAATAGGCCAATGTAAAAAGGCTGGCATATGTTCTTCACCTTAGACCTTTCATGGCAATCGGACGCTGCATGCATGATTTGAGGCATTGTGTTCCAAAAATGTGTTTTGCTACCTGCTGGTGGCGCTATAACAGGCCAACGTGAAAAGGGTAGTATTTGTTCCTTCACTCCTTGACATATGTGTGGCAAATTTCACGGTAATCGCAAGCTGCGTTGATGATTTGAAGCATTTTGTTCAAAAACTGAGCAATCCTGCAAACTTTGGAAGCCAATATTAGCCAATTAGGTAAACCACCGCTCAGTTCACACGGGTGTGATTTTTTTTTTAACAGTTGTGAAACATATTTCACAACTGTTTTTTTTTCCAGCTGTTTACCACTTATAGAAAAATAAAGTAGAGTCCATTGTCCCTTTCATCTCTCCGGGATCATATCCAGTTAAATCCTTGAGATAAGTGTTCAGTTACTATAAGTCTGAGAATGTACAAATATCTGTACACTCTTGGAGTTGCAAATGGATAAATTGGATAAACACAAGATTCTTATTGTTTCCAAAGTGTTTCATGAAAATCTGCTGATGTGTTCTTGGTGACCTTGACCATTGACCTTTTCAACCCCAAAAGTTAGTCATTTCTTTAGGGTAGCCTAAAACCATAACAGTGTGTTTGATCTATGGTATACTTGGGCTGCTGTAGGCTACATAATATACAGAATCTCAGCCCTCCTTCCACCCTTTCAATACAGCTGTAAGCAAGTAGAAGCAGCAGTAGTACTGTAGTAGCAAAATCTGCAGCAGCAGCAGCAGCAACAGCAGCAGCCAGGGACGTGCAGAGAATGTGAGAGAGGCAGGGGCTGACATTTCTAAAAGGGCCTTTTTGGTGAAAACATCAAAAATAGCAGACCTCCAAGCTCCCAGCGCGACGCGTTGTGAGCTTGGAGGTCGGCTATTTTCGGTGATTGATACCACACTGAACTATGCATAATCAAGTCAATACTGTAGATGTGGCGTGCGGCATGGATTTCTACACAGAGGGCAATACTTTCAACATAAGATGCTGCAGCCAAGTTCAGGAGATTTTGGACAAGGCAATGCTGAATGCTGAATGCTGCGGCGCTGCCTTCAGGTATGGCATGGAAAGAGGGCATTTGCATTTCTTTCACTACAGTAAAAACTGAATTCATGGTCTGGAGAGGGCACCTTTTACAGGCAGATAAAAGGGCAGGGGATCAAGCCCCCTTTGACGTCTATGTGTGCACGTGCCTGGCAGCAGCATTCGCTTGATTGACAGGTGGAAGGAGGGCTTAAGGTGAATGGCGGAGGACACAGCCCGGGGAGAACCCTGTCTGAATTATGAATGAATGATCTCATGCTTATGGCTTCTCTCTCTCTCTCTCTCTCTCTCTCTCTCTCTTTCTCTCTTTCTCTCTCACACACACACACACACACACACAAACACAAACACACACACACACACACACACACACACACACACACACGCACACACGCACGCACACACGCACGCACGCACGCATTGCTCTCCTTCAAATCTCTGTGGAAACGAGGTGTTAACAGCCTATCATTATTAGCCCCATCACCATGTGCAATCTGTATAGCCATCCCATCTGATTAAGACCAAGACGATTGATGGAGGTCGGAATAATATGCCTATGCCTGCGAAGATAAACTACAGCATAAATTAGACAAATTAGTTTTTATTTGCGCTATGTGCTGATCTTATTTGTCGCAAAACCTGCCTAATAGTTTAAGATAATGTTCAAATATCCCACAGGCACAGCTGCATAATTGTGTTTACTGTATGCGACAGTCACAGTGAGTGGTTATCCTAAAACAACAGGAACTTGGAAGAGCCCAGAGCAGGTTTCCCTGAGTTACACTTTACACTATATGTTCCTACAAGGTAGCCAACGTCTAAAATCGTCAGTATTCAGTATAAATCAGAGAGTGAGAGTAATATGAGTTAAATAGGCTACACCCTGAGAATGCACTGTGTAGAGTAGACTGTGTTGTGTGACTGCAGTGTCCCTTGGGCAGGGAGGTGTCTGTCTGTCGGTCTGCCGCTGTTAACAGGCTGGTTGGCAACAAGCCCTTCTTCCCCCGTTCGCTCTCTAGTCTATACTCGTCATTTTATCGAGTCTGACTTCGATTAGAAAAATACATGTGATGGTCTTCTTGATCCAAGGCTAACGTAATGCCTAAGGAACGGCCAGACAGGGTAGCAGCCAGGGTAGCAGGGCAACACCCCCCCCCCCCCCACACACACACACACACACACACACACACACACACACACACACACACAGACAGACTGTGAGAGTGATCGACATCAATCCTGAACCTGGGGAACACCGCACCAGTCCAGGACGCGGGACACCCGGTTCGAATCAGCTGCCAACATCGACCTGCTGCGCCTATCTATCCCTCCCAAGTCCCAATATCCCTCCCTTCCGTAGCTACACGGGACTTCGGCTGCTGCCCACCCTAGTTCCTCCAATCCGACGGTCTGCGAGCTCAAGTGAAGTCAGTGTGAGCGAGAGAGAGAGACCTGGGGAAAAGAGAGAGAGAGAGAGAGAGAGAGAGAGAGAGAGAGCTGAGAAAGAAAGAGAGAGCTGATCTTCGGTCGAGCGAGCGTGTGTGTGTGAGAGAGAAAGAGAGAGAGAGAGAGAGAGAGAGAGAGAGAGAGAGAGAGAGAGAGCTAGCCAGCTTGAGAGAGTGAGCGAGAGGAAAAGGAAAGAATGAGGAAGAACTCACATCTCCTGCACACCTCCTCCTCGTCCCAGCGACATGCAGCAGCAGATTTGCTGATATAGCGCCGCTTCTTTCGGTCACCCGAGCATACAGGTCGCAGTGGAAAGAAAGAAGGGAAGAAAAACTGCGGGTGTATCGGAATCTTTTACACCACCTTCACCCCCCCTCCCAACCCACCCCCACCCCTTTCCTGCGTCTCTGCCGGTGGATAAAACCCCGTCCTTTTGGTACTATAGCTCTTATAAGAGCTCCTAAACGAATCTCTACTACTACAACACAGTAAGGCGAAGCTCCGGCGCTTCTCTCCTCTCCTCGTTTCCACGGCCGTTTCTTGGGACTTAAAAACCACGTCTTCAGCCGTCCGCGTGTACCAGCAGAACCACTACAGATCAGCCTATACTCCGGACTGTGGTGGGCAACCCCAACCCCTGGGGGTTCACCTCTCGAGAAAACAACAAGGTAGGACATAATTTCGCACGTTTCTGGATTTTGTCATTGCAATAAAGGATTTTGGATTTATTTTCCTTTGTGTGGCATAAGGTGGCAAGTTCCACTGGTCCACCAGGCAGTGGTCGGGTCGGAGGAACGGGGGGCTTGGGGCTGCTTGGGGTGGGGGGCTACTCATGCGATGCCCTATCGGACACACAATGCGGGGAACCCCAATATCCAACCTCGCTTTCTCTGACGATGAGAAGAGGAATAATGTTCTTTCTTGCCTATACCGTAACCGGGGATCTCAGCCTGTTCTCATTGGGAGGGTTGTGTCAATCTTGCATATTAGGCAATCATAAAAGGAGCATCCGTTGTCGACCTCAGTGTGTGTGTGACTGACTGTTGGCTTCTTTCTTATCCTTCTTTCCATTTCTTCTCTCCGTGCCTGTTTGTTCGGGCGCTTACAAGCCTTGGACCGCATGCGCTGCTCTCTTGAGGAGTCATTATGGATGCAGAACACGTCCATTGCGCGAAGCAGCGGTGATAACCATGGTTTGCACGTTTGGTTTGCCCGTCAATGTAGGTGAAAGTTCTGTGACAAACGAGCGTTCACACATGACATAGGCCATATAGTCTGAGAGAGAGGAACGATTTTCCGTCATATTTTATGAATTATAAATGATAGGCACCACCAGGCAGGCCATATTATGGGTGACAAAGCCTCAAGCGCATGCACCGTAACCACTAGCGCAATTGTACAGTTATTTCATCCATTACGCCTGCCCCTGGCCCCATTCAACGATACTACGATAGGCTACTTATTTGAGCATTTGCCGCACAACATGTATGCCTATAATAGGGTGGAATTGAGGTGCGGCAAGCGGTTTAATAAGGTCTGACTCCTTGGGAGTCTTATCTGATTTGGAGGGAACGGGCCAACAGATTTGGCCTTTAAACAGTTACCTCTTCTTCCTTACGACCCTTTCAGCTTCTTAGGCGCTCTCTATATATATTAGGAATAGCTATGTTACAATGGCAGCCTTTGCTTTGACACTTCAAATGAGTATTCACAGTAGGATAGACGTATGACAGAGGCAGACAAGACGCCGCGGTATTCCCTGCAGTGCCTGCTGGATGGATGTAGTCTTTTCTGTCCAGTACAGAGGCACTAAAGGCAGTTACGATAAGCCCATGTATTCAATCCAATTTCAGTTCAATTTAACGGGTCTTTTATTGGTATAACACAGAGAATTCACAGATAGCCAAAAGCAGCTTACCAAAAAACATCAACTAACTGCATCCTCCACTTTACAGCGGTCAAAACGGAACACAGAGCGAGTCTGCTTTAGCTTGATCTAATAAGTGTCAAACAGGGCTAGAGGGAGCTACTCATTATCTAACATGGCTTTGACATTTAAGGCATTTAGCTGATGGTGTTATCCAGAATGGCTTGCGATTAATCTATAGCTGCAGCAAATTGATATAGGCTGTATAAGGGGTAGCCTACACTGGCCATACTACTGCAGTACACATTATAGCTTTCCATTGAAGCTGCAATCTGACCATAAACGACAATCCTTGGTTATTTCCAGAAAAGGAGTTGGATGGAAGCTCACTTGATTGATTCATTGATTGATTGATTGATTGATTGATTGAATACTTAACATTATGCAAAAAGTACAGAGGTAGGCCTACTCACCATTCATAAGTCAATAGTAAAGAATCTAATATACACAGGCGGGCCTACACCTACAGTATGTGTAACACAATTCATTGGAAATCCATGGCAATTATGTTAGTGAACACTGACCTAGAAGCCAATTTGAAGTCAATGGTACGTAAGTTGATACTGTGGGTGTCCATATTCCAAGAAAACAGGTGACTAGTCAGTGACCAGCCTTTAAGCCAAATTACCAGAACCACCACCATTAAATCAATCTTCAGTGATGAATAGACTGATCATAGCTGGCTATTCCCAGAAAAAGAGATGGATATTTTGTGTTTGCAGTCTTTGCACTGCAGTATCATTACAATTGTATGGCAAACAAACTAATTGGCAATGGCAAATTTGACCCAACCAACCATTTCAGTCAGTGATTATTTGCATTGACTACTGGGGCATCGCACTAATAACTGGCTTTTTATTGTGACCCCACATTCCCATTAAAGGTGGTCTGCTATGTGGTGAACCAATCATTATATAATAGTTATTGTCAATTAAGGCTGATTGGTAGACATTAGACAACAGTCCTTTGCTCATCTTTTTACTCAGCCTGAACTACAGTATTTGTGTTTCTCCATTCCAGTTAAAATGACATGGCATGAGCTTATGCAGCCACTAGACCCCCCCCCCCCCCCAACACACACATGAAAGAAAGAAGAAAATGTAGGGCTAGTGATAAAATATGAATGAATCAAAACAAGGTTATTCTACATGTAGTAGATATAGTGTGGCATTGTCTAGTTTAAAATTCTATAGTATTCGACTATATAGTATACTATAGTGATGGGGTCTTCAACAGGGGGTCCGGGACCCCTAGGGGGTCCTCAGAGTTACTACAGGGGGTCCTCCAATATTCATACATATTCTGAGGAACTGTATCCAAAAATAGCAGATCTACAAGCTCACTGTGAGCTTGTAGATCGGCTATTTTCGGCAAAGAGGTTTGGTGTAGAGGGGGAAAAGAGCAGACTAAGTACAGAGTAAAAGGTGAAGTTTATTAGGTAATGACGGCTCTAGTGGTTAAATATCTGACACAAATATATCCAAAATACAATGATGATTGTGCTGTCAAAAAATGTATATGGAATCTATGAACAGGTTGTGGGGTCCCTGCTTCATCTCTCTCTCAACTAAGGGGTCCTTGTCCTGAAAACGTTGAAGACCTCTGTCTGTACTATAGTGTAACATAAGTATACTGTAATAGCTGTATGTTGTATGTAATCTCTGCCAGGCCAGGTTGCCTATCCAGGGATGTTTTGATTGAATATTTTATTAGACAAAAATGGAGAACAGTACAAGTATAGTCAATACAATAAAACAATGTAGTACAGTAAAAGTACAGTTAAACACCCTGCCTAAAAGGAGCATCCCAAATAAGTCCTTTTACGGTCTTGTTTATGTCGGAAGTCCTTGGTATTCAATTCATTGACATAACAAATGGCAAGCAAAAAAAACAAAACAGAAATCATCGCAGTTAGAAAAACACGATATGTACAGGGTAGGGGAAACAAGGCTAAGGTATGCAGCCCACTTATATAATAAGCTCACTTTTCACCTGTCTATGGGAGAAGTGATAACTACCTCTGCTCTGTGTACAACGACGCCCTTCACAGGTTGATGATGTAACCTAAAATAAAATGTTTAAGGTGTTTTTAAGGGGCTTTTAGAGGTGTGCTCTATAGAGGCTCCTTCATGTGTGTTTCCGGAAAATCTGCTTCAGAGCCAATCAAACAAAGCTATTGGAAAACTAGACTGCACCCTGTCGAGATGCCAACGTGCGCCTTGAGCACTCACTTGTGTGCCAGCAGAGCGTGAAAATACTGTGATCAGTGCTGTCAGATGTGACAACACTTGTTGGTTAACTTGGTGGTGACGTCACAGAGTACGCTGCTCCCTCATTGGCTAAAGGCTTGCCTTTGTACTGTCAGCCAGATACAGACAGCACCCAACACAGTACTTGCGCGCTCTGCTGGCACAAGTAATGAACCGAAAACAGGAAACGGGTATATGCCAACTCTGGGAACATGCTGGAACTACACTGTCTGTATGTTGTAGCCAATATCACAAATCTTTATGACAAATCTTTATGGTACATGTTTATCACATGATGATCACACCAGAGATAATGTATATACATTTGTGTGAGTTTTGGACAAAATCTGTAGGAGGATTAGCAAAAAGTCTGTTTTGAAATAATCGTGAAAAATCTAGACGGATGGGTGTGGAAACTGTGGCCCATATGGAGAGTTGCGTCATGATCCAAGAAATATTGATCTGTGACCTACCCTACAGGTGGAAGAAGTTCGGACTGATATTCTAAAAATAACTGCATTGCAGATTCATAACCAGTGCAGTCCTTCATATTTGGACTGTGATATGATTTGTTTTCAAAGCAGTGGTGTATGTGTCTTAGCTGCTGTTCTCCCTTATAATACTTGAGCCGTGCTCCAGCATCTGGTTTTTGTCCGGTCAAAAATAGATGGGGAAAATATTTTCAAAATAAATGTCCGGTGCATGTCCGGGGCTTGGGACCGTACCTATGTTACCTATGCTAACCTGGTGAGATGCTAACCTGCCGACACTGGTGAATGTTAACCTGGTGAATGTTAACCTCTGGGGAACATAGGGAGGACCCCCGTGGCTTAAGTAAACTGAAGCGTGGCCTACATCTTGCCTAGATAATATGGCCTAAATCTTGGCACAGACAGCTCAAAGTTTGTTGTACGCCCAGGGTCCCATTGGCCAAGCTTCGCAGGATGTGCTGTGATTGGCTAGCAGGAAGCTTGATGGAATTAACTAGAACAGCTCATTTCACACTAGTTGTGATATATTTTTTTAATCTTCAAATGTTTTCATGACATTTTGATAGTCAGAGATTTCTGATCAACTGACTACACAAGACTGTCCCCCTGTAAAATGATCAAGAAACCTTTCCTTGGATGGGTACAAAGAGACAAAGCTATCAGTGAATTGTTTTTGGAGCGGTGAAAGCGCTCCCAATAGACAGGTATGTCTGTGGGTGGGTGGGTGGGTGGCTGGCTGGCTATGTCTGTAGCCTGGCAATACCTTGAGTGGCCACACACAACACACAAGTTAAAGGAGGGGCGCTGTTGTGCAGGCACACACACACATACACACGCACGCACGCACGCACGCACGCACGCATGCACGCACACACACACACACACACACACACACACACACACACACACACACACACGGTATAGCTGCTCAGATTCACCGCTCCACTTCGAACCGAGGTTTGATTTTTTCTGCTTTGTTCAGGGTTTTCTGGACACAGCTGCTGTTCATTCCTAACAGGATTAGCGTAAAATAAAGTCATAAATTAACCGATGGACAGAAAGAAGTGTAAAAATATCTGCATGTCTGATGGAAGGATAGACAGACCGACCAACAGACAAGACAGGCAGGCAGACGGGAGATATACATTACAGACAGAATGGTAGACAATCAGACAGACAGACAGACAGACAGACAGACAGACAGACAGACAGACAGACAGACAGACAGGCAGAATTACACAAGGAAGGACATGCCCTCTTGTGCCTTGTATTCTCTGTTGTTAGTGAAATAATATGATAAAACACCTCAGCTACATCTTGGCTTCCAGGCACATCCAAACTAGAAGAGCTAAGCAGCATTCCAACAAGGCTAAATGCAGCCCATTAATCTTACATTGTTTGCAGGGTAAAGTGTGGATGCATAGGTGTTCGTACGGGTAATGTGTGTGTGTGTGTGTGTGTGTGTGTGTGTGTGTGTGTGTGTGTGTGTGTGCGCGCGCGTGTGTGTGTGTGTGGAGGGATTTCCAGGCGTTGCCTTGCTCGTCTGGATTTGCACATTACACATGCATCTTTCGTTATGGTTGGTCATTAAAATCTGCATTCGGTTTGATGGACGACACTATGCAAGCATAATGACTGTGTGTAATGTATCGTGTGTATCTGTGTGTGCCCCTGCGTTTGTGTCTGATGAGGAAATACCCTTTCACATGCACACACACACACACACACACACACACACACACACACACACACACACACACACACACACACACACACACACACACACACACACACACACACACACACATAAAGTACTCACACAATGAACAAATACAGTCACACACACACACACACACACACACACACACACACACACACACACACACACACACACACACACACATAAAGTACTCACACAATGAACAAATACAGTCACAACTAGTCAGACCTGATTATGGCCAGTAATGCGTCTCTTATAGCGGAGCACCCCATCTGCTTTATTTCATCAGACTGGGTGGTATGAAGGAGAAATCCTTCTCTTCTCTTCTCTTCTCTTCTCTTCTCTTCTCTTCTCTTCTCTTCTGGCTCTCTGCTTGTATGTGTTCATCCTCCTCTCATGTCTGTCCCCCTTTACAGCGTTCTCTCTCTCTCTGTTTCTCTCTGTTATACTCTCCCTTCCACTGTTATAATCTCCCCATCCTTCCATTTACCTCTCTATCACCCTCATATTCTTCTCGTTCTCCTTTACCTCTCCTTCCTATTCTTCTCTCGCTCTCTGCTTTAAATGTTTCATTGTTGATCGCCCCCGCAGGGAGTGAAATCTATAACAGTATGCTCAGTGGTGAGAAGGCTAACGGACATGTTTTGTTCTGATCAAGTATATTACTTCATTTCAATAGGATCAATGATGATATAGTTGCACTAATGCCCTCGGTTTGTACATGAACTTAAAAACGTTATCTGCAATTACTGGAGATCTGCAAGTACAAAGACTACAGATATAGATCTACAGCAATGTTAGACAAATCAGCAGAAAATGGAAGAGTTAAAGGACAACTTCATATTTGAGATAGTCATTAGAGAAAAGAAAATATGAGTGTTAAAATGTTTTCATTTACTGCTTTCTATCGTTTTAGTGATTTTAACGATTTTGATTTGCATGCATGCTCCCAGGTTGGCAAGTGGCTAAATATGTCTTTTTAGACACAATAAGCAAATTCCCAAGATGCACCGCAATCTTTCATGGGCAGATGTGACTTATGGGGGCTGGTGTAAATAGTAACAAAGAAATTGCCGGCTTATTGTGTCTAAAAAGACATATTTAGCTACTTGCCTCCACCCACTGAAATCAAAATACTAAAATCACTAAAACAATAGAAAGCAGTGAATGAAAACATTTTAGAACTCATCTTTTCTTTTCTCTAATTACAATCTAAAATATGAACCCTTTGTTGTAAAAAACTAAAGTTGTCCTTTAATGCACCAGAATGAGTGCATCATATAAAAAGAAAAAAAAAAATCTTGGAAAGACATGGAAATTTGAAACAAGCCACAGTGCGGTTTAACCACTTAAGCCCTATATACTTTGTTGACCGGTGTCCCCCATGGATCTATTAATAGTGTGTGCCAGCGGTGACGCAATTGTATTCCTTAGCGGCCATTTCTTGGTTCAAAACACAGGTGTTTCAATTGTTTGATTGCATAGAACTAATGCTATAAGTCTAATCAGAACACCTGTGTAAGGCTGTGTTGACCCAAGAAATGGCCGCTCTTAGAACTACATTTGGCACACCCTATTGACGCTACATTTTTCCCTCTATGCCAAATCTCTTCACCGAAAATAGCAGTTTCCTCTCAACCAGATGCTCGGGGTCCAAAAGCAGATCGTGAGCTGTTCTTCTGACTTAGGGCCCCAGATGTAAGAACAAGCTACAATACAGTCATATTGTACTGTTTACTGTGTTTAGCCACTTAAACCCTATATTGACCGGGGTCGAATGGGGTCTATAGCGTCCTTTTTCCCCTCCACACAAATCTCTAGGCCTAGAATTATTGTATGCTTTAACCAGTGAAAAATAGCAGATATACAAGCTCACAGTGCCGCGCTGCGAGCTTGTACCGGTAGATCTGCTATTTTTGAAAAAGTCGTGAAAATGTGTGCAAATCTTTGAATATATGTATTTTCAAAGCGAACGTTTCAAAACTCAAATTTTGCTTCTGGGTGGTCCCTGGAACTAAATATTTTGAGATGCGGGTCCGTGGCCAAATAAATATCAGTTTGGGGGTCCTTCACATGAAAAAGTTTGAGAACCACTGACATAGTAGTCTCTCAAGAACAGTCTAACTGAGCTCCATTTAAGTGAAAATTACCTTTTCTTTGACGATGGCTAGCCAGATTTCTAACATAGAAACATAGGTTTTTCAAAAAATCTTAGACGGATTCAAAAGACACTAACTAATTTTCACGATTTTTCAAAAATAGCAGATCTACAAGCTCGCAGCGCTGCACGGTGCCGCGCTGTGAGCTTGTATATCTGCTATTTTTCAATAGTTAAAGCATAAAATAATGATACACTATAATGTGTACCCGTTCTAAATGGGTTATCGACAAGCTCCCAACGTGTCAAAATTCACGACAGTTTGTAAGCTTGTAGATTCACTATTTTCTGCAAATGTTCGCCAATTAAAACATGACCAGAATACGTGGATTCATGTGCTTAATATATTTGGTCTGTCATAATTTCATTAACCGGTCCATTGTTACACTTTTGGATTTAAACTAACGTTGTCATTTGATCTGTGTTACCTCTAATATTACCAATTACCAATTATAAAATGATCTGACTTTTTAGCCTCCATATTCCCCAAAATAGAGCATGTCGACTGTGTGAAGCAAATTAAAGGTGATACCCTCCTGCATGGAGTCAATTAGACTCCAGCTGCTCTCCCATTGCTTTAAGTGGCATATGAACAGACTTCTGACTGCAGCATCACTGCGCTCTGAAAAGGCTCATTTGGATCAGGGTGGGCGTTTAAATCACTACCTATCAGCACAGTGTTTAGTGTAGGTCCATTTCCAAGGCATCAATGTTTTGATATTTTGAGGATAGTTTACGGATGGCTATATTTGGTTGTTACTGCTGTGAACAGAATAGCGCAGTGGGGTGTAATACTTATTGAGCCCACCTCGTGAACAGAGGGTGGCTGCATAGACTAGACTAGAGCAGTGGTTCTCAACCTTTTCAGGCCCCAAAATAATCATATTTAACTGGGGACCCCCCCACCCTGACGAGCACTAAGAGTTGAGCCATTACATCTTTTATAACACGGTTCTATTATGAAAATAGCCGATCTAAATGCTCACAATGCCTTGCAACGCGAGGTGTTATGAGCATGTAGATCTGCTATTTTCACAATTTTTGCCTCTAATAGTTGACAATTTGGCCAATGTTTAATTTGTCATTTTAGAGGCATTAAAAAAGTCCTTAAATTGTCATTCTAGAAATGTGCATATACCCTCTATACACTTAAACTTTATGTTAGTTTGTTTACAATGTTGCACATTACGTTAATCATCTGGGGACCCCACAAAATAATTTGGGGACCCCCCTGGGACCTGGACTAGAATCTTGCAACAGCCTCACTTGATTTTCTCCTTGCAAATGCCCCCGGGGCAAGGCACTCACTGTATTTACCCACTTCCATGAGTGTCAGCTAAAAGTTTAGAATCTCTCCCCAAGAATGCTCCTAAACATTATAGCCTACTGTCCAGTGTCTGGTTTGGTACATTGACGGAGAGGAACTAAAACTTGAGATAAATCATTTTTCTCACACTTACTATTCACACAGTAACCCGCTCTTTGGCTTTGCAGGGCAGTATCGAGGGCTGTAGCTTGCTGTAAATCAATGCTTGACCAAGTAAAAAAAGCATTTTATTTCTTTTCATTGACAGCTTTTCCACAGTTGCATGCTCTGCTGCAGTCTTATCGGGATTACGGGCCTGTAAATATATTGTTGTTTTCATAGCTGGGCTGTGAGGGCCGCCGTGCGTCTGAGTAGGGATGGGACGATAAGCGATATTATCGTTTATCGTGATAAAAAACACTCACAATAATCGTATCGTGGAGATTTAATTTAGCGTGATATTGTGAGTCCTCCGTCATGCACTGGGATCAATTCACCTTTTATTTGCCGAGCTGCATATCCGGTACCACTTAAACCCTCTATAATTGGTAAAAGGTACTTATAACATACGTACTTGATACAGTCTTTTTTCCACTCTCTATCAAATGTCTTCGCCAAAAAATAGCTGATCTACAAGCTCAAGCTTGTGAGCTTGTAGATCTGCTATTTTTTGGCAAATGTTCCGCCCCAGGATAATGGATTTTGATTATCGCGATAATATCGTAAATCGCGATTTCTTTCGTCACAATAGTCGTGATATGACATTTCAATATCGTCCCATCCCTACGTCTGAGTGCACCTCATCTTCAAACGGCCGAATCCCAAGGCACGCGCCTTTTACTATTGATTATATGAAAGAGCCAGACAAAGCTCTGCGTGCCGTATGACCACACAAGATGTCCGGCAAACAGAGTGAGCCCCTGGATGAGGTCCAAAGCACGTTCACTCTGGGGGGTTTCGTTTATGAGCTTATTAAGTTGAGGTATAATTAAGTAAACGTGTCATTGCTTTCGTCATTGATTTTCCTCAACATTTGAGGGAAGTCTCCGAAGCACAGATGGCGTGCCCTAAACAATGAGAATCACTACTCTTACACTTACACGGTAAAAGCCTCAGCGTTAAATGAACACTATGGATTTTACCGTGTATTCCCCAGTCAATCATCTTGCCCGGATTTGTATTATTTAACTTCTAGAGGATTGATGGACACAGCAAAACCCAGAGTGTTAATTTAACTCAAAAAGTCTTTGCAGTTTACATACATGCAGAGTTGCAGACTGTCCACACATGCTTGCAATGAAGATAACGCTCTTCCCTAATCCCTAGTACCCCCCAAGGGGAAAGCTGGACATTTTAATTGTTGTAGCTAACCATGCAACACCACTCCAATCTAAGGCTGTTTTTGGAGCTGTGTGAAGCACAGGCTCCCTATACGTGGCCGTGTGGGTCTGTCTGTCTGTGTGTCTGTGTGTGTGTCTGTATGTAGCCTGAACTTCGGCACGCTACTAGTCCCACAGTTTTGCCACCACACACTCGCGCCATATGTCAAATCGACCGGCTTACTCGGGAATGGTGGGCTAGTAACTTGCTAAGAGAAAGGTTCAATAGTTTAATTGATATTAATTTATTAGTGAATTAATTTTTCCCATTGACTTATAATGGGAATCGCAAAAACTCACATTCAATTATTTGTCTCTCGCAAACCATAGGGGCTACAGTTTCAAGACTTGGAGAGGAGGTTCATAATGATTTCAAGGATTAAATAAAAAATAATTGTGTCATTTGGCCTCATGGTGGCGCTATAACAGCCCAGTTTACGTTTTGGCCTATAACTGTTGAACCGTAGGTCGGAAAATTAAAATTATTTTTACCCTGGATTCCCTGGGTCAAGACGCATCTCCCGATATAGGCCACGCCCATTTGCGCCAGGATAGATTTTCCGCCATTTTGAATTTTCTCCAAAACACACTTTTTGTTCCTTTTCCAACATATTTTCTTCAAATGTCACAAAAACCGGTACACATGATCTATGAACCTATGCAATGAACATACTCAAGGGATATTGCGATAGTCCATTCCCTTCGTTCGTAACGGGCTTCCAAAGTTAGCGGGAGGGGCCCGTTTTGCAAACAATAGCCATAAATCACAAACAAAAGGTCCAGTCAACACTGAATTTCAACCACAGGTCGGGGGTGGCATACTCAACGAATCCCCAAAAGCATTTCCACTCTGCCTCATGGTGGCGCTATAACGGCCTACTTGTCTCGTAACTCTTGAACCGTAGGTCGAAAAATTTAAATTATTTTTTCCCTGGATTCCTTGGGTCAAGACGCATCTCCCCATATAGGCCACGCCCATTTGCGTCAGGACAGATTTTCCGCCATCTTGAATTTTCTCCAAAACACACTTTTTGCTCCTTTTCCTACATATTTTCGTCAAATGTCACAAAAATCGGTACACATGATCCTGGGTGACCAGAGAGGTGCCGTTGAGTCTAGCCTGCCCTGAGCATCAACTGCAATACACACACACACACACACACACACACACACACACACACACAGCTCCACTTCACACGGGTGTGATTTTTTCATCACTTTGTGGTAAATTTCTTCCTCCGCTTACACAAACAAATTTTCATTATACTATCACATGCATGTACATATCAGCACACACAGTAAATACAGTATATACCTAAATGCAGTGGTGGAAAAAGTACTCGCATTTAAAAGTATGAATGTTATTTTCAAACAGCCATGGTATAAAATAGGGCTAAAGTGGTTATAATGTTAAAATGTTTTATAGTATTAGAATTTATGTCTGCAAAGTAACTAGTAACTAAAGTGGAGTAAAAGTACAATATTTGTATCTGAGATGTAGTGGAGTAGAAGTAAAAGTAATGTAAATTGGAAACATGTAAAGTAAAATACCTCAAAATTGTACTTAAGTACAGTACTTAGAGGACTTTGCCACTTTTCAACCCATCTTCATATAATAGGTCCTCACTAATGTTCATAATAAAATAGCAAATTTTTTTTCTACTCGGTCCAAGTCTCTTAGGAGAGCTGTGGGAAGTTCAGAAATCCATCGTCTTGTGACATCATCATTTTCCAAAAAAAGAAATTGATCAATATTTTTGAAAAAAATATTTCGATTTTTATTATCGCGAGAACAATGCCTTCCACTTTAACATTGCAACTTTTCAGGAGTAGAAAGCCTGCATTTTCTATTAGCTTGGATTCCCAATCGATGATGTCACAAGACGATGGGTTTCTGACCTGCCCACAACCCTCCAATGAGGAAAAAAAAAAGCTATTTTTTAGTGAGGACCAATTATATGAAGAGGTTGAAAAGTGGTGAAGTACTCCTTTAAGTAAATGTACTACAGTACACCACTGCCTACATGAAAACACAGCTCTACACATTCCCACACTGGCTTCCATCATAACTGTATAATGTAATATTCACACAAATTAATAATAATGCCTCTGTGGAGGGTGAAACATCACATGTGCAATCATCTCGTATTACCTGTATAATGTAATTTCCACATTTTCTTCCTCAATTTCAATCTGTTATCGCTGAAATGTATCCTGATCAAATTAGCATTTCACACGTTATCGAGCACCTTTTTTGTGTGTGCAGTGTATTTGTGTGTGTATGTGTGAGACTGAGTGTGTATTCATCTATTTGAAAATAACAACAGCGCCTATACTGTGTGTGTGTGTGTGTGTGTGTGTGTGTGTGTGTGTGTGTGTGTGTGTGTGTGTGTGTGTGTGTGTGTGTGTGTGTGTGTGTGTGTGTGTGTGTGTGTGTGTGTGTGTGTGTGTGTGTGTGTGTGTTTGTGGAAATTGAATTATTGATTTGTAATTATAGTGTAATAGGTTTCTGTGACTTAAAACCAATCCTCTGTTTTCTTAAGGCCATCACACAGAATTAGATTAGTAATTAGCCTGTCCAGTGACCACATATTGTTTGAAATACTATTGAGAAATCTCATTATATGGGTCAGTACTGAACAGTGGGTCGTCAAGTGATGGCCACTGGCCACAGCCTGGGCTTAAAGGAGAATACTGACAGTATTTAGCGTTTCGTCGCCAGCCTACAAAAAATGTAATTTATATGAGTTTCACGTCGTTGGGCGAGAATCTTCCAACGTGAGCACAGATCCTCCTCGTCACAATAGAATCATAGGATTCACATTGAAGCCCCATGAAATTGCATTCATTCAGACTTGAATTGGATTTCTTGATTTGATTGGCATGACACATGAGTCGTGACAAACCAAATTAAAATGTTGATCTATGTTTAATAAGCTAACATGTATTACTCTTGGAGTATGGGGACAATGACCGACACCATGGGAATGCAGTTCCTCTGTAAAGGAAAGAAAATACATTCATCCAGTTGCGTACTCAGTGTATGTACAGTACATGCAAAAAAGCATGTTCATTGAATCTGCTCATGTATTTGGTGAACGCAAGTGAACTAAAACATATCCATTTGTAAGTTAACTAACTGTAACAATCAACGTTCATTCAAATATAGATTGTTGTTAACTCCTGCAAGTGTTAACAACGCTCACTGTTGCCTGAGAATGCAAAGGGGAAAAAATGGGGGGTGGGGACTGTGAGCCTTACTTTGCAAATGAAGGACTCGCTGTCAGGCATTAGATTCCATGGGCTATGCACCCTAATCATTGGGTTATCGGGTCACTGCTTTAGTAATTAATTAATTCGGTGAAGTGACCAGTGGTAACGATTGGAAGCTGGGGATGAATGTGTAGTAGGAGGTTCTGTTGAAAAATAATAGATCGGAGCATCTCATTAAACATTTGTCTTAACTAGTACATGTTTTGAGACTGAAAACTTACGGTAGTTAAAAAGTCTAATTATTATTATAACTTTTTCTTTCAAAGATACTGCCATATTGTCGTTGTCGGGTGGAAACCTTGTATCTCCAAGTTTCAAATGTGTACGTTCTTTTGCAAAGCAAAGCCCTGCTTCATCATACAAGGCCATCGCACAAAAGTAGTGAAAACAGCAGATCTACAAGCACACAACGCCTCGCACCGCGAGGCGGTTTTGGACATACTGTACAAGGGTTTCACCCGACAACGACGATATGTGCCATAATGTGCTAAATACCTTTATTTTACAATATTGACAGTTGGTTGAGCTTATTCTGATCAATTCTCTCTTCTCTCTACCTTCCTTAGGTCCCGGATCCTCTCCTCGGCCTCCATCCCATAATAATAACAACACTGGTCTCAACGGTTGTCTCACCATGGGTCTCTGGGATCCCTCCTTACCTTCCTCCTCCCTCCTCTCCCCTACCTTGAGGCTAACGGTTGCCACCACCATCCTCCTCCTCGTGCTCACGCTCCACCCATCGTCGGCCGGCGTGTCCTCCACATTGGCCGGCGTGGAGGGCTCCGTGTCGCTAGTGTCCACTACCAACCAGAGTGTGTGCAGCGAGGCAGAGCCCTGCGCCAAAGGCGTTATACTCCCCATCTGGGAGCCCCTGAACCCATCGTTTGGCGACAAGGTGGCCCGGGCGACCGTGTACTTTGTGGCGTTGGCCTACATGTTCCTGGGCGTGTCCATCATCGCTGACCGCTTCATGGCGTCCATCGAGGTGATCACCTCGCAGGAGAAGGAGATCACCATCAAGAAGCCCAACGGCGAGACCACCACCACCACCGTGCGCATCTGGAACGAGACCGTGTCCAACCTGACGCTGATGGCCCTGGGGTCGTCCGCACCCGAGATCCTGCTCTCCGTCATCGAGATCATAGGCCACAACTTCCACGCCGGGTCCCTGGGGCCCTCCACCATCGTGGGCTCCGCGGCGTTCAACATGTTCGTCATCATCGGGCTCTGCGTGTGGGTCGTGCCGGAAGGGGAGGTCCGCAAGGTGAAGCACCTGCGCGTCTTCTTCGTTACGGCCACCTGGAGCATCTTCGCCTACATCTGGCTCTACCTGATCCTGGCCGTGATCTCGCCGGGCATAGTGCAGGTGTGGGAGGGGCTGCTCACGCTCTTCTTCTTCCCGATCTGTGTGCTGTTCGCCTGGGTGGCCGACCGGCGCCTGCTCTTCTACAAGTATGTGTACAAGCGCTACCGCGCTGGCAAGCAGCGCGGCATGATCATCGAGACAGAGGGGGACCGCCCGCTTCCCTCCAAGGTACATTATTTGATAGAGATATTTGACATTTTCATTTTCATTTTATAGTCATGCATTCTTCTTTTATTATGATTAGAATAAATCAATACATTGTGTATGTATATTGTGTATGTACTATATAAAAGTAAAAAAGGTCAGATTCTAATCGGAACTCTAATATATATTATCACTTTATGAGTACATTATTTTGGTTCATATCAATTAAATTGAACTGCTGATTAAATGTTACCAAGTTAGATAAACACATTGTGGGTGCTACCTCCCATGATTGGGATGAACGGCATCGTTTGTGTTAACATTTCTCATCTTTATCTTATAAACTGTGAAATGTCGAGTGACCCAAATTTGGCTAAATCAGATCTTAAAATGATCAATTTAATATTATAAAAAATATTATATCCTTAAGATCCTTATCTCAATTGTGAAGAACAGATTATCTCCAGTTTTTGATTGATTGAGTATTTTATTAGACAAAAATGGAGAACAGTACAAGTATAGTCAATACAATAAAACAATGTAGTACAGTACAAGTACAGTTAAACACCCTGCCTAAAAGGAGCATCCCAAATAAGTCCTTTTCGGTCTTTTTTTACGTCGGAAGTCCGTGGTATTCCACCATACAGTGAGGGTGAATAGGTTAACAGCTCTATGATTGAATCCACTCGTACACCTGCTGGTCTAGGATCGAATCCTGCCTCCTTCCGTTGCCTCCCCTACGCTATCACCCTTCCAGTGGTCCTACCATCTGGCTCAATACCAAGGCAGCACTCTCTTCTTGACAAAAACATAACATACCGTCTCTGAAATTGCATCTTGTTGACAACGGTGACAGTAAATGCTTATCCACACTTTCATTCGGGAAACTCAAAAGCATTCCAAACTGCTGCATTTCAGATAGCATTGCCACATACAGTATGCCAGGGTTCACCAATTAGTTTTCCCCAAGGGCCGAATTATGTCTAGGGTACCAAGCCGAGCGCCACAACATTGCAGGGGGCGACGGCAGCGTTCCTGCTACTCCAGCGACAGTTCAGATATCGTCGTTGTCGGGTGAAAATCTTGTATGTCCAAAACCGTTCGTTTTGAATTTATAATTTTTGTGTGCTTGTAGATCTGCTGTTTTCACTACTTTTGTGCGACGGCCTTGTATGATTTGCAAAAGAACGTACACATTTGGAGATACGAGATTTCCAGCCGACAACGACGATATACTAGTGTTGTTGCTGCTCTTATACCACCATTATTAGTACTGGGGTTGGTGTGGGGCTGTGGGCCAGACAGTAGCCCCCCGCGGGCCGCAAATGGCCCGCGGGCAGCCTATTGGGGAACCCTGCAGTATGCTGTACAACAGTTCTGCTGCCTGCCTCAGATTCATTAGGCTGTCCTCCTGTCCAGAAAAGACATTGAAAAGAGAAAATGAGAGTCGACACGGAGGCGGAGGAAATGAGCAAGTCCATTGCCAATCTGAAACAATTATAAGAAATACTTTAATGGAATTCTTTCTGCCCAAGCAATATTCCATCATTTTACCACAAAGCATATTAATAAATAAGTTCTTTCCCCACACACACACACACACATAACACAAAGACAGACCTTCTGACAAAGTAATTTCATTTTTAATTTCCTTCTTTGACCACTCTGCTGCAGTGCCCACTGCCCAGAGTGGTGTGGTGAGAATTATTGGACAAATCAAATTTAATTATCAGAATAGGGTATGGGGTGAAGTAATTTAACGCTCAATCAATTTAGTCATAATCTGTCCTTCACAATTGAGATCGAGATCTTAAGGATATAATATTTTTAATAATATTAAATTGATCGTTTTAAGGGCTGTTACAGATTGCAGTCTGATTTAGTCAAATTTGGGTGGCTAAACCGTGTTAAATGTCACAGTTTATAGGCTAAAGATGACAGAAATGGCAAAAGGACTAACCTGTGAAAGTTATCAGTCATCAAGTGAATTTAAAATTGATCATACTGTACTGATAGTTTGTAGATTACATTTTAGTTTGTCCTGTTCCTGGAGTCAGTAATAAATAATCTGTTATTGACTGCTCATTTTGAGTGTCTCTAGCCATTGTGGCATGTTTGAAGTCAGCATGTTTCTCATAGCACTAGGGCAGTACACTCTCCTGAGGGATATCATTGTTCAAACAGATAATACTAGGAAAGCAAACAAGCAGACGGCATAGACAAGTCCAAATGGAATGTTTCATCCTACTGTAGTTCAGCAGGGGACAGAACGACCCAGAGATTTGGGACTTAACCAGTACACCAGCCAAGCAGATGAATGCAATTAATGACCTCAAGTAGAAGTACAAGGGGTTTCCGCAGAGCTAGGAACCACCGCTAAGCACTGCTTTAGAACTGTGGTTCTCAACCTGTTGGTCCCAGGGCGGTCCCCAGATATGATTAACTTCATGTGCAATGCCGCTTTCTCACTCAACAGTAAACAAACCAACAAAGTTTAAGTGAGGGTATCTGCACATTTCGAAAGTGACAATTTAAGGACTTTGGCCAAATTGTGAAATACTAGAAGCTAGTCGGCGACCTGGCCAACTCGGAACAATGTAAATAGGGAATGAATGCCCCGCCCTTTAATGCAAACCCCATTATACCTGTTTTCATAGGACCCGTTTTGACCATCTGTCTGCCTGTGTCCATTTATGCCCATATATGGAGATATCTGTATCTGTCTGTCTGTCTGTCGGCGTCCATTTTATGTCCATATATGGAGATCACTGCAGTTATAGTTCTGGGTCCATTTTATGCCCAGATATGGAGATATCTGTCTATCTGCGTCCATGTTATGCCCATATATGGAGTATCTGTCTGTGCCTCCAACTGTGTTGCAGACACAGTGCCGGTTCCCCCTTTAATGCAAACCTCATTATACCTGTTGTCATAGGACCCGTTTTGAACATCTGTTTGCCTGTGTCCATTTATGCCCATATATGGAGATATCTGTATCTGTCTGTCTGCGTCCATTTTATGCCCATATATGGAGATCTTTGACCATCTGTTTGCCTCTGTCCATTTATGTCCATATATGGAGATATCTGTATCTGTCTGTCTGCAATCCATTTTATGCCCATATATGGGGGCATTCATTGAACGTGCGTGCCCGTGGGACGAACGGTTCTCGAGATACGCGGATTACATACATACACACTCACAGAGATTTTTTGTTGACTCATGTGGCGTACGTGATGTCAGAGCCTTTTATGAAGTGATGTCACAATGAGTCAGAGCTTTCGCCGATTTCCTCCGGAACAGCCTGATGTCAACAATCAACCCCGCATAAGGAGATTCCGAACGTTTCGCGCCGGTTCGGGAAAACCGCGCGTCGGGTCGGGTCGAGACCCGGCACTGCACTCCGTGCCGCGGCGGGGAACGCGCGTGCCGAATCTGAAGCCGGTGGGACGAACGGTTCTCGAGATACGCGGATTACAGACACACAGACAGACAGACACGCAGAGACTTCTCGCATTTATTGCGACCGTCAGGGAGCAGTTTACTATGAAAACCTCCACCGGCCGTCCGTCCGTCCGTCCGTCCGTCCGTCCGTCCGTCACACGTCACACGTGACCTTTGCGTACGTTGCTGTGGCAACAGTCTGTTGTTGCTGGTTTGTTAGTGTACGTTAGCAACCACCTTAGCAACCATGGTTTTACCCTAGCAACCAACTGTTTACCCTAGCAACCAACTGTTTACCATAGCAACCATGTTTTTTTACCCTAGCAACCAACTGTTTACCATAGCAACCAGATACGCAGAGCAGGGATCTCCATATATGGGCATAAACAGGTGACATCACACTGATGTCAGATACTCAGAGCAGGGATTTCTCCATAATATATGGGCATAAAAGGGATTCTGTTAGGGATCTCCATATATGGGCATAAAAGGGATTCTGTTAGGGATCTCCATATATGGGCATACAAGGGATTCTGTTAGGGATCTCCATATATGGGCATAAAAGGGATTCTGTTAGGGATCTCCATATATGGGCATAAAAGGGATTCTGTTAGGGATCTCCATATATGGGCATAAAAGGGATTCTGTTAGGGATCTCCATATATGGGCATAAAAGGGATTCTGTTAGGGATCTCCATATATGGGCATAAAAGGGATTCTGTTAGCTGTTAGTGATCTCCATATATGGGCATAAAAGGGATGCTGTTAGGGATCTCCATATATGGGCATAAAAGGGATTCTGTTAGGGATCTCCATATATGGGCATGAAAGGGATTCTGTTAGGGATCTCCATATATGGGCATAAAAGGGATTGTATCCCAGATGATGCCCTGTTAGGAGATCCACACTAACAGAATCCATATATGGTCCTACCGACAGCTGCTATAAGCCAACCCTGGCGATAAGGTCTGAGTCGAAGAAATGCTTCTTTCCTGGCAAGAATTGCCCCTTTATACTGTAGGACTCGTTTGTGTATTGTATGACATCACGCCACATCATCGGCTGAGGACTGTGTGATGTCATCATATCTCCATATATGGAGACATAAGTTGCTCATGCCCAAATATGGGCTGGTGAGGTCAGACTTAGTGTGATGCGTAGGTTATCTCCATATATGGAGATTCAACTTCAATGAGTAACCATGGCAAACTGTCAACTGCCCGTATGTCTTGATAATTGGTAAAACAAACTTATGGCCTATTTGTGGAGATAAGCGACCAACGGTCGCTTATCTCCCGATTAGGGAGTCTTACTGGTAGATAGATTAGAGGCAGAAATAGATATAGAACCGTGTTATACAAAATGTAATGCCTCAAGTTAAAATATGATTCTTCTGGGGGTCGCGTCCTGAAAAGGTTGAGGACCACTGCTTTAGAAGAGCGGCTCCCAAACTATGCATCTTATTATGCTGCTGTTTTTCCTTTCACATCTGAGAAATGCAGAGCCCACCCCAAACCCCCTGCACACTCACTCTCAAACACATGTTTCTCAGACATGTTTATAATCTTAAAAGGGTCATCACTGTATTTCACAATGATGCCACATATGGGAGTCGGGTTACAGCTACAGGATGACAGATACAGTATGCCGTGTTGGAAAACGGAATATCTGATGCATGCAGCTCAGCACACAAGCTGTAATTAGTTTTTGAGCGAGCACAAAATAGATAGAATAAATATGTCTTTGTCAATTTAGTCTGGAAAGTGAGTTGTTATGATTTTGTGCAACTTTTTTTTTTATCTTATTTTTGACTGCTTAAAAACAGACCAGGCCTTGTGTTCCCTTCCCCCCATGATCTTTGGCACCGGGTCGGAAACCGCTGCATTAGAACATCCCCTGAAAGGGGGTCTTTAAGCCGGCGTCTGTAAACACGTGTTGGGTTTGTGGTTGTATTAGGTGGACATCGAGATGGACGGGAAGATGCTGAACTCTCATGGGGACTTCATGGATTGCCCGCTGGGCCTGGACCTGGACGACAAAGACCTGGATGAGGATGAGAGCAGGAGGGACATGGCCAAGATCCTGAAGGAACTGAAACAGAAACACCCAGACAAAGAGGTGGGTATCAGCTCAAACTAACTAAGTGAATAAATTAATTGAATTAGTGTGAGAGCCAGCATCCCTTTGTCACTTTGTTTGTGATTCATAAACAGAAGGGATTATCGAGGCCTTAGGATCAAAGATAATGAACAACTTCACAGCAGTTGCATGGCTCCCAAGTTCATAACAACATAGACCTCACATACTGTTGAACATTGCAAATTGAAACGGAAAGAAATATAAGTAAAGACAATACATTGCTGCTGTTTTTCTCCATTTTGTCATATTCCGTGAGGAAAGAGGAGAAAAACAACAGAATTAAATTAAATTTGTCTTCTCTCTTTATTATCACAATGATTATGGAAATCCGCTTCATGAACAGAGCCAAGGTCTCCTCACTGCAATTTACATTATAAAAGACAAATGACGGCAAATGACTACTTGCATTTAAATTAGTTGATAAAAATAGATAACTCGTCAAACAATGACAACATACCAACGGCACACTTGAGATGTACAGTGTACGCATGTCTGAAAGCCAGCAGAAATGGCACCATATGCAGAAACCAGCCATTTTGCAGGGTTTGATCTGCTGGAGGGAATGGGGGAAAATCCACACTTCTACTTTTGATATCTCCCTCCGGTCATTCATTATGAATCAAACCCTGCGATATTAAAAAACGCTCACGATAATCGTATCGTGGAGATTTCATCACAACACGTTGCGTTGTGAGCTTGTAGATCTGCAATTTTTTGGCAAATGTTTCGCCCCAGGATAATGGGTTTTGAATTATCACGATAATACCGTAAATCGCGAATTCTTTTGTCACAATAATTGTGATATGAAATCGTCCCATCCCTACTTGTCACTTATTTCTACATTATCTCACATACTGTATCAAAAAGCAGAGTGGGTGAACAGTGAACACCAGATAAATGCCTACTGGTATTTGTTTGTAGTTCAGTCAGAAATTAGACTGTGTGACAAAACCAGAAGGCTCTGCTACTACCTTTGATAGACTGGATGATTCATCATGTCCTCCACTACATAACAAAGCGATACATTTCAAATGACAGTAAATGAACAGAGATGTGGCATTGCTGTAGAGACCAAAAATTAAGACTTTATTCAAAAATATACAAGGAAAACCTAGTAAATTTTAATCTCCAAACCCATGTCTCTCTGTCAGTGTCACCAAGACATAGATCACTGAGCATTCATTTTCAGATAGCAAGCTCTCTGCGCTCGCTACAAGGACTACAGCACTTCATATGCTTCAGGGAGATGGTGTAAGACATGCTGCCAGAGTTCGATTTTCTGGGGGGATGCTTCTGCCTGTGATCCCCCCTGCGCTGGTCATTCACTTTTTCATCTCTGGCGGTCGGGAATATGTTTCATCCCTACTGGACAGACTGAAATAAAGAAATAGACAATGTAGAGTTGTAGACTGTTTGATACCATGCAAAGTGTGCACCGCTCACTTCGCATGTTATCAAACGAATGGACACACATGCATATCTCCTTGTATGGGCCGTTCTGTCCGTGAAATTGGTTATCTCCATACATGGAGTTCCGTGCTCATACGGACATAGAGACCTACACACAAAACCAGACGTACTGTAGGTGCAATTAGCAGCACCGCTCAAAGTATCACTAGACTACTCGCTAACGATGCCCGTTGGGAACGGATGCCCCTCCCGTTATGTAATACCCTCTGTCTTTTTATACCTATTGTCGTAATGACTGTTGCAGGGTTCCCACGGTCATGAAATTCCTGGAAATATTTTGAAATTAGAAAAATATTTTTCCAGTACTGGAAAAGTTTTGGAATTGATCAAGGGTCCTGGAAGGTCCTGGAAAAAATAGCTAAGCATTGTCTTTGGTTATTGATTTTGTTAATACCTCTGAAATGACAAATTAAACATTGGCCAAATTGTCAAATATTAGAGGCAGATTGCGAGGCCTTGTAAGCTTGTAGATCGGCTATTTTCACAATAAAACTGTTATACAAAATTCCTCAACTCTTAGTGCTCGTCAGGTGCCGGGGTCCACAGTTTAAATATGATTATTTCGGGAGTCACAGCCTGAAAAGGTTGAGAACCACTGGCATACACTGCCTGTCTTTGGGCATTGCGCATAGGAGTAAGCGACTCGTTATTGAGCTGAATTATTGTTATATAGTCCTGGAAATTGGGTTCAATATTCTGTAAAAGTGTGTGGGAACCCTGCTGTTGTACCTCTACCATGGTCATAATATGGAGTTCTGTGTCAGCCATGCCCAATATGGAGTCCAGGCCAGTCTATGATGTCAGTACTATGACATCATATTGATGACATAATGGCACTCTATGTGGTGATCTTGTGTGCGTGTGTGTATATTATATTAGACAGATGTTTATTTGAGCGGTGCTAACCGCTCTTATGTCTGGCTTTGTGTGTAGTTATGTATGTATGAGTGTCCATATGAGCACGGTATGGCGATAACTGACGTCACGGACAGAATGGCCCATACAAGGAGATATGCGCATGTGTCGTGTTTGATGCCATACGCAGCGAGCAATGCTCACTTCACACAGGTGCAATTTTTGCATTCAAGCAGTGTTGTGTGCAGTGTGGCTTGTAGCCGTAGAGATAATTCATACCATTACACAGTAAAACATCATCAGTGGTAATTCATTCATTTGTAACTCTGTGAGTCTACACAGCACAAATGTCACATTTGGATAAATTAACAACACCCAGGATTTTACTGTGTAGGTAATGAGATACCTGTATTGAATAAGAATAGCTAGTGTGTGTTCTGTTCACACACAGGAAAGCATAAGTATTGGGACAATGACGATAGTCTTTTGTGGTCTTCTCATTGTTCGGACATACATGAACCTTGGCGAGCGAGCGCAAAGAGAAGCTGCCCTCTATTCGCGCATGAGAGCGCCTGCTGAAATGGGCTTTTCTGCTGCTGACATTGTTTCTACATGGTTCAACATGGGAGTCCAATTAAGGTCATGGTCTGATATGATATCCTTGACATGGTAGAGGCCTAGAATTATTAGGTCATGTCAACATCACACGGGACAAATTAACTCGCTCACTGTCAGTGGCGTAAAACGTTTTATGAATGTTATTGTTTAACACCAACTGTGTTAGTTAGCAGCTAATTGAAAGTGTTTGAGTCCCACCTATCTGACCACATAACACGGAAGCTGATAGGCCTGTTTACTTGGCCTGAGGACGATACCAAAAACTCTTAAATACTGACCTAGTTTTTCCTGAACTAAGTTTTCTGAAAAACTTAAAATATTGATTCAAAAAGTGCAAAAAAAAAAAAAAAGCTACGATTTTCATGAATAAAAGAAAAATGCAATGATTTATATTGTAAGTAATTTCATTAATAAATAAAAGAAAAATCGAAGAAATTCCATAAATTAGAAAACTAATATTTAAGTACGGAAAATATATGATCTACAAGCTCACAACACGACGCAAAGCATAGATCTGCTGTGTTCACTAGTTTGGGTCCCGGGCAAATGTCTAACTTCTCTTTTGGGTCTCGACCTGAAAAGTTTGGGAACCACTGCTGTGCATGCATAGTAACAAAAACCCCAAAAGGGGTTCGTAATAATTAATCAATCCATTGAGTTCCGGCTTGGACCGATGGAACAAACATAATATCATTTTTAAATCCCTATTCATTGGTATCACATTGAAAACATAATTATTTCTCAAGGCTCAAAAAACTAAATACCATGTCATGGAAGGTAAATCTAAGTTAGATTATCACCCGGGCATTCTGTGTTGTCCAAGTTTATCTGACCGAGGGCCGGTGTGTGCAGCCGTGCCCAAGGTTGGTTAAGGAGGACAACGACGAATGCCCAGGTGATATAATCTACATATACTGAGTTTGTCCTCATTTATCCAAGAACTCCTGAATTGTGCCATACTAAACGAAGATGTGCTAAATAGCACTAATAATGTTTCGTTTAGTTTTTTGCTTTTAGGGAACCGAGCACCCTTTTCATTCTTTTTCACACACCATCCTGGGGGCAAAAAGGATAACCACCGCTTATCCTTTTCCCAAACTAAACTCGGCTAAGGAGAACCTCTACATGTATGGCAGTGGTATTATCTGAACTACTCCAAAGACCCTTACCTTTATTTAACAAGGCAAGTCAATAAGAACACATTCTTATTTACAATGTTCCTTGAGGGAAAGGGGTAGGGATTAGAACCACTGAAGAACCACAGTTTATTTTTGTGTGGAATTGCGTTCAAATGCCTCCTACAATCCACATTAATTGCTTATGTATATATGTCAACGTGTTGCATCTCTCCCTTTTCCCATGTCCAGGTAGAGCAGCTCATCGAGCTTGCCAACTATCATGTGTTAAGCTCGCAGCAGAAGAGCCGCGCCTTCTACCGCTGCCAGGCCACACGCCTGATGACGGGCGCCGGTAACATCCTGAAGAAGCACGCGGCCGACCAGGCGCGAAAGGCCGTCAGCATGCATGAGGTGCGCTTGGACTCGGACGGCGACGGCAGCGCCGACCCCTGCTCAAGGATCTTCTTCGAGCCCGGCTCCTACCAGTGCCTGGAGAACTGCGGCACGGTGGCGGTGAACGTGGTGCGTCGCGGCGGGGACCTGCGCCACACGGTGTCGGTGGACTTCCGCACCGAGGATGGCACGGCCAACGCGGGCTCCGACTACGAGTTCACGGAGGGCACGATCGTGTTCAAGGCGGGCGAAATTTCAAAGGAGATCCGCGTGGGCGTCATCGACGACGACATCTTCGAAGAGGACGAGAACTTCCTCATCCACCTGACCAATGTGCGCGTGCTGACGTCCTTCGAGGAGGAGGGCGGCGGCGAAGGCGAGGCCGGCGAGGACGGATGTGGGGGCGGAGGCGGGGAGACGACGCTGGCGGTGGGACTCAATCACACCGAGGCGCTGGCCTGCCTGGGCCTGCCCTCCATGGCCACCGTGACCATCTTCGACGATGACCACGCAGGCATCTTCACATTCGAGGAGCCCGTCTGCCACGTGAGCGAGAGCGTGGGCACCATGGAGGTGAAGGTGCTGCGCACGTCAGGCGCACGTGGCCTGGTGATGCTGCCCTACAAGACGGTGGAGGGGTCGGCCCGCGGGGGAGGCGAGGACTTCGAAGACACGCACGGGGTCCTGGAGTTCCAGAACGACGAGATATTGTGAGTCATCATACACATTTTAAAGCTATCTAGCTGGCTGCTTATTGTTATGACAACAACAGTTGCTGATATAACAGTGTGTAGTTTGGATGCCGTTAACATTTGTGTGATATATTGACATCTAAAATACCAGCCTCTCAATTATCCCGGAGAAATGATTGACCATTAAAACCAGTTCCTACCAAACGCCTACGAAACGTTATTGAGAATTTGGGTATTTGTACAAAATATCCTCAAGACATGGTTCAAATTAAGCTGTGTGGGGGGAAAAAAGCCACCGTGCAATCAGTGGCATCCAAATATCACCTGTGTTCTATCAGTCTGTGTTATTACATTGTTTGTCCCTGGAAGCTGTGTTTTATTTGTTCCGTTTCTAATGCATTGGTAATTGCTGCTGATGTGAGAACATGATGACATGTGTGTGAGTGTTTGTGTGTGCGTGCGTGTGTTTGAGTGTGTTTGTCATGGTGGTCATGGTGGTGACCCGAGGTGCAGCACGACCAGTGCTCGTCTGCGACAAGAGGATTCATCGTTATCGCCCGGCCGCTCCGTTACCCTCTCTTTCCATTCATCCTCTCTCTCTCTGTTGCTTTCTTTCTGTCAAGCAGTGGTGGAAGAAGTCATCATATATACTGTGTGTTTTTACCTAAGTAAAAGGAGGAATACCACAATAAGAAAATGCAATATACAACATAAATATCGTCACTGTCGGGCAGAAACCTTGTATCTCCAAGTTTCAAATTTGTACATTTTTTCGCAAAGTAAAGCACTGCTTCATCATACAAGGCCGCCTCACAAAAGTAGTCAAAACAGCTGATCTTCTTCAGACAAGTACATTAAAAGTACCTCAAAATTGTACTTGAGTAAAGCTACTTAGTTACTTTCCAGTTCCACCACTGCTTCCAAGTGTTTACATAGACATTATCTCCTTCCCTGCGTGCGCTGTTTTATTCCTTCCCTTCTGATGCCCATTCTGCTGAGCTGCTGCTGTTGTCTCTGATGTAGGATTTGTTTTAAGCGTACTGCGCTCTTTAAACAGTTGTGTTAAAAATAAACACGTAGTGGCTTTTAAGACACTGTTTGATTCTGAGCTGAGTCTAGCAAGGGTTGGGAAAGTGTGTTTGTTTGTTTTCAGATATTTGCATTAACCAAACGTATGTAATGTATGTACGTAGGGGAAATCATCAGGGGTGTCAACTTTCTGACATACATTTTACCAATATGACGGGCTGGCTCCACCCAGCTGGCACCTTTTGGTAGGATGAGACAAACCATAAAATACATTTGTAGTAAATATGCTTCAACTAAAACGTGATACAGCGAGCATGAGTTAAAGAACATCTTTTACATGTTTTAAACACATGCCTCAAACAGAAGCCATTTTTCTTTCTTTCTTTCTTTCTCTCTCTCTCTCTCTCTCTCTCTCTCTCTCTCTCTATCTCTCGTCTAATAATGGACGGTGCCTCTTGCTGGAAGATTTAACTGTTCAGTCACTTTAATATGACCAAGTATGGGTTGGCCTTAGGGATGGTCCGATCAGGTTTTTTGGAACCGAGCACCAATCACAAAAGTTTGATCACCCGATACCGATCAATCACCGATCCGATCAAGTTATTATTTATATATTATTTATATTTTCTAAATGTTAATGTTTTAACTTTAATTAATTAATTCACTCATGAATTCATTTATATATTTGCCTTATAGTTATTTACCAGCATTACTATGTATTTATTATCATAGCAGTAACTAATTATTCCTTCAGCACTGTGGAAATCAATACCCCAAAATGGCCTCAAGTGGGCATACTGAACGGCTGGTTGATCGGATACACCGATCGGATCGGATCGGTGAATTTACCTTTTGATCTAAACCACCGATTATCGCCGATCACGCTTTGATCGGCCCGATCCGATCCATTGCCGATTGATCGGTAACATCTCTACCTTGAAGTAGTCTTTTTTTCTTTCTTTTCTTTTTTTGCGTAATGCAAGGTTTTCCACAACGTTTTGATGTAAAATGGTTGCTGAAAACCAATTTGGGAAATTGAAGCAGTTGCCAAAATCATTTAGTATTTGTTTTGTTTTGTAGCGACTGTCAGGTCGCAATTACTATTAAAACCTCCACCGGCTGTCAGTCAGTCACGTCACACTTTTCCCCTACTCATATCTCTGCCACCGTTGCCCCTATCCATGCAAAACTTTGCACACACACTCCTTGGTTGCCAAACCACAACCTCCACCCCTCATTTCTCACATGGCCCTCTTCTAGCGCCACCATGAGGCCAATTCTTGCAAAACACATTTTTGGACATTGCTCCTACAGATTTTGCCCTAAAATCATGCAAAGTGGTACACAGTATTTCTAGACTCAGGTCATCAACAAGGATCTGTCCCATTTAGCGCCACCATCAGGCCGATTCCTTCAAACACATTTTTGGACACTGCCGAACTGACGGTCGCTTATCTCCCGATTAGGGAGTCTTACTGGTTTGTTGTGTGTGCCTATGTTGGGTGCCATGTTTGAAAATTACACCGTAACCGTATCGGGACTCTGTGTTGTGATGCCAGACACCCGTTTCTTGTGGCTTGATTGCTGTGAGTGAATGTTCCAGAACACTAATCACACAGCAGAACCACAGGCTGGCTTTGTCCGTGGGGTCGTTGTGTGAAAAGAGCTGGGAGATTTCATCTGCGCTGTGCCGCAGTGAAACCCAGCACTTAATCGCTCCTCTCTGTCTGCCAGTCGTACTGGAGATGCTTCCATTGTCTGACAGCGACTGCCGTTTGGAGTTTCTGAGGTTGTCCTGGTTGCGGAACATACTAACTGTAATGAAGCCAGCAGAGTAACTAAGTGCTGTACTTAAATGCAATTTTGTCTCTTTTACTTTACTGGAGTATTTCCAATTTTCAGTAACTTTAATTCTACTCCACGACATCTCAGAGGCAAATATTGTACCTTTACAATTGTTATTTGAAAACTTAGTTACTTTGTAGATTTTGATTATTACTACAAAACACATGAAGCACTATATAGTTACTGTATATTTTGGCCATTTGAAAATAGCTGATCTACAAGCTCTCAATGCATCGCACTGCGATGCATTGAGAGCTTGTAGATCGGCTATTTTCAAAGATTTTATTTATACTTTTGAAAACTTGAAATGGGACATTCTGCATAATAAGTACTTTCTACTTTTGGTACTTAGTTAAATGTTGGCTTTAGGTATGTGCACTGCATAATGTAAACAAAAATGACACACAGACAGCTTTTGTCAGCTCTAAAGTCACTTGCTGCTTTAGTAGTTTAATGTGACACTATTGATGCGCTGGCCTGGGGGAGCCCCTCCCCTGCGGGTCCTGTCATACGGCTCCTGTCCATACTGTCAGCAGCACTGCTTTCCACTTCAACGGTCCCCAGGCTTTCTTTCCGGGAAAGCAAGCCTAGAATCCGAGGTTAGGCTGACATTGACAGCTCTTGAGCAAAGATAATTTCCTCCTTATGTGTCTGCCTGGGAAATGTCATTTTAATGTCAGAATGTTCGGAGCATGCCGTAGGTATGTGTGCCCTTGTGTCGGGCCCAATATTTACTTCAGTTACTATGGAGCAAAATGATCGGTCATAATCTGTCCTCGTGGTCAATCTCGTTTGGAGACTCTCGGCCAGCTTCTGGTCTTCCAAATCCCAACCCACGTGATACAGATACAGGAAACCAATCAAAGTTTGTAGAAGGCTTGGTGTTATCCTACCCTCATATGACACCTTTATGTGTTTTCAGTTGAAATCGAATGGAGCAATGGGAAACGGATGTCTGGGACTACGGTGATGCACAGAGCCTATTACTGTTTTCTCTGGTTTTCTGTAAAAAAAAAAAGAAGAGAAAAACAAATATTAGACTGTGGATCTCTCTCTCTCTCTCTCTCTCTCTCTCTCTCTCTCTCACACACACACAGGGCGTGTTCACTGTGTCAATGCAAATTACAGTTAGCTGTAAACCTGTCATAGAGATGGCCTGAAGAACGACAGAGGTTGTAGGTTTGGTTGGAATATCGTAAGCCTTGATAGCTTTCAACGGATGACCTTTCTGTGGTTGTGGATATATTATTCAGCCTTTGGCCAGGGAAAACAGATACGTTTTTAATCTGGTTTTTAAAATGGCCAGGGAAGATGCTGTTTTTACGGTCAGGGGCAGGGTGTTCCATAGGATTGGTGCGGTGACCGAAAAGGCACGATCACCTAATTTCAGGTTTGTGAATGGAACCTTTAAGCGCATATGGTCCACCAACTACAACAAACATGGCGGCGCCCGTCAGTGTTGCGTTTCTTGCACATTCCCCATAACTGCTAAATATACAGTATTTCTTTCGTTTCGTGCTACTGAGCATGATGGAGCTTTTGCAGCAAATTGTACGGCTCCCCATCACACTATCACCGTCAGCAACAAGTGGACATGATAAAAAAAACATTGCTCTCTTCTTCTCTCTTTTTGGTGCTTTGTGGCAGCTATACAGCGCCACTCACAGGCCTGGCTTATATCATCACTGACGGGCAGAAACCTCGTATCTCCAAGTTTCAAATTTGTAATTTTTTTTTCGCAAAGCAAAGCCCTGCTTTATCATACAAGGCCATCGCACAAAAGTAGTGAAAACAGCTGATCTACAAGCACACGGTGGGAGGCGTTGTGTGCTTGTAGATTGGCTGTTTTCACTAGTTTAAATCATTTTAAAAATGATAAATACAAAACAAACTGTTTTGGACCCGACAGGTTTCCACCTGACAACGACGATATGCTACACTGGTTTTGTTGCATTCTGGAGACGGTCTTGGCGTTCTCAGTGGTTTCATATGGGCACACACATATTATTTTTTTTTTTTAACATCTGTTTATTAGTATTTTTCATTTTTAAAGACATATCGTCCATAGCAACTATGGAGAGAAAACATCATGACAAGACCAGGTTGGACCATATGACAGAGTAGAAAAAAAACTTATACCAATACAAAAGTCGAATATACATATATAAACAATAAAACAAAATTGACAGTTAAAACATAAATAATACAACAGCAATAATGACAAAACAAACAAGAAAGGAAAAAATAAACAAGACAAACAACAATCAAACAAACAAACAAACAAATGGCTGATGGCGGCACGCGTCCCCGGAGATAGGCGAACAGCATACAGAGTAATCACACGTTGTACTTGATCAGTAAAAGTTAGCAGGTGACCCTAGGGGGCGACTAAGCACTGTCTGCTCTTTTCAGGGACTCTAAAAGGCGCAGGATAGGTGACCATATTTTTTGGAACTGTGGCTCCCTATCTGTGAGGACAAATCTTACTCTCTCCAGGTGCAGGACTCCGCCTAGTTCTTTTATCCACATGTCAATGGATGGGGGTTTAACTGATTTCCAGGCTTGAAGGATTAATTTCCTGGCGAGCAATGTAGAGAGCCTAACAACTTGATTCTCCCGGTTGTTTTGGGCCCACCCTGGCTCCAGCACCCCGAAGAGCGCAGTTAACGGAGCAGGAGGGAGTTCCCTCTCATAAGCTTTCCCAAGAAAGTCAAAAATTTGGTTCCAAAAGTTTTGCAACTTATGGCATTGAACAAATTGATGTGCTAAGGTACCTTGCTCAATAAAGCATTTGCCACACAGGGGAGAAGAATCCTTAAATAATTTATGCACTTTAGTCGGGGAGAAGTGTAATCTGTGAATGATCTTAAATTGGATGAGGCCATGCCTGACATTAATAGAGCTGTGATGAATATTGTCAATACACTCCTCCCACGTTTCATCCGAGATATCAATACCTAGCTCTCTTTGCCAGTTCTCTTTGAATGGGAGAGAGGGTAGACTAGACAAATCTTGCAAGGTTGCATAGTATTGTGAGACTGCACCTTTACCAAAGGAATCGACTCTCATTATGCTCTCTAGTGTCGGATGACGAGTCTTTTGTTCGAATTGTGGGACATGAGTTCTGAAAAAGTTTCTAATCTGTAAGTATCTAAAAAAGTGTGATGCCGGAAGTTGACACAACTGCTTGAGTTGTTGAAAAGAAACAAAATGGTCATCCCTATACAAGTTACTTAAGGATTCGATTCCTTTTTCCCTCCAGAGACGAAAAACTGGGTCGGTCAGGCCTGGTTTAAAGGCATGATTGCCACAAATGGGAGTGTACATATACAATTTGGGAGCTTTTATCAATTTTGAGATTTGAGACCAGATTTTAAGAGAATGCTGAATTATAGGGTTATGACTATAGATATCCTTCTTAAACTTAACAGGACTATTTAGCAGTGCGGGTAGGCACGTGCCTGTGCACGACAAGTGTTCCATTCTTAGCCAGGAGGGCATACTTTCAAGGTTATAGCCTGGGTAACAGTCAAACCATTGAGTAATAAAATTTAAGTTAGCTGCCAAGTAATATAGTCTGAATTGAGGGAGACCAAATCCACCCTCACTCCTACTTTTGCACAGATGTAGACGAGTAATCCTGGGAGTTTTGCCAAACCATATAAAGGCGGAGATGATTGAGTCTAGTTTCTTAAAATAATATTGAGGAATGCTTGTTGGGATTGATTGAAAGACATACAAAAATCTAGGTAAAGTTACCATTTTGATGGCGTTAATACGTCCAGCCATTGATAAGGGTAAGGTGTTCCAGAACTCTGTTTTTCTGCAATTGTTTTATTTTTTGGTCCCAGTTTGCCTTCAGTAAGTTATTCAATTTACTTGTGACTATAATTCCCAGACTCGTAAATTTATCCAAGACAATTTTGAATGGGGTGGATGACAGAAAGGTTTTGTCCACTACATCTGATAAAGGCATCAGTTCGCTTTTATCCCAGTTTATTCTGTACCCTGAAAAAGAACCAAACTCATTGATGAGGTTTAGCAGTGTGGGGATGGAAGCCCTTGGATCAGAAATAAACAAGACCACATCGTCAGCGTAGGCCGAAATTTTGTGCGAGGTACCATGTTGCACAATCGGGTGGATTACTGAGCAGGCCCGTATCCTCGCAGCTAAGGGTTCTAACGCAAGCGCGAATATATAAGGTGAGATCGGATCCCCCTGGCGTGTGCCTCTAAAAAGCCTGAATGGTTTCGATTCATTTTGATTAGTGAGGACTGAGGCCGATGGTTCGTGATATATGACCTTAATCCAGTTAATGAAAGAATCCCCAAAGCCAAATTTAGTCAAGACGGAAAGCATATATGGATGTTCAATTTGGTCAAAGGCCTTCTGGGCGTCAAGTGAGATCGCGACCGCATCCTCCGTACTACGTGCAGGGTTGTAGATTAGGTTAAACAGCCTCCTCATATTATACTGTATATGTCTGGAGGGCATGAACCCAGTCTGATCCGGGTGAATAATATTGCAAATATGCTCTTTAAGCCTAGAAGAAAGAATTTTGCTCAGTATTTTGGTTTCCGTTGGCAAAAGAGAAATGGGTCTGTATGAGGATGCTAGTGAAGAGTCCTTGTCCTTTTTAAGTAGTAGGGAAATCCTACCATGGTACAGCCCCTTCGGCAGAGAGCCTGATTCTTTAGAGTTATTCAACATACGAAGTATGAAAGGCGCTAAGAGGCTGGAGTAGGCCTTATAAAACTCCGCCCCAAAGCCGTCCGGCCCAGGGGCTTTGTTATTCGGAGCCTGCTGGATAGCTA
>NC_137833.1:14623159-14650659 GCF_963921795.1 Nannobrachium achirus | reverse complement strand
AGAGTTAAGGGATTACATTTTGTATAACACGGTTCTATTGTGAAAATAGCAGATCTACATGCTCACAACGCCTCGCGTTACGAGGCGTTGTGAGCATGCAGATCTGCTATTTTCACAATTTCATCCTCTAATATTTGACAATTTGGTAAATGTTTAATTAGCCATTTTAGAGGTATTACAAAGTCCTTAAATTGTCACTTTAGAAATGTGAATATACCCTCCATACAGTTAAACCTTATGCTGGTTTGTTTATTATTGAGTGAGAAAACAATGTTGCACATTAAGCTAATCATCTGGGGACCCCCCAAAATAATTTGGCGACCCGCCTGGGGGTCCCGACCCACAGATTGAGAACCACTGTCTTATAAGGCCCTGATGCATAAAGTATAAACAAATACCCATGGTATACCCATGGGAATGGTGTTGGCTCCAATGGGGATCTTGGACTTCATGTAGCCAGCCTGTGAAGTCTGTCAGGCCCAATCCGAACCCCATTGACTTCCATTATGTTTCAAAAAGTATGAAAGTCTGAAACACCTACTGTATGAGAAAAGGAAGTTGAACTACAGGCTGATCGGTCCAGTGAAGATTAGCTCCAGACAAACACAGAGCTGACCCTGCAGAGCCACGCCGCAGTGTCCAAATGGCATTGCTGTCATTCAAACAGTGTTGCTAGATTGCTTGTGGCTTAGAGTGAGCCTTGGCAAATGTTGGTCCTTTTCAAGATGGATTGAAGTGCAAAAAAGTCAGCATGTTCACCTTTTCTGTCTTTAGTTGTGCTTGTAGAGGCGTGAGCCTGTGCCCCGCTGGCACTAATAAACACTCTAGGAACTCTAGGAAAAGACGGCGAGCTAGATGATGGCTGTCGCTCGTGATGATATTCAGTACTACATTTACAATTGCTCTGTTTGCTATGACCATTACTATTGCCAATTATTGTACGGTAAGTATTCTGGCTAACATTTCTTCTACCACTACTGCAATTAAGATGATATAAATTAAGACAGGATATATTAAGGTAAGAAAGTTTTTTTTTAATGTAATTTAGTTTCCCTTTAGTTGCCTTGCAATTTAATTCAATTCAAAGGTGCTTTATTGGCATGAGAAAACATACTGCACGTTTACATTGCCAAAGCAACTTTCAAAACATATTAAAAGCATTGTGTAAACAGAGCTATGTCACATTTTGTCGTTAGGTACACAGGGTATGAAGCTTTTTGGAACAAATATCCGCATTTCTTTTTTCTCAATACAATGTCAATAGCATACAAATGAAGGAAAAGAAAAAAGCCTCAAATGTAAAACTTGTTTAAAGGTATCAGCTCTGTTTATACTGTGTGTGCAGTAGGTCTAGATGACTCTCAATGGTTTGTAGTCCTTAGGGTGGTTGTATACATACATACATACATACATATACACACAGAAACACAGAAAAACCTGTGTTTCTATGTCAGCAATGTGGCTAGCCATTGTCAAAGAAAAGGTCCTTTTCACATAACTGGAGCTCAGTTAGTCTGTTCTTGAGAGACTACTATGTCAGTGGTTATCAAACCTTTTCATGTGAAGGACCCCCAAAATGATATTTATTTGACCACAGACCCGCATCTCAAAATATCTGGTTCCAGGGACCACCCAGAAGCAACATTTTAGTTACAAACGTTCACTTTGAAAATACATATATTCAAAGATTTGCACACATTTTCATGACTTTTTCAAAAATAGCAGATCTACAAGCTTGCAGCGCGGCACTCGGTGCCGCGCTGTGAGCTTGTATATCTGCTATTTTTCACTGGTTAAAACATTCAATAATTCTAGGCCTAAATGGGTTAACACACTGACTGCTTCCTGATTTGTGGCTATTGGTTGGTTAAGTGGTTAAACATGGCCTCTAGCTAAGCCTGGACTGTGAAAATATGCAGTCAGAGATAAGATGAAGATATGTGTGGAAATGGTTTCCAATCTCTGGGTTTGTGTTATAATTTAAACTGTGTGGTTTAGCACAACTCGCAATGAGGTGCTGTTACCATGGGAACGCAACACGATTTCACACTCACACAAACATCAAAATACAGACTGTGCAGAGTATGGCATGCATAAACATACTGTTTACAAACACACACACATCGCACCTGAGTGCTGCCTACAGAAGAGAGGGGGGCCATCAGTTAGGGGTTAAGTCTCTTGCTCAGGGACCCCTCGACACAGTGCCAGGGCCTGGTAATTGAACATGGGACTTTCTGCCTCCCATGCCGGCTCTATCTGATCATCTATGGCCGCCTACATTTACATTTATACATGCACACTTACACTCGCATACACACACACACACACACAAATGATAAATGGTGCATTTATTTCCAAGGCGCTTTACAGAGATTGTTACAGAGATTGTGCATTACATTCACCCATTGGGCGGAGGAAACCATGCAAGGCACCAACCTGCTCACCGGGACCAACTATGGGGATCAGAGTCTTGCTCAAGGACTGTTCAACACTAACTCTTGGGGTGCCCGGATTCAAACTGGGAAACCTTCGGGAACCCTCAGTGTTCAAGACGGTTTCTCTACCCCTGAGCCGGCTGTCGGCTGCTCATGTGGTTTGGTTAGAATATTACCACAGTACAGAGCCAGGTCATTGACCTTATGAGTGTCTACTGTCTACCCCAAGACTGGGAGGTCAGGGGTCCAATTCCCGGGCCGAGTCATAACCAAGGAATGTAAAAAAAGAAAAAGAAGCCTCCCTGCTTGGCATTCAGCATTAAGGGTTAAATTGGTCATCTTCACAACGCTCTGGAACTGTTGGTTCCCATGGCTACTTTATACATTGTACATAATGTGCGCTATTAACGTTTTGCATTTGCATTTTAAAACGGTGTGAAAACATTTATCAACAATTAGGTGATGCTAAAAACCACAATGACTATTGATAGAAAGGCAGTGGATTCCCATTACAATGCTATTCTTGTATTTGTTGAGCTGCTGAGGTGACAGTTGAGACTCACACACACACACACGCGCACACACACATACACACACACACACACACACACACACACACACACACACACACACACACACACACACACACACACACACACACAGACGCACACACACACAGACGCACGTACATACATTTAATTCATGCAGTGTGCACGTAGAAATACAAACACTTGTAGCTCAGAAGATTGCCAAGACAGGACCTCATTAGTGTTATTAGCATAAGAAGAAAAAAAAAGAATCAATTTGCATTGGCTCGGTTATTATTACGCAAGTTACCACGTGCCCTGTGCGCATAACCTTTCCTCCAGTCCAGAAACTCATCATACTCACTCACACACAGACACCATTACACATACATAGACATGCATGCACGCAAATTAGCACCGTGCAATTTACACTACACACACAACCACCCACACACACACTGTCATGGCCACCACCGAGGCACTGAATGTTAATGAGCGTTGGTGAAGACGTTGGGTCGTCTGAACTCTGAAGTATCATTAGTGTACGAGAAAGAAAACCATGCTAATGAGCACTAGAACATAACAAGTGTTAGCAAAGCGGGGACTTTTTGGCTACCGCTAAGATGTTTGGCCGACATTCCCACGAGGCAAGGTCTATTAAGATTGTGTGTGTGTGTGTGTGTGTGTGTGTGTGTGTGTGTGTGTGTGTGTGTGTGTGTGTGTGTGTGTGTGTGTGTGTGTGTGTGTGTGTGTGTGTGTGTGTGTGTGTGTGTGTGTGTGTGTGTGTGTGTGTGTGTGTGTGTGTGTGTGTGTGTGTGTGTGTGTGTGTGTGTGTGTGTGTGTGTGTGTGTGTGTGTGTGTGTGTGTGCGTGCGTGTGTGCGGCATTATGCTTGAAGTATGCTGCTCCATTTTCATCTTGTTTTATGGAATGCGTTTGTGGCACTGCCAGAGAATTACATTTATTTTGTCGAGGAACAAGCAGAAGACAAAACGAGACATGTCTTCATATACAAACCTTCACCAGTGTTGTCCTTTGAATTGTATATGCTTTTTACTTCCGCACTAAGCAGAAATTGTGTTAAATTGCACTAAAAGTGGTCCTTTGGCTCATAATCATACGTTAACCTCTTTTGCTGCTTTAAACTGTAGCGTCTCTACAGAAAGTTCTAAAATGATATACTCTATGTAGCTGCACATACTGTTCATTAAGTATACCTGCTTTTCAGCTGAAGTTGGCCATACCCACAGCCATACACACAGCTGTGGGTATGGGGGGAAGGGATGATTAAGGGAAGGGATGATTTTATGATGACATTAAAGTGGTGTATTTCAATTTGGCCTTTTGACTCTTTCAGCTTTCAGGAAGTAACCAAAAATACCCAGGGAAGACATGCAAATTATAACCACACCTGTGGGTCTATTAGAGTAATGTCAACTCCATAAGGACGATGGCACCACCTCTTTAAAGAAAGGTCATACCATTAGAGGTTTGGAGTGTGTTTAAATGGAGCCACAGTGTTGACAGGCATTTCTCCTATGGGGGTCCTGAAATATTTCCTTAGACATAGGGGGCCCTTGGCGTCACAAAAGTGGCCCTCAAGCTCTACTATCCCAAAGGAAATGGTCAGTTTAATGCAGGTTTCTTTTTTTTTTTTTTATTCTTTCCCAATTCATTTAAACTAAGCTGAAGAACCAGTATAGAACAACTTCTAAACTGAAATACCATAGTTTTTAAATCTATTAAATATCCATCTTTGACCTGTACATAAACGACTCATTACTGAGGGGAAAATGAAGACAGATTTGTAGACGCGCTGTTGTGATCTTATAGATCTGCTATTTTTGGTGTAGCACAAATTAAGTGGAGAAATCAATCGATTTCGCGCTAGCTTTATTTATCCTGTTCATTCTCTCTTTCACACATATACACATTCTCTCTTTCACACATATACACATACGTACACAGTAACAGGTGTGTGTGAGAGCTGTGACAGCAGAGGTGTTTCTACCATGTTCTGTGTAACTTGAGATCATACAGTTATCCTTCATGCCTCACTAATGCCACTGCCTGAGCGCTGTGTGTGTGTGTGTGTGTGTGTGTGTGTGTGTGTGTGTGTGTGTGTGTGTGTGTGTGTGTGTGTGTGTGTGTGTGTGTGTGTGTGTGTGTGTGTGTGTGTGTGTGTGTGTGTGTGTGTGTGTGTGTGTGTGTGTGTGTGTGTGTGTGTGTGTGTGTGTGTGTGTGTGTGTGTGTGCGTGCGCAACAAGAAAGACAAACTAAACTTAGATTGTCGTCATGTCTTGGATTTCTCACTCCACCCTCCCACAGATCCTTGACCTTAGCTTGGCTTACACATAGGCAGATATTGTCTTACAGTAGGGTTAGGAGGTCAACCAACAGTTCAAAGCTTCTCATGCGGTGAAAGTGCTTTTTATAGCATTCAACAGCATGTATATCACTGTGTTGCTCCAAGAACACGGTTATGGTTAACTACCTGCAATTAAATTGGGGGGCACCCGGTCCGGGTGCCATTATTTCTAGGAAAAATAAGGGACGCCCAGAGAAATAGAAAAATAAAAATCTCACTGTACAGTGTATATACTGTACAGTATATGAACCACTTTAACCCCAGCATCCATATTCTGGGGGGAACATTAGCCAAAAATGCAAGCTCACCACAACGTGGAGTTGTGAACGTGTTCTTTTTGGCAAAGAGATTTGGCGTACAGAGACAACTCTGCTCTTTAAGTGGTTACAACCTGTATTATATAGTACATGACACGTACTGTATGTGAGCTGTTTGAACTTGTAAGATGTATGTTATCGATCGATTTCCAAAAATCTGGAACAATGTGTGGCCCTAACCCTAGACGTGGTTGATGTTGAGTGATGTGAGCCCTTTGTGTTATGTCAAATACTTCAGTCAGTCACGTGAGTCACGCGGTGCTGGTCCGTGTTGACTGCTTTCCACCTGGTATCCCTATTTTGGGAATGTCATTAGAGGTGGATATTTCCCAGAATAAAATAGCAGATCTACAAGCTCACAACAATGCAACGAGTTGTGAGCTCGTAGATCATCTATTTTTGCCCACGTAGTATAGAGGCTTAAGTCGTTAATATAACTGAGAGTGTTAAAATGATCCGGATGCTACTGTGTAACAGTTTGTTACACGGACAGATTGACTGGTCGACTTTTGGCCTTCCGAGAGAGAGATCCAACAACGTGGCTTCGAGGTCAAACACATAAAAGTCCCAAACTAAAAACCTACGACCGGAATGCATAAAACATTGCAGTGTGAGCGAAGGGAAGAAAAAAACAAAACAACAAAACATCCACAGTTGTTTGAAAGGAAGGGGGAAAAAAATCTAAATTTGTACTCTTTAGAAGGTTCTAAGAATAATCTGGCAAGCCATGGCTGGAAAGAGTGGAGATCCCTGTTTCAATGAGCCTATTCAGGTCTGTTCTGTAAGAGAAAGAGCGAGAGAGAGCGAGAGGGGGGGTCAGTGGCTTGACAAATGAGCCCCAACCAGCTGCCTCCAATAAGAGCCTATCGCCTTGGCAACAGCTGGGATGGAGAGGGCCAAGGTGGAGAGAGAGAGAGAGAGAGAGAGAGAGACATGGAGATAGGGAGAAATAGAGGTAGAGGGTGCAATAAATGGAAAGCAGATAAATAATATGGAGACACAAGAGTGCAGGTGTGACAGAGATCAGAGGGTCAGGAAACGGTCAGAGAGAGACAGAGAGAGAGAGGAAGATGGTGGAGATTGACAGCTAGAGGAAGGACATGACAGTCCGAAGGGATCTCATTCTCAGGTAGTTGAAATGACAGGAAGTAGTTATGAGCAGGAGAGGAGAAAAACTGGCGATAAGGGAGAGCGATGCACCACACTGGGAAAAGATATGAGCTGGCTGGGATGAGGTACCAGAGAGTCGAGGGGGTAGAGAGGGACACAGAGAGAGAGAGAGAGATTTAGGGCCGCTCTCTTTTCATTGCTGGGCAGAAGAAGCTGGGAGGGGAAGTGTTAGTCATCTCTCTCTACTGTTGCTATGAGACTGTTGCCTTTTTTTATGCTAAAGTTGTACTGTTGAGCGTCCAGTGCCTCTCTGCCCCCCCCCCCCCAAAAAAAAAAGAGGCACATGCTAAAAACACACGCTAATCTGCCAGCACTCTTAGCAGCGTTTCCTTTCCACTGTCTCACCTCAATAAACGGGAATTTGTCTTGGCGTAGATGTGTCCCGTATAGTTAGCCAGTGACTTTTGGACCCACCACTCGTGTGCTCAGCTTGGGCGAGTTCAATTTAAAATGGAAGCAAGCAGTGCTTTTAGGAACCATGCAAACCCTCTTTATAGCTGAATAAGTCCCTCTTCCTCAAGCATCAATTCCCCTCTCTCCCTAGTCACTACTTCCTCTCCCTGCACTAAACTACATCCTCCTCAACCTACCTCCCTCTTCTCCTTTAATCACATTTCTGTCTTTCCTGCCTTGCTCTCCCTCCTAAATCACATCCTCCTCCTCTCATCTATCATGCTCTGCTCTCCAAATCCACCACAAAGCACACCCCCATCATGACAGCCGGCTTCCATAATTGCACCTCACATATCTTAAGTTGCACTCGTAGACTCCAAACCTAAATCAAAAAGAGAAGTGTTGAGGCCATCTGTGGGAGCTGGACGTAGTGTGTGAGCTCCTGTTGAGCAGCTGGACAGGACAGCTTTTTTCCTGGGACTGCAGTGGCGACTCCGGTGAAAGGAAAGTGTGAGTGCAGAGAGTAAAAGACGGGGGAGATAACTGTAAATCTCTGGCAGCCCTTTGTTAGCAAGGAACAAAAGTGCTGCTAGGACCGCTTTCACTTAGCTCTCTCTGTCTCTCTGCCTGACTTATAGAATTTTCTGCTTATTCAACTCCCTGCATCTCCCCCACTCCTCTGTCCCTCAATTACACAGTAAAATCTTTAGCGTTAATTTACAAGTGCATCAATTAACACTGAGGATTTTACTTTGACGGATCCCTTGTGGTTGCTTCCTTATTTTCCCTTTCTTTCTTGTGCATTTCACCACTGCAGTTTATCCCTCATTACCCTGCCCAGAATACTTTTTCCACCAAATTGGACCCAAGTGCGTCTTGTGACAACGACCGTCAAACACAAGGTTTTCATACTCCATATTGTTTGCCTGTAATTAGATTCGCAAAATCGTGGACAGGGCCTATTTCTTATGCAAATAATATATCTTCAATGCAACGTCCAAACATCCCCAAACCGGAATCACATGTTGAACCTCCAACCTCTAGTGTTTTACGTATATGGCCAGATATCCAAATGTAAAAACTCTCTCCAACCTGTACAGTGCATATTTTAAGCCGATGACATTAAACCAAGTCGTTAAAACAAATACCAACGTGTGAAGATCAGAAGATATCTCATTCACTTCTTGGAAATGGTTATCAGCTGAACTTTGAAAAACAAAAACCAAAAAAAAAACACATGCAACAAAGCTGCAGAACAGGTGTACCCAGGTGCAGATATAGAAAATAAAAATACAGCACAAAAGTAAATAGAATATTGGTGTTAAGCGCCTTACAGACGGGGCGTGGTTGCCGCAGGCTTTCTCGGTTGGATCAGCGGGGATCGCACTGCGGTGGAGACACAAACACAATTGCTCCGCGAGTAAACACTGGGAGCTAATTCACTAAGATGACCACAATCCAGCTCTTGCCTCCCGAGGGCATGAACGAGCGCGCGTGTGAGAATTTCACGGGACCGCACCTGCCTGCCATCTCCGTTCCTCAACTTCTCAGCTCGTCACAAATAATCGCCGGCCTCTCATTGAAAATGAATTACTAGGGCGCCTCAACCGCCTCCCATCTGAAAGGCGCTTCCTTGGTGTTGTGTTGTCACGCATCCAGTTTGTGTGCAAAAACCTTTGATTTGGCCTCTTATCTCATTCCATCTCTTGGCTGAGTAAAGGGCGGTTCACACTTCCTCTTTTTTTAGGTTTTAATATAGAACTCGCTGACACTCGCTGGAAAAATTTAAAAGGCACAGCACACAACCACAACGTTGCACATAAGATCATTCAACACCAACTGTAAAACAAACACAATGCCATAAAAAGCAACACTAATATGTTACAACTACATCAGTACATTATTGCCACTTTGATACACTGGGTTGAATTAGCTACAGTACTGTAATGGGTGCTTTATTGAAATTATATATTTACAAACCTTGTTTTTATTCATTTATGTCACAAAACCACTCCCAAGTCATGTAGGGAAAATGAAATTCCTGAAAATCAGACCGTGACGCAAGCCTAATGTGCATTGATTGCAGCGAAAGCTACTGCAGCAGGTAACAAAGAATGAGGGTGTCTTGAAAGCTGCATCCCACGACTGACACAAACCTGGCTAGGCAAGCAGGCCTAGCAGAGTTATGTGTTTAGAGGAGCTAACTTTTGAAGTACTATACTTGCACCTGATAATTATCCCCCCCCCACACACACACTCAAAGGAACGCTTGTTAAATCAATGTAAAAAGTGAGCAGTGCTCATATGGACACTCATACATACATACATACAAAGCCAAACGTAGGTTAGCACCCCTCTCTCTCTCTCTCAAAAAACAATCCTCTCCTCACTATTTTCCTCCCCTCTCGCTTTATCATCCTGCGCTGTCATGGTGACATGATTTGTTACATGCGTTGCCAGGGTGCAGTCACACTTTGACCCGGTGCGCTCCTCGGCGTCGGTTGCCGGGTGACTCGGGCACCGGATTGTGTTTCCGTTTTACGCTCATTATAAGATTAGAGGTCTCCCTCGCTCTTCACTCCGTGGGGCGAGAGCGCCGGTGAAACGCACCGAACGCACAAACAGGCAGGAAGTCATGGCATGTAAATGGAAAGCAGCTTTCCCAGACTCCTTGGTCAAAGGCTGTTGTTAGGAGTGCGGCGTAACCATTCAGTACCCATGTATCCCATTATTAGCATTCCCTTTCCACCATATTTATGAGCTCTGGAGAGGTCTGCCTTACACTGTAGCTGTTAAGGTGCTGAATTTACTGCATGTCCGTTGGCTGAATGGACACGTCAAAATCCTGAGTGTTTAATTCGAGAGAGAGTTACTATGTGGAGTTGTTGTTTTTCCACGCGTCGCTTGTGACACATATTCAGACTTCTAAGTTGAATAGGGAGTCATGAACTGGTATATTATAAACCGCATTTTCACGACCGCGCTTTTGACAAACGCAATTCTATGAATCCAACTCTATATGTTTGGAGTCCTCCAGGGCCCTTTACTTGATCTACAAGCTCGCAACACGCTCTGGGAATGTAGATCTGATGTTTTTGCCATAACACTAGTGTTCATGTGGTTACAGCAACGTGGGTACACTGCAGGGCAGGAAAATCCTAACTCCCCCGAGTCCCCATCTTTAAACCGATCCAGTGACTTTGATTGGTGCAGGGCTGAGCATGGATCAGATTGTAAATACCATCATTTATCTATTTCACTGTAGATTAGGTTATCATCCCTAACCCTTAAATTCAACAAATTCTTTCAATGGAGTAAAATCTTGTTTTATTTGATGGCCTTCCTGCCCTGGCATTAAGGCCAAGTGGCCTTGCCTCTAAAATGACCACATTTCAGGCCTGGTACACTGTGTACAGCTTAAGGCTGATTTATACTTGGTTGCGTCGGGCACATCCGTGTCGAGGACAAGAAATAGCAGATCTACAATCTCAGAACTGCGACGCGCTCTGTCTGAGCATCGGCTATTTTCGACACTGACAACGCAACTAAGTATAACTGAGACTTTGTTGCCCCTGTGTTCCCCGCCTGGCTCCTGTAGAAACATCAGCTGGAAGGAGGATATCAGTGTGCTTCCCTGGCTGCCTGGCTGGGCTAACCAGCTCTTATCGATGGTTATGAGTGGGCTAATACTATTATGCTGATGTTAATTTTTTGGCGAGCCAGGGCTGTACCGTTGGAACTGGATCTTGCAGGGTTATTTATCCCTCTGCATTAGTCACCGTGGCACCACAGAGACAGCGGGACTGCCAAATGAGAGAGAGTGTGTTTGTGTGTGTGTGTGTGTGTGTGAGGGTGGATTAGTGTGTTTATTGGTGGATAATTCGTTTTTGTGGGTGAGTGTGCTTGCATGTGTGTTTGTTATTGGCAATAGAGGTACAACATCTGTGTTGTTATTATTGATGACTGGGGATTATTGCAGACATACCTGTTGGCAAGCACTTGCGTGTGTGTGTGTGCGTGACTGCTTTCTTGTGTGACTGTTTGCTTTCGCTGATTCCACATGTTCACAGAACCGGCGAGAGAGTTGAGAAAAGTTGTATATCCTTTGCGTTGCAGAGTTAATTGTGTGTGTTTGCGCGTGTGTCCACGCGGGCGCGTTTGTGTGCTTAGTGCTTACGTGCATTTCTGTCGAAAAAGCGGGCGCTTGAGTGTGTCGCCATGTTTTCAATTTCCTGTCGACACCTGCTCGAAACGCACAACAAGCCGGCATTCTTTTCTGTTCTTTTCGTTTTCTTTTCTTTTTTTTTATCCCCCACAGGATACTTGGTTGTATTAGCGCAGCACTGCAGCGGGTAACCGCGGCGACGGCTGGTGCAGTGTCAAACGTTGCCAGTTGTAGTAAAGCTGGGACCATTTCACGCTCTGCTGGGCCTTGCTCTCTCTCTGCCACTTATTGCACTCTGAGAGAGACAGAGAGAGACAGAGAGAGAGACAGAGAGAGAGGGAGAAGGAAAGGAAGGGAAAGAGGAGAGAGATTAGGGGGAGAGAGAGAGAGAAAGAGAGAGTGTGTGATAGAAAAGTGGAGGGTGAGCGGGGGGGAGAGAGAGTGAGAGAGAACAAGAGATTATAAAGAAATGGCCAACAGGAAGTTGAGAAAGTGACAGAGTTGGAACTAGAACAGAAGAAATAGGACGTGAGGACAATGAGCGACAAGGACACAAAAAGAAAGACAAATGTCTCTCTCTCCCTCTCCCTCTCCCTCTCTCTCTCTCTCTCTCTCTCTCTCTCTCTCTCTCGCTGCCAACCCCACCTCTCTCCTCCCCTCCATTCCCTGCAGGCACGTGCACACATAGACATCAAAGGGGGCTTGAGCCCCTGCCCCTTTATCCACCTGTAAAAAGTGCCCTCTCCAGACCATGAAATGCAGTTTTTTTTTCTATGGTGAAAGAAACACATACCTGAAGGCAGCATTCAAGAGAATTGCCTTGTCCAAACTCTCCTGAACTTTAATGCAGCATCTTATGTTGAAAGAATTGCCCTCTCTGTGTAGAAAAAATATTCGATACGTACACCACATCTCCAGTATTAACTTGATTATGCTTATAGTTCAGTGTGGTATCACGCACTGAAAATAGCCGACCTCCAAGCTCACAACGCGTCGCAGCGCGACACGCTGTGAGCTTGGAGGTCTGCTATTTTCAATATTTCCACCAAAAGGCCCCTGCCTCTCTTACATTCTCTGCACGTCCCTGCTCCCCTCCTTTCCCTGTCTCCTCATCATTCATCCATCCATTCATCCCCACATCTCTCTGTCTTTGTCCGCAGTGTTTTACAGTGAGATGTGTGAGGTAGTTTTACTGCAGCAGCCTCAGTCATTCACTCCCATAACCATTGTCCGTGCGTCTGCCTCAGTCGATACATTTCTCTTTCATCTTCTCTGACTTATTCTCTCTCTCTACCTGCCAACATTGGCCGGTTAAAATTCAGGAGATTTTCTTCAAATGGAGAGGGGGGGAGTGAGGGGGGCTGATGCTCTTGCCAACAAAGGGGGGATCTAAAATAAATGTGTAAGGAGGACAAGGTTCTTCTCATACACAGACATGAACGCTGTGCGGTTACAGTAATGTAACCGCAAAAAGGAGACAGTTAAATATTCATGAGTCCTGCTGAACCCATGAGTGTTGGCTGGTATGGAACACTCTTCCTGCCTTTTTGTATGTCTCTCTCTAGCCCTGTAGCCCTGTCTCACTTGCTCTGACTCCTCATACTTTTTGCTCTCCTCTCCTCCCCTCTCGTCTCCTCCCTTCTCCTCTCCTCTCCTCCCCTCTGCATCCTTTCTTTCCGTCCATCCGTTCAGTAAGAGTGGTCTTCTGTTTACCTCTCTCCATCATGGCTGGAATAGTTTAGGGCACTTAAGCACCCCAAACTTTTCCCCTCCTCCTTGCTTCTCTCTCTTCTCTTTCCATCTCTCCGTCCATGTCCATTCACCCGTGTGTGTGTGTGTGTGTGTGTGTGTGTGTGTGTGTGTGTGTGTGTGTGTGTGTGTGTGTGTGTGTGTGTGTGTGTGTGTGTGTGTGTGTGCGTGTGCGTGTCTGTGTGTGTGGTTTTATTTTCGCGCACAATTTAAATACACACATCTTGTTTCATGACCAGTGAAATTGCGGGGAAAAGAATGAGAAGGCCTGTGTTTGTTTCTGTCGCGGTCCATGTTGCTGAGATCATCGGTATTCACCACAACACGGCTTGCATAGTTCACTCTCTCTCCCTCTCTCTCTCTCTCTCTCTCTCTCTCTCTCTCTCTCTCTCTCTCTCTCTCTCTCTCTCTATCACTTATTTTCCACCCCAATCCTCTCTCCCATCCTCATGCACTCAGAGTGACCATTCTGTGTGTTTACAACATGTGTAGCCTGCATAGTTTCGGTCAGTTAGCAACAGAGGGCCGGCTCCAAAAAAGGCTCTGTGTGCGTTAGCGCAGCGCTAGGAGCAAACAGTGACACAGAACATGGATACAGAGAGAGTTGCAGACTGTAAAAGTCCCACCTCCACTTCACTCCCTCCCCGCTATACTACCACCGCACCAGTGCTGGGGAATTAACCGGAAATACATTGAAACCGATATTTAGAACCAAGAATGACTTATTACATAATAATCGAGAATTCTATCTATTTCGTACATATGAACGAATCAAGTAGAAGATTTATTTTTCTTCATAATCAACTAAATAGATTAGTCTTATTAACCGATGTTATGCTCTGTTTTACAATGGTGGCGTAAAATGAAAAATGCAAATAGCAGATCTACAAGCTCACAGTGCGACGCATTGTGGGCTTGTAGATCTGCTATTTTGACTATATCTTTATTTTTAGCCTAATTTGAAGTCGTACCGCCCAGCCCGCGGCTCTAACCTGAGAGGACCTGTTTTTTCCGGAGAAAATCCTGAGTTTAGTATGTGCCTCTGTTTGAGCTGTCCCATGAGGAGTGACTTGACTCGGAGACATGAGATTTGCGTTAGTGAAAAGTCTTTTGAGTTCTGCTTTGCAAAATAATACTGCACTGCAGCACCATTGCAGGCAAGGGGTTGGATTGTGAACTCCTATAATGGCTTCCACTGCAGTCATAATGCAGGGTAAATGCAGGGTGGGGGGCCCTTTCCATAATGCCTATTACACAACACGCGCGCATGCACGCGCGCACGCACGCACGCACACACGCACACACACAAACAGTACATATGGTTTACTTTTTTCTTCACACACATTAATAGCTTGGATGGATCAGCCAGTACATTTCGACACATTACACGTCAGGTTTTACTTTCAGGTTTTACTTTCACTTTTTACTTTAGATGTAGGACATCTCTGTTTTTATTTTATTTTTTCTCGGGTTGCGTGATGAGATGTGTGTGTACAACTTCTCCCTGTCCCCTCCACGATCACCCCATTCATGATGTCACTGCTCCAAGAAAGTACATGGAGAGACAGAGTAGAGAGAGAGAGAGAGAGAGAGAGAGAGAGAGAGAGAGAGATGCGTGGTGAATGTTGTACTGAGCCATTAGTAATTGATGTGTTTTGACAGTGTAACATGTGACTTGTATGCACACCCGGTTCCCTCCACTACTTCCACTGTATGCTATAGATCTCTGTGGATATGTTTACTGTAACTGATGACGTGCTGTGGTTTTCTGAACTGTCCCAGACAGTGCCCTGTGCCAAAAGCACTATGTCATAGACGGTCGGTCATCCGTTGTCGTTACACTTAACACATGGGCGGCCAAGGTTTATAACATTTATAGCTGTTGCTGGTGCCACCATTGACTTACATTATGTTTTGATGAGCCCCGCAAGCTTCGTGCGTGTGCACGTGCGTGTCCAGAGAAGATTGAGGAGGTACTCCATTTGTTTACAAACGCTCGCGAAACTCGCGGTAAAAAAATCGCGGTAAATTCGCGGTAAAGTGTCGCCGTGAAAACAATCAGCTCTCTGCCTCCATGGGGCTGTTTTTACCTCATTCTCAGATAAAGCCGTTCTTATGTTTCAAAGTAGAATCTAAAGCCATGTAAAATCCTTCCGTGTGGGGAGAGACAGGGGGCTTCCTGCCCTGGCTGGGTGACGTAATGGATTCAGGGCATGCAAAGGGAAGCTGCGGTCTCGAAAAGTTAACTATTTGTTGACTCGTCCCTCGACGATATAACTTCCTGTGGCAGGGTGACATCTAGTGGCCATAACTCGTCCCTGAACGCGTTTGGCTCCCCAAGTGTTAAAGGGGTCTGCAAAGTGTTCTTAGTGGGTACCATGGGATAGAAGTCTTCATGATGTTGTGTTCATGGTTTTGTGAGTTCTGCTTCTGCCGTGAGCGTTCTTGACAGTAGATTCATTTCTTAGATTTGCCAGCAGGACCTGAATGTTGCATTGGATGGTAAATGGATGGACTGCATTTACTGTACTGCAGGGTTCTTTAACAGGGAGTCCGGGACCCTTAGGGTGTCCTCAGAGTTACTACAGGGGGTCGTCCAAATATTCCAATCCTTTTTATATTAACGGTATTGACGGTTCAAGTGGTTACATTTCTGATAAGACATATTGACATGAATCCAAAATACAATGATGATTGTGCTGTCAAACGATGAAACTATATGGAATCTGGGGGTCCCCGCTTCATCTCTCTCTAAGCTAAAGCTTGAAAACATTGAAGACCCTTGATGTACTGTATATAGCGCTTTTCTCTAAAGCTCTTTACAATGTATTTCACATTCCCCCATTCACCAACCATTCAATGGTTGAGTGTCTTGCTCAAGGACACTTCGACACATAGCTAGGAGGAGCCAGGAATCGAACCTGGAACCTTCGGATTCCGAGGCAGCCGCTCTACCTCCTGAGCCAGCTGTTGCCATTGGATGTCACGTTCCAATACATTAAAGAAATACCCATGACTCTGACTGATAAACAGTGTATATCATCTAATCAGTAAGCATTAGGGCTCCCACGTCAAAATTGATGAATCAATTAATTGGTTGTTAGTCGCTTACATCCTTGACTATTAGTCAACTAACAATTTTGGAGACAACAGTCCTCCGTATAAGTTATCTCTCGAACATAAGCCATAACTCCATTGGGTTGTTGTGAATGAATTCACTTTTTCAAAGATAAACTGATTTATGTGGCCAAATTAACAGTAAAATAAGCTGTAAATTTCCTTGGTTGACAGAAGGGCAAGATAAGCTGTGATTTGTGAGAGTGTGTGTCTGTGTGTGTGTGTGTGTGTGTGTGTGTTTGTGTGTGTACGTGCGCGCTGTGAGATATATATTATGTATTTACAGTGACTTTTGGGCTCAGTGGTGGATTAAGGCTGATTTATTTATACTTAGTTGCACGTCTGTGTCGTGCACCGAAAATAGCCGATCTAAAAGCTCAGAAAGCTTTGCAGCGCTGCACGTTCTGAGCTTGTAGATCGGCTATTTCCCACGTGCAACAAAGTATAACTGATGCCTAAGATGGAAGGCCAGGGCCTGTATTTACAATGCATCTCAGTCACTCCTAGGAGTCAGCCGAAATGTTTGACCAGCACTTAAAGTACTGAAGGAGTAGAACTTCTCCTGAGAATGAAAGTTACAGTTTTTATGACACCAAATAACTACAAAATGGAAATCATCATGACATCTGGACTGGTGGGGAAACGGAGCAATCTGCCTACTGTCGAAAGCCGTGTGAGGGCAATCACTCTAGGAATTGTCGGCTGTGACGGACCCTCGGTCGTCGTTGTTGCAAGTTACTTTGGTTTCTGCAGAGAGGGCACTGACAAGGCGTGTCACAACAATTACTGCATTTCTATCCGAAACAATTATATCCTATTAACCTCTTGGACCCTAGCTAGCATCCCTACTCTGGGGGAACATTCAACAAAAAATGTCCGATCTACAAGCTCACCTCACGTTGCAAAAGACGCGCGTTTCCAGCTTGTAGATTGTCTGTTTTCAACAAAGAAATGTTGAAAATGTTGAGTACAGAGTCGACCATGGACAACTACGTATTAGTTTACTAAATATAGAGGCTTTAAGTGTTTAAATGTGACGACTTTGGGTCGATCAAAGTAATGGAACATATTTCCCAAAAGCATCTGCATGCATCCGCCGGGGAACTCCAGAAGGGTAAGCTCTGCTGAATCCTGCTGGAGATAGGATTAGGCTACTTTCCTATGTTAAGCAAGTTGATTGAACGCTCAGTCAGATCTATGACTAAGACTGAAAGTGAAAGTATTACCAAATGTGTTTGGGGCCGGTTAGGACGGGTGGTTTCCTTCTGTGAGATGCTTGGTGAATAAATGCCCAGGAGTCTTAGCCTGGGGCTTAGCATGGATATAGTAGCTGATAGCCTCATCACTGGGTCTCCATGCGTGCGCACGCACGCGCACACACACACACACACACACACACACACACACACACACACACACACACACACACACAGCCTCCTGCGGTAGCTGCAGTGTGAGCTAATCGGTAGAAGCTCCTCTGTGTGTCTCAGTGCAGGATCACTGACTCACTAAAAACATACAGCACCACATCTATCTCTCTCTCTCTCTCTCTCTCTCTCTCTCTCTCTCTCTCTCTCAGCTTTTTCGTGTTCTGTTTCTCTCTCGTTCTCCCTTTCTTGCTCTGTCTCTCACTCTGGTAATCTCTCCCTTCTCTTTCTCTGTAGTGCACAGAGCACTGCGGAACATTGGAACCAGCTGTCGTTCCCATCAGCCAGTCTGACCCAGGTGAATCCGGGTGAAAACTATTGATCCCATATGGATTTCACCTGTTCAATCCACTCCAGTGTTCATGCAGGGGGAACAGCTTAAGGAAGGATTGTTTGAACACGCTGTGTAAAAGGGATGACGCTCGCTATACTCGGTAAAAGCCTCACTGTTCATTTATCCCTTTCTATTCTCTAAAGACAGATTCTGCTAACAGCAGCAACAAAGATTTGTCTCTTTTTTTTTTTTTTTTTTACAGAATGTGTTCCCACATTCGTCCATTTTTAACTCAGAGAGTGTACAAATATAGCCTAATGAACCCGCCAGCTGCACCTGTGTACATGATGGGAGGGCTGTTTTATTTTTTTTGTAAACATGCATCCATGGACTCGAGGGAATGCAGTGCCCAGTGTCTAGGCGGTTGTCCCGAATTAACTATCACTCCGACCGATGTGCCCTTAGACATAGTGTAGGCTATACAGTATGGACATATATGGTTGTCCAGAACCGACTGATATGCCCATATATCGGCATTCTGATGAAATCGGGGATCTCTATATATTGGTATAAAAGGGACATGGACAGTGAGATACAGAGCTCTCCATATATGGACATAAAAGGGACACAGTCAGGCAGACATATGGATACAGAGATCTCCCTGTATGGGCATAAAAGGGCTGGGTATTGCATTTTGAAATGTGATACTCCAAAATGCCCATAACAATTTTGTAAAGTTTATGTTAACACGGCTAGTAAGACAGAAGGACAGAGAGAATGAGAAAACGTTAAATTGATAGCGATGTACAGTAGATAAATCATACCACAAGGAGAGAATCACAGCACTGTCTCCCTACATACTGTACATACATACTGTACTGTACTGTACTGTACATGCATACATACATACATACTGTACATACATACATACATACATGCATACATACTGTGCATACATATACATACATACATACATACATACATACATACTGTACATACATATATATACATACATACATACATACATACATGTCTTAGGGGACATTGTGCAGCCATTTTGACATGTTGAGTCCTGCGTCACTAACAGCCTACAGTTTACAGCCAGTAAATGTCTCTATCTATTTACTGTGCATGTCGCAGACACACAGCACACATGAGAAGCACTTAAATCACATCTAGAACATAGCTGTCCCTTGCACGCACCCCGTGTGTGCATGTGCGTGTGTGTGTGTGTGTGTGTGTGTGTGTGTGTGTGTGTGTGTGTGTGTGTGTGTGTGTGTGTGTGTGCGTGTGCGTGCGCGCACGCGTGTGTGTATTGATGTTATATAATCATTAGTGCATGTCCCTGCATGTCCCTCCATATCAGTGGCTTCTGTGGGAGCAGCAGACCCTGTGGAATTCTCCCTGATCCCAGGAATACATACTTCTGTTTGGGGATCACTCCTTCCTGTCTGAAGAACATAATGGAAGTGATTCAACACATGGATTTAGGGTGTGTGTGTGTGTGTGTGTGTGTGTGTGTGTGTGTGTGTGTATAGGAGGGTCTCTAATCAATCCATTGTTGGGTGTAGACGTACACAAACACGCAGGGTCTACCTTGATCTCCTCTCACCGTAGTATATCACTGAGATCCCATCTGCCGCCGCTGTGCCGTTGTCATGGGACTTGAACCCACGTCTCCCTCTAACTGAGGTCGACAGCTTAGCGTCTTGATCCAGATGGTTCGCGTGCCTCCCATGATGCACTGCGTCTGAGCTTAACGAGACACAGGGAAGACCCGTCTCACGGTGTGCGACCCATACATGTCCTAATGAGAGCGTTAGGGGGATGCCGTTCCAAATCTGGTGTGGGTGTTTGCGCGCGCGTGTTTGTTTATTTTCTGTTTACTTGGAAGTGTACAATGTGAAGTTTGTATACAGGCTGTTTTTCATCCGTTAATTCAGGGGTCTTCAACGTTTTCAGGCCAAGGACCCCTTAGTTGAGAGAGAGATGATGCGGGGACCCCCACAACCTGTTCATAGATTCCATATAGTTGCATCGTTTGACATCAGTGTATTTTGGATTCATGTCAATGTGTCTTTTCAGATATTTAACCACTTGAACCATCAATACTTTGTAAACTTGACCTTTCACTCTGTACTTATGTGGCGGAGAGAGTCACAGCCCCAGCCTGAAGCCTCAAAAGTCTAGTATCTGCCCTCGTTCCATTGGGATATCCCTTTGGAGTAATGGTTAAGATATTGGATTTTCATGGGGGAGACCCGGGTTCGAAGCCGGGTGGGGAGGATCGGATCACCTCCGTTACACTTAGTCTGCTCTTTTTCCCCTCTACACCAAAGCTCTTTGCAAAAATAGCTGATCGACAAGCTCACAACGCCTAGAGCTTTTTGGCTAAAGTTCTCAGAATAAGGACACTAGGGTTCAAGTGGTTAATATACAAAAAAAATCACACAAAGATTTGGAGGACCCCCTGTAGTAACTCTGAGGACCCCCTGGGGGTCCCAGACCCCCTGTTGAAGACCCCTGCGTAAATTGTTAGGGTTCCCAGTTTTGATGAATTACTGCTTTCCATCCATCCCTCCATTCTTCCCTCTCTGAGGATGAGAAGAGATGTGAATGACAGAACGATCCAGAGGAAATGAAGGAAATGAGAGAGATGAGGAAAGGAAGAGAAAGAGAGATAAACTAAAACAATTGACATGTTTATACCTGACAGCGACGATATACTGCAGATTTACATACATAGAAAGAACAAATAGAGCCAGAGATAAAAACCTTCTAAATTGATCGTCGGGAAGGAGAGATAGAGGGAAGAAAGAGACAGATGAATAGATCTGCCCTCTCATCTCTCAGTGCTGGCAGGTTGTCTATATGTTGGAGGACTAAGCTATCCCACAATGCCCTACTGGCCTCTCTGCTGCCTGTCACCGTGGTGACAAGTATCTCCCGGGTGAACCATGGATGGCTGAATGTCAGGGAAGAAAAAGTAACCCATATGTACTGTGTGTGTGTGTACTTACAGTATATTACTGTACTTGTGAGAGCTATACAGTATGTCCCCATAAATAGGATATTGTCGTTGTCGGGTGAAAACCTTGTATGTCCAAAACCGTTGGTTTTGCATTTATCATTTAAAAAATTATTTAAAGTAGTGAAAACAGCCGATCCACAAGCACACCACGCCTCACGGGTGCGAGGCTTTGTGTGATTGTAGATCTGCTGTTTTCACTACTTTTGTGCACAGCCTTGTATGATGAAGCAGGGCTTTACTTGGTGAAAAAAATGTACAAACGTGAAACTTGGAGATACGAGGTTTCCACCCGACAACGATGATATAGTAGAATTTGGCAAATGGATATTTTCCTGGTCCTCACAATGGTAGAAATGGTCGTATTATGGTTTAAAAGTAAGGTTTGCTCTTAGGAGGAGATTCAGGTTAGGGTTATGGTTAAGATCAGACATGTAGAGATTAGGTTTGGAGTCATACCTGATTTACTGTATACTACTGTACACTTGTGTGCTGATGTCAAGCACTGAAAACAGCCGATCTACAAGCTCACAACCGGTCACAGCGCGACGACGCCTTGTGCGTTTGTAGATGAGCTATTTTCGGCTTTAGATTAAGGGTTAAAAAATTGCACGGAAGTACATGCCCTTCACAAAATCGACGTCCGGAAATGCTGATGTCCTCAAGAGTACAGTAATACAAACCTGGCTGTGTGTGGGTAAGTGGGTGGTATGTATGGAGCAGTCACAAAGGTTTTTCTTGCTGTGAATAAATTATGGGATTTAACTGAAAGATGGCTCCATAAGGGGCAACTCTTATAGATTCTCTCTGGCACTTAGACACACGCACACATGCGCGGACACGAGTGTGAGTCAGAGAAATGACTACTGTGGTGTCACAAATCGTTAGTCACATCGAGACTAAAGCGAAGAAGAGCTATACTTGCATTCTGTACCGTACATTCACAGGCAAATGCAACACGCAAGAGAAAACCAACAAATTCAGACCATGGATCTTATTTTCATGAATCAAGATACAAAGTGCAGTCAAGGGTTTACTTTTTCCCTACCATTTCGACAATAAATATTAAATCTGATCTATTCATTCTGTAAACATGCACCCAATTGGTGTACATAGCCTAGTTCACTTCTTTTTTTTATATTAGGCCTACAGACGCTGAGCAAATATGTGATCTGGTTGTCTGTGTTTGTACAGCCTATCATAGCCTTTAAAAGAACACTTTGAGCCGATAAAACTACAGTCAAGTTTTGTATCTGTTGCCTCCCTCTCCCGAGTGAGGTAATTGAAAACAATATCATGACTACAGTAAAGATGGTGGTGCGCCAACATTGTTAACCAAGCCCCCAGAACGGCTTGTAAATGTTGAAGCGGCCGCCCTACTGGCCAAAGCTGGAATTTCAGGCGGGGTGAAACATACATGCACGAGCATATGAGCGCGAACCTGGGGTCTACAATAGGGTTCAATGGCCGTCGACGTCGTTCGTGACGTCATAGCGTGACGTTTGGCCCCACTAGATAGTGGAGCCATTCCCCAGAATGCACCTGGATTAGCTACATGCTAGCACGTAGCCGTTGCTTCAAAACGCCACTGAGCACTTGCATTGAAATGATAGTGGGGGCGGGGCTCGTCCGCTCTCTATTTTATATATACTCTATGTTGTTAACCAGTAAATGTCCTACCCAACACAAAGGTGAACATCCAGAATAGGGGGACCACCACCAGTGATTGCAGATGCGCTAGTGATTAACAGACATCTTATTAATTTAAATGACTACCGGAAGTTGCAAAAGCTTGAAAAGAGCATCATTATGCCTTCTTATTGCATTTGTGCATCACAACAACACTTTTGTTAGATGCAATAATTAAATCACTGCCTCGTGTACTGTAGATTAAAATGCATACCGATTTAGGTCAGTTACTTATCTAGCTTGAGGGATTCATATCAAAGTCAAACAGACATGCATAACACATAAAAGGAGTGTGTGTGATGTACTGTAGGAGGCACCTCTTACAACTAAAGTGACGGAAGTACAGAACACGCCTTGTGCCAGAGCCTTGTGCCACGCTGTTGAGCTGCTCCGAGCAGGCGGGCCGCGTCAATCGTGATCCCTGTTGACACTAACTATCATAATGCTCTGCTGATTTTGTCACTGTCGAATTTCCAAGCTGTCCAAAACTGTTAATTATTTTATTATTTAATGTTGTTTAAATAAAATAGTGAAAATAGCAGATCTACAAGCTGATCTTGTATTGAAGTGTAGAAGTGTGGAGATGCAAGGTTTCTGTCACGACATGATTTACAAATGACACGCCCCCTTCAAAGCCTTTTCCTCCATCTGCACACGCCAAGTCACCACACTGCTAAAAGGGGGGGCTGGGGACGCCACTGTGCTGCAGGAAATCTTCACTGTGCCCTTGCAATGCCACGCCCAAGCCTAGTGCGTCTGATGTCTGAAAATAGAGCTCAATGTGTCAAGCTTTATTAGCCAAATACACTGAACACACACACACACACACTCAATGTACAGGCTGGTATCATAGCAGTGGTGTGTGCCTGTGTGCGTGAGTGTGTGTGTTTGTGTGGCGCGCATGCGTGTGTGTCTCTACACCCATTGATACAACTCTGTGTGTGTTGTTTAAGTCCTTGACCTTTACTGCACTGAACTGCCTTTAATGAGGGAATGCACACAAACTCATGCACGTGCATGCGTGCACACACACATACACACAATGATCCTCAGGGCTATGAGTGTTGCAGAAGCATTGTTGTGTTCAGTGAAAGCCAATGAAAGGTTATTTGTGTGCACCGTACCTTGACAAAAGCTTGCTACCTAATTGCGACCGTAGGTCGCAGTTACTTGCACACTATCCAAACCTCCACCGGCTGTCCCTCCGTCACTCCGTCACTCCCTCTGTCACACGTCACACGTCACACTTTTGCCCTGCTCATATCTCTGCAACCGTTGCCCCGATCCATGCCAGATTTTGCACACACACTCCTTGCCTGCCAAACTACAACCTCCAAGGACCCCCGGAGTTTCGGGGACCCCCAGGTCCCTGGGGGACCCCCAGGTGTAAAAAATTACCAAATGTGCAAAAATGACCAAATGACCACCCCAACGGGGCTGCTCTCTCTGTGTCACACACACACACACACACACACACACACACACACACACACACACACACACACACACACACACACACACACACTCTCTCTCTCTCTCAAACATAATGTGTGACCTGCCAAGTGGCAAGGAATGTTGCCACTGTCCTCTCTCTCTCTCTCACACACACACACACACACACACACACACACACACACACACACACACACACACACACACACACACACACACACACACACACACACACACACACACACACACACACACACACACACACCCCTTCACACCAGGGAGTCCAGGAAGGATGAGCCTCCATGCTTAAATAAACAGACCTGGGTCCACTATCAAGATCTGCCTGTGGGTGTGTCTACTTTTAGCAGGAGAGCTTGCATCTTGCATGCTAGTATTGGCATTTCTCCCAAACTCAATGAAGACAACACACAAGATTTGAAGACTTCTAGAAGAAATGAGACTACAGAATTTGCCCTAAAATCACACAAACCACTACACAGTATCTCTACAGTCACCCTGCTCCTACAGATTTTGCCCTAAAATCATGCACACCAGTACACAGTATCTCTACAGTCATGTAATCACAACGCATCTGTCCCATCTAGCGCCACCATCAGGACGATTTTGCACAAACTACTTTTTGGCCTATTTATGGAGATAAGCGACCAACGGTCGCTTATCTCCCGATTAGGGAGTCTTACTGGTACTGAAGTCAATGTGTATTTCAAGGAGGTAAGCCGGGGGGGTCAGGTCAAATGATATACATACATACTCCTTAGAACAGGGTGGCCTCAGGGGTTAAAATGACCATCCCATAACCATAGGGTCTCAGGTTTGTTCAATCCTTAGCTCAGCCCCACCTCCTAACTGAACCTGTTTAACTCAAAGATGAATAGATGGTTTCAAAACAACAAACTTTAATCTGTGTTTTTTTTGTTTGTTTTTTTACAGAAAAGCATATTTCATAAGAGTGGTTTGCCGCTGGGGTCTGCCATCAGGTTCACAGACGTAGTTTGATCGACGTTTGTGACGTAAGACCAGTGGCGTCAGTTCAGCAAAAGCTAGGGTATGGCAAAGATGAGAGCCCTCATGGAAAATAGGCATTACATTTTGGATAACACGGTTCTATTGTGAAAATAGCAGATCTACTTGCTCACAACGCTTCGCGCTGCGAGGCGTTGTGAGCATGTAGATCGGCTATTTTCACAATGTCTGAAAAAAAAAATCCACGACTTTTGTCAGTTTTTTACACAGGTTTCTACGGTTTCTTGGGCTGGATATGGCAGCCTGGAATGGTTTTTCAAGTGCAGCTAAACTTTGCATGTTAGTAAACGTGCCACAATTAACAATAATGTATTGCACCTGTGCAGCTGACCTGCGGAACCTGGTAAATTACCATGTTGTCAAGATGGGGAGAATAAAAGTGTGGAGAATATAATTATAATACCTTGTTAACTCATTCGTAGTTTACGGCCGTAAAGCCCGTTAATTTCTCTATGTCTTTCACTGCCGGCTTCTCCGAGTCCTACCTGTTAACGTGGGCGCTCGTCCAGTTCCCATCGTGCGTGATCGGACACTGCTCGTGTGTTCGCGTATTCCATCAGCTTCTCAAATCCGTTGAAACTTTTTCAATTGATCAATAAGTTCTCCATCTGTAAGCCGCGGAGTGCAGACAGTAAGCTGGGCCAAAATAGAGGACGGACTTCCGCTTCCGGTTCAGGGACTCCAATGTTAAAGGTGTCCGCTCAATAATGTGTCCGTGTAGAAACCGATCACGGAGCATTAGTTCCGGCCTATTTTTGTTGCGTTTCGATAAAAAAATGTTTTTTAATACATTTTTATTACATTTACGGGTTCTACGGGCATGGCAGAGAAGGGGTACAAGTAAGCAATTTACCCCGAGTGAGAGGACATTATGCTCTGATAATGTCCTGTGTGAGGGGGTGATCGGACGAGGCGAAGCCGAGTCCGATAACACCCTCACACAGGACATTATCAGAGCATAATGTCCGACCCCGAGTGGTAAATAGCTTTTCTACCACTTTTTACCGTATACATGAAAGAAAACACATAGTTGTAACTTGCAAGGATATTAAGTTACAATCATTATTGCCTATAAAACTTCCGCGACGACAGCAAATAGTTCCACAAACAACATCTTCTACTCACCACCAGATGACGCCAACTCCATGCAGAGAAAGATGTCTAGCATACAGCTAAGCTAACGTCAGTTAGAAGGACCGTTCCGGCCGTAAATAGAGGCTGTTCGCTTCCAGAAAGGCATAGGTTCAGAGAAAAGGGGCTTTAAAGTTGGCGGATTGCATTGGATCCAAATAAATCGGCGACGTCGTACGCACGTTAGTAAACATAGGACCGCTACGACCGTCATATGTTGGTTGGGGGAAAGGTGTTCCGACTACCTCCTGAAGTCCCCGGATGTACACTGAGGCGCATTGATCTCGTCCTCACACAACTGCGGCGGTTGTTCTGCCATAACCTCCGGAATTTAGCCAATCAGAATCCAGTATTTGAACATGTGACTAGAAAAAGTGGTAGAAAGGGGTATTTTGATGGCAGAGTTTGTGTTAAAGTGACCATTTTGTTAAATTTTGCATTTGTAGTTATTTTACTGCAATTTAACAACATAATAACCAGAACAGACAGACAAAGAGACATTCATGGATTTATATTTAAAAGTAACTTTTATTTTCCCCCCTGGACCCAGGGTATGGCAGCTGCATACCCCTGCCATACCCAATTGACGCTCCTGTTTGGCAGGTTAGCTATTCACCCGTGTCACTGTTACTGAGGTTAGGGTTTGGCTTAGGTTTAGGCATAGAGGTTAACATTCACCCACGTCGGCAGGTTAGCTTTTCACCAGGTTAACATTCACCTGTGTCAAAAGGATGAACCGTCGAACAGATGCTATGTCGCAGTGTCGACGTTCATCGACGTAAGAGAAATTGGCTCACTTTTGTGTACACGACCACAGATATGCCATGAACGCAGCATTACAGGTCCACTCGGTCACATGGGTACACTTCCAGAGTTCGATTCGGGCAGGACTTTACTGTTGCATGCAGGTGTTTATGACCCACTTGTAAGAGGGGAGAGCCACAGTTTGAGAAGCTGTGCCTTGGTGCTATTGTTCTACTATGAGGCCAGTGATGTAGGCTAGCAGCTGCACTTGTTTCCAATGTAGCACAGCAGCTCCCATGGCACTGCAGAGAAGCACGGAGATCGGCCTAAAGGCGCTCTCTCTCTCCTTCTCCTCCCTCTCTCTCCTTCTCCCTCTCTCACTCTCTCTCACCGCTAGCCATTTCTACCTCCCTCTTTCTCTCCTCATCCCTTTGTCCTGACCTGACACCTACAGTGGCATCCTTTATT
>NC_137833.1:14598159-14618159 GCF_963921795.1 Nannobrachium achirus | reverse complement strand
CTCCATTATTCATCTGCTACCGCGCTGGGGGAGTGTGTGTGTGTGTGTGTGTGTGTGGGTGTGTGTGGGTGTGTGTGTAGGAGTGTGATTGAAAATCCACAAAGTAGCATTTTCAGGGCCAGAAGAAAAGTCTTCCTCTGACATTTTCTAACGTATTGTCGTCTGGCTCAGTTTGAGAGTCAGGGAACATGATCTTGTGGAATGGCGGCCATGTCCACTATCAGGAACACAAAAAGGACAGGGTTCACAGAGGACAATTATGATCTATAGCAGTCCTCGTGGCCTTTTACAAGAGCTGACCTGAGAGCAAACTAACATGTGTTTTCACAAGTGTTCAGAGTTGCCGTCTCCTGACTTGAAATCCCCCCAAAAAGATAATAAGGTAGTGAGGTAATTTTGGAGTGGCGAGGGCTAATCCTTCAGTAGCACCGGCCCCTCAGAGAAGAGAGCCATCACATGATTGGCCCACTGGCTTGTCTATCATCTGAATTCAGGCCTAGTAGCCCAATCACAGGCTACTGTGGCGCCGGAGGCCCACCCAAAACATATAACAGCTGATACAAGCCCACAACGTTTCGCTGCCCCGGCGCGTTGTAGGCTTGTAGACCTTCTATGTTCGGTTTGTGCCGGGTTGTGGTGGGCCTGGTGTGGACCAAGATGTCAGGGCCAAATTTATGTCCCAGTCCAGCCCTGACTCTACCAAGTACTAAGGACCCGAGGTTGGATACAGTGGGAAACAAAGACGGTCAAGCGACAATTTGTTTACCCATTGCCCTATTATTTACCAAGACAAAGAGAAAATTAACTAATTAAAAGAAAGAAACAAGTTAATACAATAAAGATTATATATGATTTACTGGCAACAAATAACTGTGGCGTCAAACAAAATGGTAATCCTGGTGGGATTTCCCAACAGTGATGAGAAGGACTTGGTGGAAAACAAGGCAGGTCTTTTGGCGAGCCTGTGTCCTTTTCATACGCAGCTATTTGTTTCGCTATTTGTCGTGGTTCCTTTGCGCTTGGAGAAACTCCAGTAATTCTTCCGCAGCGAGGTCGCTGACATTGACAGTACAGGGAACGATGGCAGTTCACCTCAAGCTGATTGGTCAGTTGCTGTATTAACCCTAGGGCTAATAATAGTCATCAGCTGATAACTGTTGTAAGATACTGCTCTAGGGCTATGGCTTATCAACCTATATCTGTCCTTTTATCCAGCCTGCAGCGCAGCGCAGCATCTCTCCTTTTCACCCAGGGAAAATAAATCATGGATCTGTGATGAATTCATACAGATTTTGGGGATGTGTAGCTTTTCAGGTCTAAACCCAAATAAACTGAACAAGCAGACTTTGGATGGGAAATGTAATGGCTGTTTAGTTCTCCCCATGGACCCCCATTCACAACATACACACTGTGTGTGTGTGTGTGTGTGTGTGTGTGTGTGTGTGTGTGTGTGTGTGTGTGTGTGTGTGTGTGTGTGTGTGTGTGTGTGTGTGTGTGTGTGTGTGTGTGTGTGTGTGTGTGTGTGTGTGTGTGTGTGTGTGTGTGTGTGTGTGGTAGAACTCTGACCCCACCCCCAGGAATGCGTAGCCAGTAGCTGCTCTGTAGTTCCTATAAGGAAAGAAAGCATGGTTCCCGTGTGTAGATTACTATTAGTATTCTGAGCTGCTCCCTATAGGCCTCCCTCTCTCTCTCTCTCGCTCGCTCGCCTGCTCTCTCTCTCTCTCTCTCTCTCTCTCTCTCTCCATCTCTCTCCATCTCCCTAGAGAACCCTCCCGCAGGAATGTTTCCATTCCCAGAGAATAAAAAAAATGGAAGACACAGTGGTCTGTGTGTGACTGTTTGTGCGTGTGCGTGCGCAGATGTTTAAAAGAGTAAAGTTGCGTTTGCATGTTTATCGCTATTGTCTGTCTGCGACCTCTGTGTGTGTGTGTTCATGTTTTTCAGTTTGTGTATACTGTAAATGCAGTGTACACAGTATGTGTGTGCATTGCATATTATGGCTATATGTGTGTATTTCAACTGCAGTAGTAGACTGCAGTTGACTGTGTGTGTGTGCGTGCGTGCGCGAGTGTGTGTGCGTGTGTGTTTGTAGGGGGGATGTATTGATCAGGCTTCCCCTTCATGATTAGTTATCGGAGATGGCAGCAGTCCAGCACAGCTCCACACAGTTCTCTCTCTCTCTCTCTCTCTCTCTCTCTCTCTCTCTCTCTCTCTCTCTCTCTCTCTCTCTTTATCTCTGTCTCCCTGTTTTTCTCCATTTCTTTTTCTCTCTCTCTCTGCCCCCCCCTTCACTGATAGCATTGGCAGCACATTCATTCATTCTAACGGGGAAATGAATGCGGGTGTTTGTTGATCCAAACAATTACAAGTGTCAAACAGAGGTGTTTAAAACATTGCCATTTGCGTTCCTCCTTCACAACTTTATCAGGTGAAGTCAATAAAGGATTAGAACGTCACAGAGTGTCTGTTACATGGAAGGAACTGAACTGAAATAATCTGTTTTACAGTCTCTTGAGTTAAATTAACAGTTATGACTTTACTGGAAGACATAAAAAGGCTTTCTCTCTGGGATTTCTGTCTCTGTGTCACATGCAAAACATAGATGATCTACAAGCCCGCAACGTGTTTTGCCTGTGACACATTGTGAACTTATAGACCTGCTACCTTTGCCGCACGACACTGGCACGAGACTAAGTATAAATACGTATAAATCAAGCCTTATGTTCCATAAATTCCATGGTCAGAAGGTGTAGTGTCTCTCAGGTGAATTACAATCTGTCCACTCCTATTAAAGAGAACAGAGTGCTTAGGGCAATGTTAAATACACAAAGCATTCTCTCTCTCTCTTTCTTTCTCTCCCAATCTCTCTCTCCCAGCCATACTGGTGTTCCCCAAAGGCCAAGGATGAGACCAGTGTTTGAGATTAAGAGTGACCTTGCCCCAGACAAACAAACAAAAGAGATGGAACACTTTAGTTACGTTATTAGGGTTGCCTCAGATAGGATAATTTTCTTACAAACTACATCACGAATTGAGCGTAGTTTATAAATTGTCGACAAGCACATTGAATGTACGCATCATAAATGCATCGTTAATTTGGAGAAATCGTACAAAACAAAACAGACAGACATGGAGATGGAAGGGTGGATAGATGCATGTATGGATTTTTGCTACGGTTTTCAAATTAGTACAATAGATAGTTAGATAATTGTTTTGTAACAGTGGGCCCCAATGTTATAAAAGTGTCTTATATCACAAGTTTAATTCCACTGTGTTTTCCTAATGAGCCCAGAGGCCGGTCCTCTGCATGGTGCAGCATCTGTCATAACATACATAACACACACACACACACACACACACACACACACACACACACACACACACACACACACACACACACACACACACACACACACACACACACACACACACACACACACTGTAGCCAGCTGGTGTGTTTGCCATCTCACTTAACAGAGATGAGATAACACACCATTTCTCCTCCTCTTCATCTTCCCATCTCTCTTTCCTCTCTCCCTCCATCCCTTACTGCAGGGGTCTTCAACGTTTTCAGGCCAAGGACCCCTTAAGCCCCTATCATAGTAGACACCGCGGTGATAAGCTATCCACCGCGGTGTAGTCTTTTTAAGTCATAAAACTACAACATTGCGTCATTACTCGCGGTGAAGAGCTATCCACCGCGAACCCCGACACATCTCTCTGTTTTTACTATCAGACAGATCGACCCATCACCCCGTTCACTGATTGGTCGATCTAGACCAGTCAGTCACAGTGATAGGACTTCACCGTGACTGACTATGATGGCCTCCACTTATTTTCTCACTTTAGGTGGATAGCTTTACACCTAAAATTTGCGGTGAATAACTCTTCACCCTGGACTCTGATAGAGGCTTGATAGAGATAGAGATGAAGCAGGGACCCCCACAAACCATAGATACCATATAGTTTCAGCGTTTGACAGCACAATCAGTGTAAATTTGTGTTTCCAGATATTTAACCACTTGAACCGTCAATACTTAATAAACTTGACCTTTCACTCTTTTCCCCCTCTACACAAAACTTCTTTGACAAAAATAGCTGATCTACAAGCTTGTAAAAGGAGAAAAGGAGAAAAAAGCTTCTATCACACGACGATTTGGAAGACCCCCTAGGGACCCCCTGTTGAAGACCCCTGCCTTACCGCCTACCTCTCAACCTACCTTACTCAACCCCCCCCCCCCCCCCCCCCCGTACAGTACCTTGTAGGATATACAGTAGGCCTCCACACGGTGGGACATCGCTACTGGTTCTTCCTGTTAATATTCCCAGTAGCGTACTGGTTAGAATGGGGCCAGACTGCTTGATCCCCCAATGGATCCTGGCCTGCTTCCATTCCCCACTTCCACTGTCCTGGTTCAATCTCATATTAATAGAAAGTACCTCCTGTGTGTGTGTGTGTGTGTGTGTGTGTGTGTGTGTGTGTGTGTGTGTGTGTGTGTGTGTGTGTGTGTGTGTGTGTGTGTGTGTGTGTGTGTGTGTGTGTGTGTGTGTGTGTGTGTGTGTGTGTGTGTGTGTGTGTACGCGCGCGCTCACATGTGCGTGTTTAACTATACAGCGGCGACTATTTCTGATAGATATGATTAAGGTAGCTAATCTTATTAGTATCAAAAGTGTAAAAGTACTCATTATACAGAATGTCCCATTTCACACTCTTGTGAATGTTTAAAAATCTTTTGAAAATAGCAGCTCACAATGCGTCGCATCACAAAACATTGTGAGATTGTAGATCGCCTATTTTCCAATGGTCAAAAAAGGTAATAGTTAGTACTATCAATATACTAAGTAACTAGTAACTAAAGTTCTCTAATAGATGTATTGGAGTAAAAGCACAATATTTGGAACCAAGATGTAGTGGAGTAGAATTGGAAATATTGGAAATAGTATATTTCCATGTAAAGTAAAAATACCTACTTTTTAAAATGTAAGTACCTAGTTACATTCAACCATTGTGTAAGAATGATATACCGTTGTTCCCTATTGAGCTTGGCACATTTCCTGGGGCAAGCTGCCCAGGTCTTCTTATTTTTTTCACTCTCAAAAAGCGCCTGCAATGTAGTGCATTTGAAACTACATTGCAGTGCACATCATGGGGTGATCACTGCTTGCCTCCTGTGAATTGTTTTATTTTAATTTTTGTTTATTGTCTGTTTATTTAGTTGCTGATTGAGGTCAGCAGACAAAGTGACGTGAGTGAGATGAAAAAACCTGGGTGAAATGTGCCAATCTCAAAAGGAACCAACGGTAGCAGAGCTTTGTATTTAGGAAGTGTGCTCCAGGTTAACATATGGTTAACATTCTGATGGTCATCATCCGTGCTGCTTGTGTTCTCACAGGGAGGTTACTCCCCCTCCTAGGAAGATGTGTTCTCACAGGGAGGTTACTCCCCCTAGGAAGATGCCTGGAGGCAGCAGCTGTGTTACAAAGCTGAAAACTGCTGAGCATACATGTCTAATAGACATGTTTTAGGGCAACGGAAGGAACCCTGAGCACTTAAATGGAATCGTGGCCGATTTTTTTTAACCTACAGTACAGTAAATCCCATTGTTCTGATGTGAGGAGATACAGTATGTATCGTATGGGGGGAAAAAACTCTTCTGTGTATTTTTATGCAGACAACATCTAATGCATCGTTTCATGATGTGTCATCGGGCATACAGTCGAAGTGTACGTGACTGTATACATATACGTGCATTTGATGCCATGTGGGTGCATAGAGGATGACATTTGACAGGAATTCCTGTGGGTCCCGTGGGATTCCCGCAGGACAGAAGTCAAATTTGTATTAATGCCAGGATCGGGACGGGACAGGAATGAAAATCAACTGGAGTGGGCAGGAGCGGGAATCATCCCAGACCAGTTCATCAAATCGCAGAAATAAATTGCACAGGAAAGTGAGGTCTTTGAACTGCGAACATTATAAAATTATACATTATATAATAATAAACATGATATCAAATATAATATGGATCAAAATAGAAAAACATCTGCACGATTTTATTTTTTTATTTTTTTTCGGGAGCGGGATGTGAACGGGAGTGATTTTGACCAGGAGCGGGATGGGACCAGGAGTCATTGTACATGGGAGTGGGACAGGACGGGATCTATTTTTTTACTCTGGCCCAGGATTGGGATGGGACAGGATTTTTTCTGCGGGAGTGGGACGGGACAGGAGTGAAAATCCACTCCCGTGTCATCCTCTAGGGTGCACTTCCTCATTTCACAGAGAAATACACAGAATCAATAGATCAATCCAAATCGACGGATTGTTATGCCTCTAATGCAGGGGTCGTCAAAGTTTTCAGGCCAAGGACCCTTTAGTTGAGAAATAGATGTTTTCAGATATCTAACCACTTGAACGTCAATACTTAATAAACTTGACCTTTCACTCTGTACTTAGTCTGCTCTTTTACCATTCCACACCAAACCTCTTTGCTGAAATAGCCGATCTACACGCTCACAACGCCTCGCAGCCTATTTTCGGCTAAAGTTCTCCGAATATGGACGCTAGGGTTCAAGCGGTTAATATAAAAAAGGAGAATGATTTGGAGGACCCCCTGAAGTGACTCTGAGGACCCCCTAGGGGTCCCGGTCGCCCTGTTGAAGACCACTAGCCTGCTCTAATGGGTAACATTCCTTATTAAGAACAACACCAGTTAGTTTGTAGTCAAAAGCTAGAAAACTGTGACACACATGTTAAAATTTTAAAAAGGTGTACAGTACATTCCCTGGTGAAATACACTCTGTGTTTACATGTGTGTGTTAGGGTGTCTTCTGTCTCAGCATAGGAGTATTATCAACAAGGGACCAAACACACACACACACACACACACACACACACACACACACACACACACACACACACACACACACACACACACACACACACACACACACACACACACACACCTTCTAACCTTCAATTTGAAAGAAATTGACCTCTAATATGTTAATGCTCATAGCTGATTCTGTCTCTGACGCATCTATCTCTGACACACACACACACACACGATTTACATCTCATAAATAGTCAGGAGAGTTTACTGCAGTTTGATGTAAAATGTTCAATGACTCCATTTGCCACATGTTGCTAGCTGTTATTAACTCATACAGTGCCATCCGGCCACAAGGGGTGCTAGAGTGCCAGAAATTTCTCCATTGACCTTCTTTATAGCTTTCGTCGACCCTCTCCCAACTGGCCTGTGTTTTCACTCCGGTCAATCCTATGGGTGTCCATAGGAGGAAGCTAGCTGACACGTAGCCAAAATGCTAACCCATTCAGAAGCCCGATCTAAAGCTATTTCAGCCGACAAAAAACGTTCTCTTTGGGTCTGGGGACACAATCCGGAGAAAATCCTGTCTAAAGATGTGATTTATTATTGGAGTGGGCGGCGCGATTCGGCCGTTAGCGCGAATACGGCCCGTGGATGGCCGAGTCTAAGTCCCGGCCAAGGATGGACGTCTAGACCGGGGCTTCGTTGAGGCCTCCGATAAAATAATTCATTTTATTAAATATCCCGGACATGTTCGGGATAGGCACCCTGGAATACGTCGCGCCACCTACAATGAACATTTGGTGAACATTGGGGGTGGTCTAAACTTTATTTTAAACCATTTTCAATGGAATAAATCGTCGGAGCATCTAGCGTCTCTCGTTGGTGAGCGCTGGGCGAGCCGGGACCACCCACGTTGCTCCAAGCAGCTCGGGGTAAGTAAAATAGCAAATCAAAAATTGTTTTTGATCCCGAATATCCCGAACATGTTCGGGATAGGCACTAAAAGGGTTAAACAATATTAATTGTCTCAATAATACGCTATAAATGGATGCTCACCTAGGGCGTACAGATAGGTTATCATGCATTCTCTATCAGTAAAAGAAAAATATGTTATTTTTTTTCATTCTCATTGAAATGCATTAACCTGTGCCGTGGCCAGGTTTGGTGAGAACAGTCGCGTACAAACCTCCATGCACAATAAGCATGGAGGTTTGTTGGGTTTCCTTAGGCACCTTAAATCCTTAATATGTCTGTCTGTCCGTCCGTCCGTCCGTCCGTCCGTCTGTCTCTCTCTCTCTCGCTCTCTCTCTCTCTCTCTCTCTCTCTCTCTCTCTCTCTCTCTGTCTTATTACTTTGCAATAAGATCCCACTTTTAAGCGCTATTGTTCAGAAAGGGGTACATGTGCGCGGTACGCGTGCACATGCTTCTTATCCCAGGATGTCCCCATTAGGAGTGTCCCATAGATTTTTGTTCTACAACCGTGTGTGTGTGTGTGTGTGTGTGTGTGTGTGTGTGTGTGTGTTTGTGTGTGTGTGTCCACACAAGCACTCCTGCAAGCAGTGACTTTTTGTCCATAAAATAAGAGAGCAGTGGAAAAGATTATGGTCATAAGTGTGTTTATTAAATGGCCGATGACCTACTTAGCTGAGCCCAATACACACACACACACACACACACACATACTGTACACACACATGCACGCTCACAAACATACAGTATCTGACCCTTCCTAAAGAAATATTAAGGATTATGTGATGATTAGCCTGAAGATCCAGCCTGAACATGTTTTGCTGTCAATTAGTGTATGTAGAGGCATGTTTTGGAACGGTTTAATCCCTCGAGTCCTTATTCTAGTGCTAGCATCCAGTGAAAATAGCCTGTCCAGATCTGTATTTTCGCTGAAGAGATTTGGTGCAGAGGAAGATACTAACAGGCCTAGAGTCCTCGGGGACCCCGAGTATGGTATATATATACTGTAGTGTTTAACTGGTTAAACTGTTCTGAAGTCTGTTTCTACTCTCATAGATCAGTATTACAGCGTGTAGACAAGGGTTGACTTGATTGATTGCCATCAAGAAGGGCCTGTCGGCTCCCTTCACGTCTTGTTGGCAAACCCACACTGCAGTGCTTCCTTCGAGTGTTGCTCGCAAAACATCAGTTTAACATTACAAAGTTATATTAAAAATGTGTGATGCAGAGAACCCGAGAACCTACCACTTACGTTAGGGGTGGGCGATATGTAAAAAGACAATATCACGATATTTTCCCAAGCTGTATCACGATACACGATTTTATCACGATTCTTTTTCATGTTGTTTTTTTGGGTTATTTTTCAAATTACTTGACAAAAACTAGACTCTCTGGGTTCCTTTTGGGAGGTCTAAATTTAACTTTTACAAGTATGTAACTCTGACAGTATACAAATGAAACCAAATGGACCCATTTGTATACTGTCAGAGTTAAGTGGAGACCTTGACATTTTGAGAACTACTGATTTAGACCAAAATTCAGTTTAAATTGAATTCTGCAATGAATCTCTGTATTAACGATTAAACAGGATTTTTTTTACAAGGCTCCCTCAATTGTATCACGATATATACGATACTTCTGAAAAGGCATATCGTGGAGACATTGTATCGTCTCAACGATAATTATCACCATATCGCCCACCCCTAACTTACGTACAGAATGGAAGTGGTCCACTATTTTTCATTCCAAGTGTGTTTGTCTTATTATGCAACGCCAGTGCCGCTATCCCAAAGCCCCCTCAGGTAAAATTTCAAGGCATTTGGTGGGTGGATCTTGTTGAGCTGGTCATTTTAAAAGTAGTTTCTCAATTCAAGAAAAGTGTGGGCAGTCTGGGCACCCCTGATGTAGACATTTCCTAAACTAGACAGTGTTCCGTGGCTGTGGTACAGAAGGTCAGTGACTTCCAGCGCTGTTCCACTGGTTCCTCTATAATGGATTTCCACTGCGGCACAGAGTCAGACCAGTAGATTCTAGAGGCGGATAAGCTGGGTTATTTCTCTGCTTTGTGCTGTGCTGAGCCAGTAGGAGACAGAATGCAGTAAAACAGTCAATGCCTCAAGGTATTCATGCTGTAATTTGTACAATTTCTATCAGATGTGTAAGCGTTCGGTGCAGTAGTACCGCATTTCAAAACACATCATTTGCAAATTTGCACTGGAAAATAACTCTGCATGTTTGTGTGTGTGTGAGTGTGCCAAGTACCCTGCCTTACCTCCGCATTCTCCACCTTCCTATCACCAACCTCTCCATCTCTCCATCTTTCTCTCCATCTATCCCCTTCTCTCTCTCTCTACCAACACCTTTCTCTCCCTGTCGCAGCTTAACATTATCATACCTAATCGTCTCTTGCCACCAGCTTATATAACATGCACGCACGCACGCACGCACACACGCACATATACAATACACACCCATATACCCCCTCCACACACGCACGCACGCACACATGCAGTGTGCTGCAACTGTTGCTGTGTGTGTGAGTGGAAGTACAGCACAAGGCACTGATTCAACAGGATTGTGCTGCATTGGCAAATTGCCTTTAATGGTTTCCTCTGTTCTTTGCTTCAGGATATAGCGCTAAAGTTTTTCATCTTATTCTCTACATAATGCATGAGAATGAAGTAGCGCTACAAACATGGCCCCCCAAAAGCAAACCCGCACCCAGGGGTGTCGCACCAAATTCTGGGCCCTGGGAAAAATAGCAGATATACAAGCTCACAAGCTCAAATCCTTCTAAGGTTTTTTGAAAAATCTATGTTTCTATGTCAGTGGTGCTCAAACTCTTTCATGTTAAGGACCCCCAACATGTATGTATTTGGCCTTGGACCCCCATCTCGAAATATTTAGTTCCAGGGACCCCCCAGAAGCTAAATTTGAGTTACAAATGTTCGCTTAAAAAATAGATGTATTCAAAGATTTGCGCACATTTTCACGACGTTTCAGAAATAGCTGATCTACAAGTTTGCAGCGCGGCACTCAGTGCCACACTGTGAGCTTGTATATCTGCTATACAAGCTACAGTATAATATAATGAAGGCCCCTCCACCTTGGGCCCTAGTAACTCAGTCCCACTTTTCCCCCCCTTGTGACGCCCCTGCCTGCACCACTAAAACCCCACTGCATTCTGGAAGCTGCACCTTCACTACCAGCAAGGTCAGTTGCTGATGTGCTGTTCATTGTTGAGATTCAGGAATGTTATTTCTCCAGCACAGTAAACATTTATGCACTCATAATACCTCTTTAATGGCTTCACAAATATTTACTGTAGTGATAATACACATATTTCATGGTTATACTGCATAGTGCATACCTTGTTGTGTTTCCAGTCATCATTGCACATACAAAATATTCTGTTAAGTTTCAAGATTCCAAGAAATGTATTTAGTTCAATAGAGTGACAGTCTAGGGGCCGGCAGTGGCTCAGGGGTAGAGATACCGTCATTAGAACACAGAGGGTTCCCAGTTCGATCCCGGGCTCTCCCAGAGTTGGGTGTCGAAGAGTCCATGAGCAAGACTCTGAACCCCTAGTTGCTCCCGGTGGGCAGGTTGGTGCCTTGCATGGTTTCCTCTGCCATCGGTGTGTGAATGTGTGTTTGAATGGGTGAATGTAATGCACAAGCTCTGTAAAGCGCCTTGGATAAAGGCGCTATATAAATGCACCATTATCTATCATTACCTAAAGTCTAAAGTGTGTTTGTTTACAGATTATACGGAATCTTTTTCTCTGCAGCTAGAGATTTGGGGGCCTCACACCTAAAGTATGTCGACACACTCCATATTTGGGCGTAGCTGCATTATAGGAACTCCTTGTGGTTATGGCTGAGTCATTGTAACATGGTTGTGTGTGTGTGTGTGTGTGTGTGTGTGTGTGTGTGTGTGTGTGTGTGTGTGTGTGTGTGTGTGTGTGTGTGTGTGTGTGTGTGTGTGTGTGTGTGTGTGTGTGTGTGTGTGTGTGTGTGTGTGTGTGTGTGTGTGTGTGTGTGTGTGTGTGTGTGTGTGGACATTCAAAAGTCTTCTATGATGACTAACTTCCGATAAAATGGCAGAGCGACAAGGGAGGGGGGGATATAGGGAGACAGAGACAGAACAGGATGGGAATAGAAAGAGACAGAAGGAGTTACAGAGAAAAAATGGATGGCAGATTCATCTGTATTCATTTAATTGAAAGAGTATACACATGCAACACGTGCGTTTGGTTAAATTTGTTCACTCTTGAGTTAAATGTTTCCACATCGATTCGTTCATGTAAAAATAAAAACTCTCTTCTTTGGTTATTTGATTAATCAAAAATGAAATCGATACAATAATCCCTAAGTAAGTACGTAATCGATAGTTGCAGCCCTAGTGTCTTGATGTATGATGAGTGATGACAAATACCATGTTAGACCAGAACAATGTGGTTCATTGTGTCTACATGTATGATGGCAATGGCATGTGTCCAACAGTACACTGTCAAATCACCAGGGGTAATTTAGCTCTGTTACATGTTTATTAGATTTTCTTTTTTTCACAGATATTTCAACGTTTAGCTGTGAAACCTTTATGCGAGAGTGCTGTACAAACAGGTGTGCCTACTTTGTGAGTGTGTGAGTGTGCGTGTAGCATGAGTTTGCGTATTTGCAAACACATGTCATTTCCCTGTTGGAAAAGCTAACAGACCATAACTGAAGCAAACTAATTTGTGTAATTGAATGGCATGAAAGTACTGTATACTGACCTGTGTGTGTGTGTGTGTGTGTGTGTGTACATGTGCGTGCGTGCGTGCGTGACATAAATAACCTGCTCTGGACGAAGATTATGTTTGTGTTGGCTCCAAAGCTAACTCATAGTACACAAATCTCTCTCACACATACACACACACTGTGTGGGATCATGGGCTCTCAAATCCAAACTCAGAGAGTGTGTGTGTGTGTGTGTGTGTGTGTGTGTGTGTGTGCGCATGCATGTGTGAGCGTGTGTGTGTGTGTGTGCTCTACAGTTCACTTATTGTAACCCTCATTGTTTGTAAAGGGCTGGTCTGTCATGCACGGACGCACGAGAGCGTACCGCTACTGTCTTCACTCTCTCTCTGTGTTTATTATGTGTCTCTCTTTCTGTCCTTTGTCCATTGTGTCTCTCCATGCCTCTCTCTCTCTTACACCATCTCTGCCTTACATGCCAACTTGAAAGCAGACAGATGTGCTGACAGCTGTGTGTGTGTGTGTGTGTGTGTGTGTGTGTGTGTGTGTGTGTGTGTGTGTGTGTGTGTGTGTGTGTGTGTGTGTGTGTGTGTGTGTGTGTGTGTGTGTGTGTGTGTGTGTGTGTGTGTGTGTGTGTGTGTGTGTGTGTGTGTGTGTGTGTGTGTGTGCGTGTGCGCGCGCATGTGTGCACGTGTGAGAGAGAGAGTTTACAATGCAGTGGTCTGGGAAGCAGCTAAGTCACTCTCCCCTCCTATCGTGTGTGTTGGGGAGGGACACACACACACACACACACACACACACACACAACCACGAGCACACACACTTAATCTGTTCTTAGATCATTGTATAATCCACAATAGTCTCAAAATCCCCAAGTCGACACTTAAGGCCTGTCCATACTTTGACTTCGGTCAAAAGGTCCTTTTTCGTCCATAAAATGATGTCCCTCGCGACTTCTGAAAAGCATTAGACCGAAATTTGCACGTCGGAAAGTCCAACTCACCGAACATTTTAGAGATGCTATGAACAGGCCTTTACTGTATGCCATGTCATGATATTATGATATCTAGTCTCATATGAGGATATGGATATAATATAAATATATTGCCTATAGCCCTAGTAATGAAAAGTGACAGTTTTGGACATTTAATTTTGGACCAGGTTTCTACCCTACAGTGACGATGTACAGTAGAGCAGTGGTTCTCAAAGTGGATTCCAGGGACTACTATGGGTTCCTTTAGGGGGGTCTAAATTGACCCATACAAGTCAGTAACTCTGACAGTGTATACATGGAACCAAATGAACCCTAACGGGTCCATTTGGTTCCATTTGTACACTGTCAGAGTCAACCTTTCCACTTGAACGTTTGAGAACCACTGATGTGGAGGGAGAGGTTTTGTAAATGGCATGGTCAGTGTTTTTACAATGAACTACCGTAGTCATCCCAGGGAAGCCGTCTAATGAGAGCTTAATGGAAGAGAAGCGATGGAGAGAGATAACGAGGAAAAAGGGAGGACGAGGAGGAAGAAATATTATGAAGAGGGAAAAAGAGAGAAAGAGGGAAGATTTCATGACTGGCTCATGTGGGTGTGTGTGTGTGTGTGTGTGTGTGTGTGTGTGTGTGTGTGTGTGTGTGTGTGTGTGTGTGTGTGTGTGTGTGTGTGTGTGTGTGTGTGTGTGTGTGTGTGTGTGTGTGTGTGTGTGTGTGTGTGTGTGTGTGTGTGTGTGTGTGTGTGTGTGTGTGTGTGTGTGTGTGACAAATGGCTATGCAGCTGTAGTAATTGCCAGAGCCTCCAACATTTAATTGAGTAACCAATCAGAATTAGATACAATCGACAATCTAGAAAATCTTTGTGTGTGTGCATGTACCTACAATGTGTGTGTGTGTGTGTGTGTGTGTGTGTGTGTGTGCTAAATGAGGCTGAAGCCTAATTTTCCACAGCACTTTTAGCTTTTTGCTTCCACCTGGGGACACATCTTGTAAATTAGTGTTGTGCGTGCGGGCGGGCGTGCGGGCGGGCGTGCGTGCGTGTGTGTGTGTGTGTGTGTGTGCAGCCTGATTGAGAGCATGTCTAATTGTGATTGTGTGTGCAGTTGCTTCTTTTCTTACAGAAACACAAGGCGGGCAGATTTTGTGGACCTTCTTTTGTTGCCGTTTGAGACGGTGGGCCTTTGTGCAAGGCAGTACCTGTGGCTGCCGGTTCCATTGCAGTGGTCAACTCACTAGCACTAGGCCGTAATTTGTAGAAGCAGGAAGGAATCTGTGATCTCAGAGGAGGTGGAATTTGTGTGACCTTTTTATTCCACTGCACTATAGTATATTTTGCCAGTGTGTTCACATTAACCACATGAATCGTAACCTGCCTATTCTGGGCATGTCATAATAGGCGAACATTAACACAAAATATATCTACATCTGGCAAAAATGATGAACATAAGGCAAAGGTAGATGGATACGTGGGGCGAACAGGTTTGGTGAGCTTTTGGTTCATTCGGTTACAAATGTAGCCAAATGAACCCTGCAAGGCCAAGGTCACAGATTTGATCGCCATGGCAACTGCCGTGTTCATTATCATCAAATACTGTATGTCCTTGAGCAGCGTGAAGACCTTCTCTGTCCCCTGGGACCTCTTACCCTGGAGGACCATGACATGTACTGTAGGTCCATTTCTCTTACTCTGAGAGTGTAAGGACCATGACATGTAGGTCCATTTCTCTTACCCTGAGAGTGTAAGAACCATGACATGTACTGTAGGTCCATTTCTCTTACTCTGAGAGTGTAAGGACCATGACATGTAGGTCCATTTCTCTTACACTGAGAGTGTAAGGACCATGACATGTAGGTCCATTTCTCTTTACCCTTAAATATAGTATTAATGTAAACTATAGGGATGATATGAAATTTTAATTTTAATTGCAAAAATCAACCAGTAAAAGCAAAACTTTGAATATACTGTATATTCTTGCTTCTTGGGGGTCCCTGGAACAAAATATTTTGTGATGGGGGTCCATGGTCAAATATTATAATTCTAGGGGTCCTTGACATTAAAAACTTTGAGCGTCACATATAAAGAAAACCGTTGACAGCACAATCAGTGTATTTTGGATTCATGTCAATTTGTGTTTTCATATATTTAACCACTTGAGCTGTCATTACCTTATAAACTTGACCTTTTACTCTGGACTTAGTCAGTCCTTTTTCCCCTCTACAACAAACCTCGTTGCCGAAAATAGCCGATCCATAAGCTCACAACGCCTCGCAGTGCTATTTTTGGCTACAGTTCTCAGAGTATGAACACTAGGGTTCAAGTTGTTTAATATAAAAAACGATTGGAAGATTTGGAGGACCCCCTGTAGTAACTCTGAGGACCCCCTGTAAAGGCAGGAATCCATGGTGGGTCAGAGCAGCAGCCTCCTCCTCCTCCACCTCCTCCAGCAGGTGTTTTTCTAAATGACACATCGATCTTCACCGAGCGTCTCTGCTCCCCAGGTCACATGATGGATGCTAGTGGTTACGAGCTGTGGGATAGCTAGTATCTATATGATAAATGCTTACAGAGGGGCATTTCCACACACACTTGTATATGCATGTGTGTGTACGTGTTTGTGTGTGCGTGTGCGCGCGCGCGTGTGTGTGTGTGTGTGTGTGAGAGAGAGAGAATGTGTGAGTGTTTCAAGGGGATGGAATTATCTTCAGAACATAGTCATTTATCACCTCTCTCTTCCTCTCTCTCTCTCTCTCTCCCCCTCCCCCAGGGCATATACATTTCAATCTTCCTTTAATCTTGGTGGACATTCATTGTGTGTTAGACTCTCACGAGTCAGTCCTTCAATGCTTGGCTCAGCCAGTGACTGAGGCCCATCTCACAGCTTTTGTGGTTAATGTTGGCTAGAAACAACCAAAGGGTCTTCAGGTTGGTCCTACAGTACACATACTCAGACGGTGACAGGACAGGCTTTCAAAGCAGCGGGTGAGGAGGGTTTGTTTGCGGACGTTCTCGCCGTTGTTCATTCCTTGCTACTTCAACTATTTCTAGGCTTGAGTACTTGTGATATACGTGGGGTACATATACATATACAGATAATGTTCAGTTGAATATGCACCCCATAATACACAGAAAAAAACTATCCTACGTTGTTTGTACATGTCTTTAAATTCAGAGGAATAAATTACTTACGATTGTGATATATTTTTGTGTTGATTCATTGATATATAGGCTAAATATTAATACATTAATTTCCATTTTGTACATAATTTTTTGACTAATCAAAATAATAATTGATTGATCAATTCAAGAACATAATCAATAGTTGACAACTTATAACAAAATATACCATTAATAATTAATGTGATTCTTCTCACAATCCAAACTTAGGCTCTAACACTTGATTTTACAGTTGAACGCGGTGGAGCGTAATTTTCACCCTCGAATATTGGCATAAAATGTCATTGTACTCACTTTAGCTCTCACTTGAAATCAAATGCTCTTATTTAGGTTAAAATGTTAACTTTATAGTTCAGTTGAACACATCCCCAACAATTCTATCTTGTTCCTTCATCAGTCTGACATTATAAAACACGAATGGCTGCTCTCACTATTCTTCGTCTTAGAACAAGAAATGTAATTAAATGTAACAAAGGGTCTTTATTGCTCACTAATCTATGGCCAGACCCCTATCCCAGAATTCACTGTATTTGACTTACCTCAAGACGAGTTCAACTTGAGAAATAACTTCCCTTTGTCTGTGCTGTAGGCAGGCAATTGATCTCCACATCTCACTTCATGAATGTCTTTTCTCATAGAAAAGAAGAATTGTGAAAGCATTTTAAAAAATCTGGAGCTTTTTAATTAGATTTCATGGTTAATTAATGTAATGTTATTTTCTGTTTACGGTGTCCAGATATCCTGCGATGTCTGGACACCGTTTCAACTGGAGAACCGTTCGACCCACCGGCTTCAAATTCACCACGTTTCAGACCACCCGAGGGACTGCAGTGCCTGGTGGCGAGTCGGTCGGATAGGCTGTTGTCCAGAACCACTAGTAAAGGCTCTGGCCATGGCCCAAATAGTCACATATATCACAATAGATATATATCACTGGCCAGATGGCCAAGACATGACCCATATCTGTGTGGCTGGTTCAGATAGTGATCTCCATGTATGGGCATAAAATATATTGTATGTTGTGATGTCATGGGAACCACTCTAACATAATCCCTTTTATGCCCATATATGGAGATCCCTGATGCCATCAATATTAAGCCCTTATCTAACAGGACTTCATATGGGAATGCCCATATATGGAGGAAGACAGCCCGTATCTGTGTGGCTGGTTCAGACAGGGATCTCCATGTATGGGCATAAAAGGGATGGACTATATACAGTATAGGATCTCCATATATGGGTTAGGGTTAGTCCGATATACATCACTGGCCAGATGGCCAAGAATTGGCGCGACCTCGCCCTTTATAACTTACTAGTTATATATTATATTATTACCATATGTATACAAGGATAATTCCCCCCTATGTCTGTCTGAGGTAGTACCATCGAGACATGTGACATGGTCTGGAAATGCGTTTAGAAATTACATGTGTTTTACCTGAGATATGATGTCAGCCTCTACAATTTCTGATCTGTGCATTCTCTACTCTTTCATTCAATCTGCCTCTCTCTCTCTCCCCCTCCCTCCCTCCCTCCTATCCCTCTCTCCTTCCATTTATGCCCTGAATAACTTAGGATTGATCCATTGCTTTCTATCACCCCCCCCCCCCCCACACACACACACACACACACACACACACACACACACACACACACACACACACACACACACACACACACACACTCACAACACCATACATCCCTCTCCCGTTATCACACTCCCCGCTTCCTTCTCGGTGTCCTCTCTCTGTCCTGTTCGTCTCGGTTTGATCTCTCATTTCAAGCACCATACCTGCCTTCCTCCATCTCTCTTTTACCATCTCCTCCTTCTCTCACCGCTTCTCTCCCTTTACGTCTTTGCGTCCTCTACTACGGTACCCTGCACCACCGTGCTCAGGGGTGTCGCACCAAATCCTGGGCCCTGGGCACCAGGATTCACTTCAGTTATTTTGTGCTTTAACTGCTGAAAAATAGCAGATATACAAGCTCACAGCGCGGCACCGAGTGCCGCGCTGTGAGCTTGTAGATCTGCTATTTTGGGAAAATCTTGACAATTTGTCTTTGAATATTTCAAATCCTTCTAAGGTTTTTTGGAAAAAATATGTTTCTATGTCACTGGTGCTCAAACCTTTTCATGTGAGGGACTCTCAAAACGATATGTATTTGGCCACGGACCCCCATCTCAAAATATTTAGTTCCAGCCTTCCAGGGACCCCCCCCCCCAGAAGCAAAATTTGAGTTACAAATGTTCGCTTAATAAAAATACATATATTCAAAGATTTGCACACATTTTTACGACGGCACTCGGTGCTGCGCTGTGAGCTTGTATATCTGCTATTTTTCAATAGCTAAAGTATAACATAATTCCAGGCCCCTCCACCTTGGGCCCTAGTAACTCAGCCCCCCCCCCCCGTGACGCCCCTGACCGTCTCCCCCTCCCCTCCCCTCCCCTCTCTCTCCCTCTCTCTCTCTCTCTCTCTGATCATGCTTTTATATCTCCCCTCTCTGGGAAGCGGAGGAATTTAAGATGCCTTTTATCGATTTCCCCTCCAAGACATGCTTTATATAAGGGAATGGGCTATATGTGTGTGCCTTGTGTGTGCACGCGCGCTTGTGTGCATGTGGATGCGCGTGTGGGAAGGAGGGGGCCTGGTGTCAGCTATGAGAATTTGTTGCTGTCGGGATGAAACCTTGTACAGCATATATTTATTTTTGTTACGTTTTATAACTTTAAAATTGTAAATCTTTCATCTACAAGCTCACAATGCGGCGTAAAGCAGCACGCCGTGAGCTTGTAGATCTGCTATTTTCTCTACTTTTGTGTAATAAATATACACACATAAATACATAATATACAAGATGTTTTCCCGACGGCAGAAAATTCCTTCCTGAATACAGCATGTGCACTGTTATGTGAACCGTCACAGATTGACCGTATCCCTGTCTGTGACGTCACAGGTGACATCACAGTGATGTCAGATACTCGGAGCAGGGATCTCCATATATGAGCATAAAAGGGATGTCAGATAATCAGAGCAGGGATCTCCATACAGGTATATGGGCATAAAAGGGATTACTTTAAGTTCAACAGACAAATCGCTTTTAGTGTAGTCCCCACGAGGATATAAAAACACAACCTAGTAGGGACATTGTTCTGGCCCCCATGAGGAAATGTCTAATTCAGGTTCAGGCCATTCAGTTCTGTGGATAGTGGACGTTTAAATATAGTTATGTTTATACTAAAATGTGGTGGTTAGGTTTAGTCTAGTTTACTCTATCTTGTTATTTCTGA
>NC_137833.1:14505659-14588159 GCF_963921795.1 Nannobrachium achirus | reverse complement strand
ACAGTGTGTGTGTGTGAGTGTGAGTGTGAGTGTGAGTGTCAGTCAGTCAGTCAGTCAGTCAGTCAGTCAGTCAGTCAGTCAGTCAGTCAGTCAGTCAGTCAGTCAATCACTTTCAACCTGCCATCCCTATTTTGGCCATGTTATTACAGATGAAAAGTTGCTTTTACAGTAGGTTTTTCAGTCAGTCAGTCATTCAATCACTGTCTGCCAGTCAATCAGACAATCAGACTGTACAGTATGAGTGTGTCTGTCTGTCACTCAGTCAGTCAGTGGTTGTATCTGTTAACTGTTAAATGCTGACCTCATGTAATCTGGTCTCTGTCTATCTGACTGACATGTGGTTGGACTCCATTGTCTGGAGAAGCTGTAATTACATCTAAGCAGACACCACTCTGTGTGTATGTCTCTCTCTCTCTCTCTCTCTCTCTCTCTCTCTCTCTCTCTCATGGTGTTGTTGGGCTTTTTTATGCCTTTATTGGATAGGACTAGTCTTGCGTAGCCAGACAACTATTCCACAATCTCTGAATGCTATGTAGAGTCTGGAACTATACAGCTCCTGAACGGCGAGTAATGGAAACTGGCATTTCCGTTCAAGAAAATATATTTTAAAATGTCATTTCTGCTAAGCAGCAAGCTAAATATGCTTAGATGATTTTTATTTATATTAGGATAAATGTGCGCGATGTGAGATGGAAACGGAAGTGGAGAGGAGGCTTCACTTCCGCTTTAACCGGTTACTCATCGCTCTTCTAACGTTATTCCAGACTGTATGAAGGGAGCATTTGCAAATCACGGAGTCAACAGTCTGACCACGCGAGACTAGGATAGGACAGTAGACTGACAGGAAATGGGGGGAGAGATGGGGCAAAGGTCGTCCGGATTGGGAATCAAACCAGCGCCGCCGCCAGGCATCCATGCCTCTGTGGCAGTGCCTGTGTGGTATGCGCCTGGACCGGTAGGCCAGCGGGCGCCCCCTCTCTCACTGTGTTTTTGCATCGTGTCAGACTTCAGATGGAATGAGGAGTGAGGTAGTCAGTCGTACAGAGGAGAAACTCTGAGGGACTGGTAGCGACGGAAAGAGAGAGAGAATGAGAAACAAACAGTGTTTTGTAGGAATATGTGTGTATCTGCATGTGTTTATGCTGGCTCCTATTATGATCTGTTTTCAATAAATATCAGATTCCCAAGACATGGTCTCACCAATGACCTCAATGTGTGCATGCATGCGCCGTGCAAGTGTGCGTGTTCTGCGTGTGTGTGCTTGTGTGTGTGTGTGTGTGTGTGTGTGTGTGTGTGTGTGTGTGTGTGTGCACGCACGCGCGCGCGTGTGTGTGTGTGTGTGGTTTATGAGGTAAAGCTGGGGCAGTTTACGGCTGAATGGGTCAGTGACTGAGGCTGCTCCAGTTACTGTAATGACATGCTGTGTTTACAAGGCAAACACACACACACACACACACACACACACACACACACACACACACACACACACACACACACACACACACACACACACACACACACACACACACACACACACACACACACCACCAGTGAGACCCATGTGTGTAAAAAGAAACATGCGAGTGTCTCTGTCTGTCTCTCTCGCTCTGTCTCCCTCTCTCCCGAGTATTAGTTTTAATGCTTAGTTTATACTTTGTGGCGTGACTGTAGACAGATGGCTACGAGCCCACAACATGACGCGTCGCGACTCACCACACATTGTGAGCTTGTAGATTCAATGGGACATCTTCTCTGTGACATAACAGCTTTATAATTGCATGCAATTCTTCAGAAGATCTACTCAAGGGAACTTAGAAATATAGATTTTACTAGTAATTAGCCACTTTTCCACTCATAGGGACCTATAAGGCTCCACGATTTGTGTGTGCGTGTGCGTTTGCTTGTGTTTATGTGTGTGTGTAAGTTGAACTCAAATGATATTTGTACATGGCCAAAAAGATTATTACAGGCATTTTACTTATGTTTTTGTGAGGAATAGCTTCGGTGAAAAAGTGAGATGTTGTTCGTCCAGACTCTGTGGGGGGTATTATTTATATGCAAATATCGTGGCCAATGACATTATAATACTAAACAAAATCCAATGGTGATGCTTAGGTGGTAGGGGGACCAAAAATAAAATAAGTTAAACCTTTTTTTGGATAAAATACACATTTTGTGATACTGCAACAGTGGATTAAGCTGCCTGCACTTGATCTGCCCTGGGATCAGTGCTAAGTAGGACACAAGCTAGTCCACATGTCATCATCTCACTACAGTACATGTACAGTGGGACGATGTATAGGTTAGCTAAGCTGGATTTACATGACATGTCGTGAACAAGAGGCCAGAAATCTATCTGCCTAATTTACAAGCAGACAATCCTTCTCTCATGGCTGGCGTGTTGCCTTGAAATGCTGTTGGTTTCCCGGGACAGTGGTATATGGAACGTTATATTTTGTGAGAAATCTCGTTTTCCGGGAAGTACAAACACTGTGGAGAGTATTTCGCCATTATGAACAACGGACGTCTACGAGTGATACAAATAAGCAATTTACCGATCGACCCCACCGCTCGCGAACAGAGCTGCGGTAGCCTCGGGATGAAGGAAAGAAATAGCGTTTTCTCTTTCTGGGATATTATTATAACATCAGATTAATGTAAGAAAATGGTAATCCGGAATTGTCCTTTAACATTAGAAGATTAATGTAAATACATTTTTTATAGTATTTTCCCTTTTAAACCTTGAAAATGTTTCATTGTAATACAGGTAAGTAGGTACCGAAAGTACCTGTATACTATGTTCGTTCCATTGATCCAAGCTGGAACTCAGTTGACTGAATGCATGCAGCCCACCCTGACCAGAGTGGCGAGATGGTCAGTTGGGTGGGCCGAGATTATCAAGGGGGCCCTGATCCAGAGGAGGTTGAGGACCACTGCAGTACGGCACAAATCTTCCCTCCGTTTTCCTCTTCCTCTCTAACACCTCCCGACCTCGCTCGCCATATGCTGTCTCTCTCACCTTCTCAGTAAGCGACTTTAAGCCAAGACGGTTGTCAGTACGGCTCTGTTAGGCGGAAGTACAGCTGCTATGACGCGATCGCCGTAGCAGTCAAAATCGTTAAGCAAACAGCCGTCGGCGACGGGTTACCATGCCTTTGAGTGAAAGGCGTCTATGCAGCAGACGTAGTAGACACTACGTGAAAAGGTAGCTTCTGCCGGAGTAGGGTGGGCTGCGACGGCAAGCTGGTTTATCTATTGAGCGGAAATGGATCCGTATCCATTTCCAGACTGCCGTAGCTGTCGTTGCTTAAAGTCGCTACCGTCTCTCTCCCTCCCTCCCTCCAAAACACTGTGCTGTCACAGTGAAACCATGGGCTATCAGAGTATCACAGAGCTCTGGTATTTATCAAAGGTTGCACCCTGTCAGAGCTAAGTTGAAAGCTGTGTTAGCAACTGAACCTGGGTAGATGCTACAATTTGAGCACTGTCCACAATCTCAATTGTGTGTGTGTGTGTGTGTGTGTGTGTGTGTGTGTGTGTGTGTGTGTGTGTGTGTGCGCGCGCGTACAGTATGTGGTTTGTGTGTGCACGTGTCTGCAGTGTGTGTAAGTGAATCCAATATGTCTCGTATGAAGCCGTGAGGCCAGTCTAGAGGTCATTGATCCCTCACCGATACCAGGCTGGGCACCAGGGGCTACATAATGGACCATCGATTCCTACACAGACAGTCAGCCATGCAGACTGTTACTCCAGGCAGGCAGCACGCGACGGCCATACATCAAGGCACTTAAGAGTATACAGAGAGTATCCTACAGACCCAGCAAGAGTTGACAACATTCACACGCGGGCCATTTGGCTCTCACGCCATCACTGAGGAGTGGGCAACTCTAACAAGTATGACCACCGTGTAAATTATAGTGATCGCAGCACCAACCTCTTCAGTGTTAAAGCAAGGGTCTTCAACAGGGGGTCCGGGACCCCTAGGGGGTCCTCATAGTTACTACAGGATGTCCTCCAAATCCTTGAGTTATAGAAACTTTTCTCTTTTTTTTATATTAACCACTTGAACCCTTGTGTCCATATTCTGAGAACCAAAAATAGCCAATCTACAAGCTCACAACACCTCGTGCTGCAAGGCGTTGTGAGCTTGTAGATGGGGAAAATGATCAGACTAAGTACAGAGTGAAAGGTCAAGTTTATTAAGTCTTGACTGCTCAAGTGATTAAATATCTGAAAAATACAAATTGACATAAATCCAAAATACACTGATTTTGCTGTCAAACAATGAGACTATGTAATCTTTGAAAAGGTTGTGGGGGTCCCTGCTCCATCTCTCTCTCTCGACTAAGGGGTCCTTGGCCTGAAAACGTTGAAGAACCCTCTGTTAAAGGGTGACCATAAGGATTTCCAACATGCAATATTGCACCTCTATACAATATTTATTATAGGACTAATGTTTCATTAGAAGTGATAATAGTACTGTACGTGCTTGTAGTGCTGTAGTTCATCAGCTCTGTGTGACTGAACAACATCAGGGTTATGATAGCAAGGAAACAGAGAGAGAGAGAGAGACGGATAGGGATGTTGAGAATGAGTTGTCCACGGAGGGCATATACATTCACCATAATGAGAATGGAACGTGAACAGCATTAGTTGTTTTTAAGGAGTCAACATCTCCCTAGTGGCTTCTATAACAGTGCTAATTGCCTAAATGTAGCCAACGTGGAAGTGCCTCTCTCACCGCTTTGGCCGATAAAGTATTGTTTTTGACTGCGACGGAGGCGCGCCATCTCAAGCGACCTTGAGCCACGAGAGTCCCAACCGAGCGATCTAAAATGAGCAAGTTGCCATGCCGAACAAAAGAAATAAAGAGAAATAGAAAGAGAGTGAGAGAGATACAGTACTGTAGGTGATGGAGAGAGAACATGAGTAAAAGGGAGATGCAAAGCGAGAGGGAAACAGACTGGTGGAGATGCGTGAAGGAGCACATGAGAGAAGAGAAGAGCAGATGGGGTGATAATTATGGAGTTGCTAATGAAACAGACGAAAGCGGAAACAATCTCTCAGTTGGGTGCGCACACACACTTGCACACACTCTGTATACCGACGCAGACTTTTATCACACATTCTAAAACCCTCACACATGCGCAAAACCCACTTGCATATTCTCTCCCTCTCACACACACACACACACCTATACACACACACACACACACACACACACACACACACACACACACACACACACACACACACACACACACACACACACACACACACACACACACACACACACACACACACACACAGAGACACAGACAGGTTCATGTTCTATATTGTTGTGTACGTCTTGTGTTCATGTATAGTACATACGGGTAAAATCTACTTGAATATGTACTTTGTGTTCTGCTTAACATGCAGCCAGCAACTCTTGTTTGTTCTGGTGTGTTCCTGAAAGTGAAGTAAAGGCTGTTCTTTAATGCACTAGACTAGTATCACCTGTCCAGATAGTTTAAGCAATGACACACCTTCAGCAACCACTGACCTATTTTTGAAAGTGATGGTAAGTTGTTTGTATTGGGTAAGTCCTGATTACATACAATAGTAGCACTTTGCTGTATGTTTTCAGTATGACTGGAGCCCAGGTAAAACTCTTATCGATCAATTTATCATAATTTCTTTGAACAGCAAAACTCAGTTATTTTTTATTTTATTTTTTTGTGTCCTCAAAAGTGTCATGGATCCAAAGTTTGAGAATAGCCTTTCTCGCTAAATAGAGAAATATGGTGATCAATTTAGCATTGTGACTGTTCCTTGCACTAGATATCTTGGCTGCCAGCATACACTGGAGAGGTGACAGGTCCAAGGGATATCCAATCAAAATCTCCAATTCGTTCATCACCTCATTCCAAAACACCTGAATATTTGTGCATTTCCAAAACACATGTGCATATGTACCAACTTCTGTGCCACATTTATTACAGTTTGGAGAACTGAGACCAAATTAATTTCTAATGGGAAGTTGTACAAACAGGAGATTAATAATGCAGCATTTTCTGCTCCTTTTCCTTGCTTGTTTTCCATATCCCAGGCCAGCAAATTATGTAGAAGCTTACGTCATAAAGCACTTGCCATGTAGTGGGACATTTTAATAATTGTTGAATTAAGAAATTGATGGTAAGCTCTTTCTAGCACTCCTCATAGAAAACAGATGGTAACCACTAGCCTCAAGCTAATGCACTTGTATTCCTTCTGCCATGTTTTATACTTGTGTCAATGCACTATGTCAATATTTGAGTGTTGTATCGCCTTTATTTGTGGTTCATAAGAAAAATGTACACAACAGATTGTGTGTATGTGTGTGTGCGTGCGGCGGCACCGTGCGTGTGTTGGTGTGTGCGTGCGTTTTGGCTACGCCTTGAAGTGATTGCAGCATCAGAAGTTATTTATCTGAAACGCTCCATAACAGGCATTTAGTTATCTTTATTTCTCTCCCTGTCTCTTTCTCTCTTTGTTTCTCTGACAGTCTCTTCAAACTAACACACGTACAGTTTACAAAGGTTTCATAGCTCTACTCTAGACTTTGCGTTTGCCCAGGACCTACAACAACAGATTTGATGTTCCTTATATTTCTGCTCTTATTCAGATTTGAATGCGATAGTATAAAAAAGTATGTTGTGTAACATTTTAAAACACAGGGCTGAATAGTTGACTATGTAGGTAATTATACCAGTAGAGCCTACGGATTCACACAAATACAGTATATGCATTTTTATCTCGGAAGTTCAAATGGTTAGTTCATTGGTTAGTAGATGATATCAGTGGTTCTCAACTGGTTTCAAACAGGGTCATTTTAAGTCAGGGCCCAGTGTACAGTATGAAAGCACACAAACATTGCTTTGTTGACAGCCTCAAACATCTCATACAGTACAGTATGGCAGTGGAACATAAATAACCACACACAAATGAAACTTGACTTTTACGGCTCAATCTGCAAAACACAACATCGTGACATTGTAAATCGTTGCAACGCGATTAAGCCTAATCCAATTATGTAACCATAACTGTTGTCAATGGCCATAATTGTTAGCGTGATGAATAGTGCTGACAGGACACGGTGTGAGCGTCGCGTGTCACTTGTGATTTCAGCTGGGTGTTCTACTGGCTGACACGGCATGCAGGTAGGCAGCGGGAGCACCCGAGGGCGACATGTTTGCCAGGTGGCTGCGACAAACTGATTGGCAGGTGTCCGGTGACATCAGCGACATGGCGAGAGTGTTGTCACAGCAAGGGCCCGTCACTGTCACATAGTGGTGATGTCACCGTGTGTGTGTGTGTGTGTGTGTGCATATTATTTAGTGCTGGAGTTATTTTTATGATACAATTTCTTTGTGTATACCTAATACCTAAGTAATGCTTATTACATTTGAAATATGATGTTACTGGGGCGCCCGCTGGCCTGGTGGTCAAGGCGCGTACCATATACTAGGCTATGTTGCCTGCTGGCGTCGCCGGTTCGATTCCCGATCCGGACGACCTTTGCCACATGTCATTCCCCATCTCTCTCCCCATTTCCTGTCAGTCTACTGTCCTATCAAATAAAGGCATTAAAAAAAAAGCCCAAAAACAAATCTAAAAAAATATATATATGATGTTACTTTTACGGTGATATTTCTAAATCTTCTGTCTTGCCGTATACAATCCCAACCATCTGGCAGACATGTAGCCTCAGGCAAACCATCTTTATACCGTATTTACAAATATTAGGACATGATGAAAAAGGAGGAAATTCTTTTGAAAGAGCGTAAAAGGTCCTGCTTAGCTTAACAGCTGTGGTACATCTATATTTAGGCAGTTATATATAATGAGTTTCCATGACACTGTAGTAGTAGTAGTAGTAGTAGTAGTATATAAACTACACTGAATGTATGTTTAGTGTGTGTCCCACCGGCAAGCCTGCTGGTGGGGGCTCAGTCTCCGCTGCTCCGTTGTCTCTGTCTGCCTAATAAACTGATGGAGGAAGACCTGACTGCCTGTCTGCTTTTCTCGTCTTCTTTCTCCAGCACAAGGGCTAAGATTTATGCACAGCAACGTCATACTTATGAATTCAGTCTAATATATAGTCAGAACGCCCCTGAAATACACTACACTACTACTAGTAGTAGTAGTAGAAGACAAAAAGGAACACTGGGCCTCTTGGCATACTGTACTGGGACGGTTTGTATAGCTTTATGATCCAAGTTCAAGTAAAAGAAATATGATAATAAATGTTTTCACGTAACTAATCTCACAACCTAATCAGAATGGGGTCGTGTGTATGTATGTCTGTATGTCTGTATGTCCCAATGTCTTGCATCTGCAACTCCACGTTCAGCAGTTGTTCAATTGTCTCAAAAACATAATACAAAAATCAACAACGCATGTTCCTTGCTGACCATCAACTTTTTTTTTTTTTTTTTTTTTTTTTTTTAAATATGAGCGCCCGTTAGGGCGCGATTTCTAGATGTGAGCGGCCGCGAACTTCTAGTCAATTGAAATTAAATATAGTTGAGTTTAATTAGGCCTAAGTGTACTGAACCACAGTACTCACTCAGTGAATCCTTGGTGTTAACACATTAAAGAGCAGGAACGCATCTGTGTCATTTGTATATATTTTGTGGCTGTTCAAAGATATACAAGCTCATAGTGCGTCACTTGGGGATTGGGGGTTTCTCCAGAAAACTAATATACGTAATTCTAAAGAGTGAACAAAGGACCTTTGATTCCACATTGGTTCACGCTTTGGAGTCAAATGAATACTGGGCATCTTGCTGTGCTGCAAGAGTGAAATTCTCTTAGAGAACGGTGCACCGCTCTTTCAGGAAACGTGCATCCCTGCTGCCACTCCAGTCAATAACAGGAAAAAGACGGAGTCTGATCAATAGGAAATCCTATTCTATGTTCTCTGGGAGTAAGCCAAGCATCCTGGTGTGACATTTACTGAGGGGAGTTGACCCTCACCCCTGGAAATGGTATTTACTTGTTATTGACTTCTTCCGTCTTCTTCGCTAGATCTAATGCTGAGCAGGCATTCTTAACGGACATTGATATATAGAAACCACGCGCGCATTAAAATCCTCGCTGGTAATTCAGCTTTGATCGTGAACTTGTGTGTATATGTACACACAAGTGTATATTTATACAGCACATAACAATGGATGAGATACAAATGGATGAGTTCACACTGAGGATTTGACTGTTTATACGGTCGCATAGCACACACAAACCATACACACTCGAATGCACACAAACATGTACACATGCATGCACACACACACATACACACGCATGCCACACACACACACACACACACACACACACACACACACACACACACACACACACACACACACACACACACACACACACACACACACACACACACACACACACCGTGACCCTTGTCCTGTAACTAATATAGAGAGGGTGGGGTCACTGGTTCAGCCAGTCAATGTTCATGGCTGACCCCTGTGAACTTTAACCCTTCAGTCAGACCCCCAGGAGAGGTGGTCCGCTGCCCGGGAGCGGTTTGGATGGAGAGAAAGAAGAAGGGAGAGAGCAGCATACATTAAGAGAGAGGAAGAGAGGGCATCTTAGATGGAGAGAGAGAGAGAGAGAGGGAGAGAGAGAGAGAGGTCGACACACTGTAAGAGAGGTTAAAAGGGAGAAATCCACCTTAAAGGCAGAGTTCAAGTCTGTACGTGAGCTTCATATCTCACATCTAGGGATGAGACGATATGAACATTTCATATCACGATTGTTGTGACAAAAGAAATCGCGATTTACCATGTGATCGCGATATTCAAAATCCATTATCCTGGGGCGGAACATTTGCCAAAGAAAAGAGCAGATCTACAAGCTCACAACGCGACGCCTTGCGACGCGTTGTGAGCTTGTAGATCAGCTATTTTTTGCCAAAGACATTTGATAGAGAGTTACCAATTACCAATACCAATTATAGAGGGTTTAAATGGTACCGTACCAGATATGCAGCTCGGCAAATAAAAGGTGAATTGATCCCAGTGCATGACGGAGGACGATATCACGATAAATGAAATGTCCACAATACGATTATCATGAGTGTTTTTTATCACGATAAACGATAATATCGCTTATCGTCCCATCCCTACTCACATCCCACTGTTTACTGTCAATATTCCAGGATGACCTCCCACTTGGGTAATGACGCCCCCTGGCGATCATTCAGAGAAACTACTTCAGCTCCCGTACTAACGTAGGTAGGAAGGGCCTGTCACTCAAACCGGAGTGACCCGCCTCCAGGCTATATAAACCCCCGGAGGCGGAAGTAACATCCTCTTTTCACTCTCTGCGATATCACATTCAGATAAGTTGAAACTCAGCCTTTGTATTATTATTCTTCGCGCATTAGCCTAAAGCGGTGGCATTGGAGTCGCCCACCGGCGAGTGTTGAATTAACCCGTACTTAAGAATACTTATTCTTGTTCCGTCCTAAATCGACGGTTATTTCCTTTTATAACAAAGGATTATTACTGCTTGTTCAGGCCTCCGCCGAAGCAAGCGTGGCATAGCATTAGCCGTTAGCTTGTTAGCTCGTCTGCTATTTGTTAACGTTAGCTACACTGCTTACCGCTTGTTCAGGCCCTGCCCGAATCAAGCGTGGCCTAGCCTTAGCCGTTAGCTTGTTAGCTCGTCTGCTTCTGGTTAACTCTATCTACAGTGCTTCGCCATGGATCCTCTGGCCTTCCTGCCGAGGCAATGTCCAGGCTGTCCAGGACTCATCGACGGACAGGATCTTCACCCTCTCTGTGTCGGCTGCATGGGCGTTGCACACGCCTTCTCTGCACTGAGTCCTCAGGGGAGAGCAGGACCTTTCTGTGACTTCTGCGTGGCCTACGACCACGATGTACTGATACACCGGTTCTACCTAGCCAGGGCAGGCCTCGGGGCCTGCGCTCCACCAGGTGGGTCCACTGCTCTCAACCCCACAGCCCAGTCTTTCCTTCCCCAGGCGGCCCGCACCGTTGGTCAAGGTGCGGCGCTGCCTTCCGGAGATCCGCTTGGCAAACAGCGCGCCATTCCAAGTCAAGATGGCGCCGTGCTACATGAGACACCGCCTGCCGCGCAACCGACCGCAGCTAGCTCCACTGTCACTGGAGCTGGCGGGTCTGGTGAAGTCGCCGCTAAGAAGGCGACCAAGAAGGCTAACATCCCTCCGGTAGCCTTTTCCCCTTCGGGCGCGGTGCCCAAAAAGAAACGCTCGGATGTGACCGTCGGGGACGTCCCCCTCGACGTGAGCATCACCAAAACAGTCCAGACTTCCAGGCGAGAGTCGGACCTGAGCTCCTGTCAGAGCGAGGGTTCTGGTTCTGAATACTCTGGATACACGGCCGAGGAGGAGGAGGACTCCGTCGAGGACGAGGGTTCTCGACTCACGGTCACTGTGAAAGGTAATGCCCCTGCGGCTCCAGCACGTCAACTGGACGCCGCAGGGAGCTCCCAGGCCTCCTCAGGCACCACTGCCCCTCCACCCGCCAGTCAAGCGAGTGAAGCGGGAGCAGAGGACGTCGATTCTGCAGCAGAAATGCTGGATCATCTCACAGTCTACATGAGAGCTCTGGCCAGAGTTGGAGAGGAGTTGCCACCTCCTCTCCCCTCTGAAGAGGCCGAGGATGATGACGAAATGCCCGGGCAGGAGCCTTCGGTTCCCGCCCCGTATGTCCTCTCCAGGCTGCCGCTGGTGAAAGGTTTCACCAAGGCCCTCCATTCCTCATGGAAGACACATAAAGACCCCAGGAAGCTGCCTTTTTCTGTGTTGGATTTGGTGGGCGGTGCGGAGGCAGGCATGTCCACCTGCCCTAACCTGGACCACCTGTTGGCACAATCTTTTCTGGGTTCCGTCAGACCCCAGTACAAAGATGTAGGCACGGCTAAAAACGGGCCGTTTGTTGGCCCCGTCGGCACCAACCCGCCGGGGTTCACTGTCCTGGAGGACAAGCTGCAGTCGGACAGGGCTCGTAACGCCTACCGGTCCGCTGCTCTGGCCGCTAAGGACCTGAATCTGATCCAGCTCTTGCTCGCTTCCACCAAGGACCTGGTCAAAGGTCTGCCCACGGGGGAGCACACAGCTGAACTGAACACTCTATTTGACATCATGCTGAAGGTCAATTGGCATGCGGTTAAGTGGATGGGCAGGTCCATGGACTACAACCTCCAGTCTGAGAGAGCCCGCTGGCTCGACTATGTCGACCTCGAGCCTAAGAGGGACGTGGGCGAGAAGCCTCTAGGTCCTCGCGGGGAGATGTACAAGTCTCTCATAAACATGGAGAACAGTCCCACCACCCTCATGGGTGGGGGCTTGGAGCTGCTGCAGGGTAGAGTTACCTTCTTCAAGGCGGCTAAGGACATCGTCGAGTCCACCACAGTGCCACAGGAAGAACCGCAGCAAGCTAGGAGGGCGTCCCGCTCCTCCCGCGCCAAGGAAAGGGGCCGCTCTGCTTCTTTTAAGAAGCACTCGTCTTCCTCCAGGGGAGCCTCTGCAGCCAGGGCGCCTGACAGGCCCCGCAGCAAGGCGGTGGTTCCCGAGCGCGCTCAGCCGCGCCGCCCGTCCAAGGATGGCAGGCAGCAGTCTTCATACCGCGGTGGCCGCGGTAGGGGACAGCGCAAATGACACTCTGAAGAGGGGGATTGTGCTGGGGCGGGGGTCCGAGGTGTCTCTCGGTCCCCCTCCCCCCAAACGAGGGCGTTTTTCGGTACCCCGTGTCGGGGAAATGAAAATGTTGATTTTGATGCCTCCTGTGTCGACAATAAACATGTTGAAAGAGCAAAGTCTGTCTCTGTCCAACTCTCTCGCACTAGCACAGACGACCCCATCGTGCATGCCTCCTGTAGTAATGATGAAGTCCTGTCAGGACTCGATAATCAATCACAGGTTTTATCAGAAACCAGTAATGTTAATGTCAAACAATTATGTGGTTCCTCAAGCGCGCGAGTGGGATATCCCTCGCGTCGACAATATGACTCCTTTATGCATGCCTCCTGTAAGAATGATGGAGTCCCGTCAGGACTCTTTAATCAGTCAGAGGTTTTATCAGCAACCAGTAATGTTAACGTCAAACAATTATATGGTTCCTCATGCGCGCGAGTGGATTTTCCCTCGCGTGAGCGATGCTATGAATTTAACCTTGAGTCAGAAATTCTGTCGGCCTACTATGAGCCCGGGTCAAGGGACAAGCATAAAGGCCTTAGAGCAGGTATTAAACGTAAAAGTTCCTCTCCTGTCAGGGGAGAATGCTTTAGTTGTGGGCGAGTCTGTTTATCAGTCGAATCGCTTTGCTCTTCCTGTCGCTCTATCGAGCGAAAACCGAACGCTTCCGGTTTCACCGGATACGGATTCGCTAGCTCCCCGCTTCCGGTCCGGCCGCAAAAGAGCTCCGCTAGTCAAGCGGTACAATCAGAAGGTGTTCCCGCCTTGCGGCCTATTGAACCCCTGCGCTCCGCATCCGGGTGTTCCGGATACGGATACGCAGGTTCCCCACTTCCGGTCCCGCCGCAAAATAGCTCCGCTAGTCAAGCGGTACAACCAGAAGGTGTTTCCGCCGTGCGGCCTATTGAACCCTTGCGCTCCGCATCCGGTCGTTCCGGATACGGATACGCAGGTTCCCCACTTCCGGTCCGGCCGCCAAAAAGCTCCGCCGTCACGGAAGCACAGTGGTGGGGTTTCTCTCGCTCAAAACACGCTAGCACGCTGTGCGCGCCAGTGGAAGTTATGCAACCCGAGCCATTGGGTATTTCGAACGATAACCAGGGGTTACAGGTTACAGTTCGCAGATATACCCCCGCTTTCGAGCAGGGTTATTCATACCAGAGCACGTGGTTTAAAAGCAAGTCTTTTGAGAGAAGAGATCAGCTCATTGCTAAGCAAGGGTGCTATAGTGGAGCTGGACAGGACCCAATCCCGCATGGGATTTTGGAGCCGTTATTTCCTGGTGCCCAAAAAGGGGGGGGGGCTACGTCCCATCCTGGACCTAAAGGCACTAAACGTGTACCTGAAGAAATACGTTTTCAGGATGCTAACAGTACCCACCATGTTACGGTCGGTCAGGCAAGGGGATTTCCACTGTTCAGTGGATCTGAAGGATGCTTATCAGCACGTCCAGATTTATCCCCCACACAGGAAATTCCTTCGGTTCGCCTTCGAGGGTCGCCTGTACGAGTATACAGTACTCCCTTTCGGTCTGTCACTGAGCCCGAGGGTTTTCGTGAAAGTGACCGAAGCAGCCATCGCCCCGCTGAGACAGCAGGGCGTCAGGTTGGCGACGTACATCGACGATTGGATGATTTCAGCGAGCTCCGCCCACGAAGTGGCGCGTCACACACAAGTGGTTTTGGCTCACCTGAAGGCCTTAGGTTTCATAGTCAACCACGGCAAGAGCATGCTGACTCCAGCAAGTCGTCTTACATTCATTGGGGTCCTTCTGGACTCATCCGACATGTCGGCCCGTCTCTCAGAGGAGAGGGTGGACAGGTTTCGGGAATGTCTCGACTCCTTTCAAGTGGGCCAGGAGGTCACTTACAGGAGTTGCATGGTACTGACGGGAATGATGGCTTCCGCAGTACATCTGTTGCGTTTGGGCAGGTTTCATATGAGACCTTTTCAAAGATGGATGTTATCCCTCGGGATCCCGCCCTCCTTGAAGTACAAGAAGGTTACGGTTTCCCCTTCCTGCGCGATCGCCCTGTCTCCGTGGCTGGTGGAGGGGTTCCTCACCAGCGGAGTCTCGATTGGCGAGGTGGTTTCCCGCAAGTCGATCACGACAGACGCCAGTCTCAGTGGATGGGGAGCCACTTTCGAGGGGCGCACAGCGCAGGGGCTTTGGCCTCTGGAGATGAGGGGTCGTCACATCAACTATTTGGAGTTGATGGCTATACTCCTGGCGCTCAAGCATTTCGAGCCTCGGATTTTGCATTGTCACGTCCTGGTCAGGACAGACAATACGACGGCCATGTTTTATGTCAACAAACAGGGGGGCCTGTCGTCGTTGCCACTGGACCGTCTGGCTCGAGAATTGACGGTTTGGTGCTTGTCGCGCCTCAAGTCGATCAGGGCCTTACACGTCCCAGGTCTCCTCAACAGCGGAGCAGATCTCCTGTCCAGGGGAGGTCCTCGCTACGAGGATTGGTCTCTCCACCCCAGGGTGGCGAGCCAGATTTTTCGCAAGTTCGGTCAGCCAGTGGCGGACCTGTTTGCGTCAGCGGAGAATACGAAGTGTCCGTTGTTCTTCGCGGTGAAGGGCAGTCCTCCCTTGGGGTTGGACGCCTTAGCGCACACGTGGCCGAGAGGTCTACTGTACGCGTTTCCCCCCTTCGACTTAATCCGACCCACTCTGGAGAGAGTCAGGAGGTTCGGTCTGGAGATGCTCCTGGTGGCTCCCTACAAGGGCACGTGGAGATCGGCGATCGCCCCTCTCCTTTGCGAACCGGGTTGGCAGCTGCCTCAGTGCAGGGACCTGTTGAGTCAGGCCAGGGGGGAGATCTTCCACCAAGACCTGCAGGTCCTAGACCTGTGGGTTTGGCACGTGAAAGGTTAAACCTGCTGGCAGCCGGTTTTTCTTCTGAAGTGGTTGCTACCATTCAGAGTGCTAAGGCGCCCTCTACGAGGGCGTCTTATGATGGAAGGTGGAATGCCTTTGAGGACTGGTGTGAGGCGCGTGTTCCACCTGTGGTGGCTCATGTGGCGTCAGCCCAGGAAATTCTGGAATTTATGCAGAACCGCTTGAAAAGTGGTCTGGCATTTTCTACCCTTAGGGGGTATTTGGCGGCTATTAATGCCTGTCACCTGGGGGTGGCGGGCAAGGCACCTTCTAAAGTCCCGGAGGTCATCAAGTTCATGCAAGGAGTTGAACGTTTGAGGCCGGTGACTAGGTCTTTGTTCCCAGTTTGGGATCTGCAGGTGGTTCTAGGGGGCCTATGTCGGGCTCCCTTTGAGCCGCTTGTAGGGATGCCTTTGAAACTTTTGAGTTTCAAGACGGCTCTTTTGCTGGCTTTGGCCACGGCTAAAAGAGTTGGTGACCTGCAAGCTCTCTCGGTGTCTGCGGAGTGCATGCAGTTTATGAACAATGATCTCAAGGTGTTGCTCAAGCCTCATCTTAAGTTTGTTCCTAAGAACATGGTGGTTCCTAAGGAGCCTGTTGTTCTTCTGGCTTTTCATCCTCCTCCGTTTGTCTCGGTGGAGGATGAACGGCTGAATTGCCTTTGTCCTGTCAGGGCATTGAAGGCCTACTGTGACAGGACTGCTGGTTCTAGAGCTTCTTCTCAGCTCTTTGTAGAAATGGGCAATGTTCTTGTCAGAAAGCCGGTGTCTAGACCCACTCTTTCGAGGTGGATTGTGGATGCTATTAGGCTGGCTTACTCTAGTGCGGGTGTGGAAGTGCCGGCGGCACTTAAAGCCCATAGCACTAGAGGTGTGGCTACTTCGTGGGCACTGGCAAAGGGAGTCTCCGTTCAGGAGATTTGTGTTTCGGCGAATTGGTCTTCGCCTTCTACCTTTGCAGCCTACTATCACCTGGATATCGAATCCTCTTCGCTAGCGCATTCGGTTCTGGGTGCAGTTGCCTCCTCTACGTCATAGAGGAGTCGGATCTTCCCCTCCCACAGGTGGGCATGTAGCCACCTGGGGTACTTTGGGGGGACCCTGTGTTTTCCTTATATAGTGTGTCTTACTTATAAGGCGGACTGGTCCTTTTCATTTAGTTGAATGAGGCGGACTTCGGTCTGTCAGGGTCTCTCTTTATTTTCTCATGCCTTCACACCCAGGTCCGGTGGGCCTGGGACCTTCTGGGTGATGGGTCACGCCCGTTTGGGCTGTGCTCACCCGTATGAGGGGTGTGTGGGGGTATGAGAGTAGGTTGTGGCTTAGAGGGGAGTTTAAGAATCCCAAGTGGGAGGTCATCCTGGAATATTGACAGTAAACGGTAGGTTCCGTACGGAACCATTGTTTACTTAGATATGGAAGGATGACCTCCCACGTAATGCCCCTCTGTTTCACTGAATGTGGCAGAGAGTGGTATTAAGAGGATGTTACTTCCGCCTCCGGGGGTTTATATAGCCTGGAGGCGGGTCACTCCGGTTTGAGTGACAGGCCCTTCCTACCTACGTTAGTACGGGAGCTGAAGTAGTTTCTCTGAATGATCGCCAGGGGGCGTCATTACCCAAGTGGGAGGTCATCCTTCCATATCTAAGTAAACAATGGTTCCGTACGGAACCTACCGTTCTTGTCAAATGAGAAAGAAAGAAAGGTGTCCACTGGAAGCTTTCTAGCATGTTGTTACAATGTTCATGGTTACAAAAATGGTCAGCTCGCCATGCTGTATCTACTCGGTTAGGGGTTTCCATTCCCATGTTTCTCATTGGTTAAGAATTGTAGGGTTCTGTACGCATCAGAGCCAACCACTCTAACGTTGAGTTCGCGCATGGTACTGTGTGGAACTCTGCATTAAGCTGTTGTTGCTGAAATGATTGCTGAATGATTAATAGCTAAAAGAGCCCGGTGGACACTTTTTGCAGTCTTTCCTGAGGTACCCTAGATCTTGACCTAGAGCATTGTATGGTTTTGATTTGTCTTTTACAATATCTCGTCTCGTTCCATGCCTTTGAGGCGGTGTGTAGCCTTATGCTGCACAACTCCCAAGATAGTCCTGAGGGAAACAAGGGTACGAATGGAGCATGGCCTTCTGTGTCTTCTGTGCACCATGCGTGCACGTGTGCGTGAGTGTGTGTGTGTGTCACCACCAATAAATGCCAGCAGTTATTCAGTACTCTCTTTTTATATACTGTATCCCTCCCTCTCTCTCTCTGTCTCTCTCTCTCTCTCTCTCTCTCTCTCTCTCTTTCTCTGTCTCTCTCTCTCTCTGTCTCTCTCTCTTGTTTGGAGCTCTGTGTATGGTTGCTATGACAGCAGTGGTCGTCGTGTTAAGTATCGGTTATAATTTTTCCTCACTACCCTCTGCCAATGCTACTGCGGCCGCACGTGTTTGTGTGTGTGTGTGTGTGTGTTGTGTGAGCGCACGTGCGTGTGTGTGTGTGAGCGCGCGGCCGCGCGCGTGTGTCTGTCACATGCCATTAGCGGAGACGATGTAACAATGATTTATTAATCATCCGTTCTTCTCCTCTCACATTAAGTCAGACCTCCTCTATTCTGCCATTATGTTTTACAGATCAGCTCCCCGGGGGCCACTAAGAGATATCACGCAGCAGCTTTATTCATTTAAACCTCAGTCAAGAGCGGGGCCGGATCTAGGCATAGGCAAGGGGGGGCAATGCCCCCCTAAATGCCCTGTCTGCCCCACCAAACATGATGGCATGCAAAAATCAAAAATCGGCCGGTATGATATCAAACCGGCCGCATCGGTGACCGGACGGTCACTGACATAAATTCCGGTGCACAGCATGATGCTCTGGACTAATTTAAACATTAGCAAATAGCAGCCAGTCTACTTAGTGGCAGCCTACAACAGAATACAGATGATGCTGATTACCTTTGCAATGTAAGGATATATTCCATAATCCTGTGTCAATGTAGTCTCAAAGAAGAAAAAAAAAAAAAAAAAAAAAGCATCGCAAGGCTTTCCTGCCTCCAGTCCAGACGGTCCATGCAGAAGGAGTTTACTTTCACTTTCATTTAACAGAAAGCAACAGCATTGCAAAAGCTGTTGCAAGCGACAGAAAAAGCCATCCTATAAATGTCCCTTTACTTTAGCCAGTTTCAAAGGAAAACCACCTCCCGTTTCTCTGTTGTTGGAAAAAAAAAGTCAGTTCACTTTGCGTGGTGTCATGTGTGTCTGTCCACACGCTGGATTAATTAATGCATGTCCAGGTGAAGCCTGTTAAAGGTCGTTATAGTATCCTCCGATAGTTTCACAAAGTACATTAAGCAACAGAAATGTATTATGTAACATTTTAAGTCCCTTACAGAGGTTTTACAACCCAAAACAACAGGAACAGCCAGGGTCATGAGGTAATATTTTGCCCTTAAATATTTGAAAGGAAGGACTAGAGTCAGACTACTGTGACACAAGGTAAATTTCTCACCTTGAAGACAATGAATGCAACCTTATTTATTTTAGCTTTTAAGACAATCGTTTTGCTTGTTAAAAAATATGTATTCAATAATAATATTATTAATAATATTTGAAATAAATGATCTCAATATGTATACCAATAATTTTAAAATAAAGGTTTTGCCTTAATCATGCAGCTCTAACAGTGACACAGACAGAAGCAATGGCACAGCAATTATACAATATATACAGTAGTATGTATTTTTAACTTTAGGCCTTACAGTGAATGATCAGCTGGCATCAATATTATATCCATATCATATTAGACTGGATATTGTCTGTGATTATGGATATTGTACTTTTGTGATTGATTTGGCATTAGTGTTCTTCTAGCTTATTGGTACTCAAATTGAAGTATGTCTTGTAGGCCTACTTGGCCTGAAAAAAGGGTATTGGAGCAACCCTATTTTCTAGGTCATAGCTAAAGAAATCTGTATCGGAAAATCGTTTTGGCAGGTCAGACCTTCATAAAACCGGTGGATCGGTACCGGCCAAGAATTTTGCAATCAGTCCATCTCTACTAGAATATATAGAGATAGAGAGAGATAGGTGTAAGACCTGTTGTTTGTAATGCGTGTTATAGGTATAAGTGTGCCAAAATGCTTTGTTTTTTTATGCATTTCGGGTGTTTTAGGGGGTTTGATCCCCCCATTTTTTTCCGCCCACGCCTCACGGCGTGGGCTGGAGGTGACCCCCCTATCATTTCTTGCTGCCCCACCTACTACTAAAGGCTAGATCCGGCCCTGGTCAAGAGGCGTGTGTGTGTGTGTGTGTGTGTGTGTGTGTGTGTGTGTGTGTGTGTGTGTGTGTGTGTGTGTGTGTGTGTGTGTGTGTGTGTGTGTGTGTGTGTGTGTGTGTGTGTGTGTGTGTGTGTGTGTGTGTGTGTGTGTGTGTGTGTGTGTGTGTGTCGCGTGTGTGTCGCGTGTGTGTGTGGATAGATAGAAGTGTGCGTTTTGACAGGAAGCGTTTCTTCCACCCCATGGCCCATATACTGTGGGTCCCTTCATCCATGCCGTTTACTCCCATCCTGCACTTTGCGAGTCGCTCTTATCTCTGGATGAGAGCGACTGCTAAATTGTAAGTTGTTGGTGCTGCTGGCGGCGCATCACATGGTACACAGCGGTTACAGTAGTAGGTTCATGCAAGGTGATGGAGCGAGAGATGAACACAGGCAGATGTACAAAGTAGAATGAGAAAGAAACGTCTATGAGAGGGAGTCAGAAAGATATGCATTCCAAACATATCCACCCCCCGCAAATTACGGGGACTGCCCCATAGGTCGAACTCCCGTTGGGTCGAACAACGTCGGCAGGTTAGATAATCACCCGCGTCATGGTTACTGAGGTTAGGTTTAGGGTTAGGGTTAGGCATAGTTTTACTGAGGTTAGGATTAGGGTTTGGGTTAGAGTTTGGTGGTCGATCCAAAGGGTGTTCGACCTAATGATCTAATGTTACGTCTAATTTTCAAACTTACAGTAGGTAGGTACTAGGTAGTTATATCAAAAGATTTGTAGATAGATTATAGATGTCTTATATAGATTTTCCCTTATATTTGCCTGAACTCATTATTACCAATAAATATATGCCAGTGCAATGATCTTGATTTGAAACTGCTAACATAAACTGCGAACAATAATGAATCTATATCTTTGACCCAAAACAGAATAACCATGTAGATACACCTGCTATGTTATAAACAAAATAAACAATTCTGGTTTTAATGGGAGGAATAGAGTAACAGGGTTTGTAAAGCTGCCGATGTAAAACACTCTCTGGTGGCGAGACATATCCGTTGTCCTTTTAGCCACCTCGCTCTTGCCCTCACCCTTATAATTCACAGGGAAAGCCCAGACCCTGACCTTCACTTTCTGGTCCCTCATTATGACATAAACGCTAGCGTAGCGTTCCTCTCGGTGTGTCTCACTGGAGGTCTTTGAGGTGGTGAGAGGGGCTGGCAGCACTCTTGTTGAGTGCAGAGCAGGCACGTGCACACATAGACATCAAAGGGGGCTTGAGCCCCTGCCCTTTTATCTGTCTGTAAAAAGTTCCCTCTCCAGACCATGAATGCAGGTTTTACTATAGTGAAAGAAATGCAAATGCCCTCTTTCCATTCCATACCTGAAGGCAGCATTCAAGAGAATCGCCTTGTCCAACTCTCCTGAACTTGAATGCAGCATTTATGTTGAAAGAATATCCCTCTCTGTGTAAATATCCATGCTGTTAAGCCACATCTCCAGTATTGACTTGATAATGCTTATTCAGTGTGGTATCAAGCACTGCGTCGCGCTGCGGCGCGTTGTGAGCTTGGAGGTCTGCTATTTTCTATATTTCCTCCAAAAAAGACCATTTTACATTCTCTGCACGTCCCTGGTGCAGAGCCATTAATGGAGTGCTCTTCTTGGTCGAAGTTATGAAAAACAAAACCAGCGTATCGTTCCATTCGTTGTGTGTGCCTTGTACCAAACATTTGAATATGAATATGTGTAGCGTTACATCACTTATATACAGTACATAGTACGGTACTTCTGTATTAATACAAGTAATGTAATTTGTACTAACTTGGGTGGAATCAATCAACTCTTTAAATCTCGACTTATACTCCATCACACGGCACCGTTGCTTGCTGAAAAGACCAGATCTTGTTGGCAAGCGACGCTGTCGTACCACGGAGTATAATAATAAAGTAATAATTATAGCGCTTTTATCAATCACACCCCATTTTGGCATGAACATGCTTCCTATTGCGTCCAATATCCATTATTCCCTTAATAGAGCTAATAGCCGGCCTTCATCTCATCTGGGACCCGAGGGAGAGTGAGAGGAAGGTGATTCTAATCTTCATCATTACAGTTGGTCCGGTCCTGATGGCTTGGCCGGAGAAGGGCAGAGATAGACGGAGAATAAAAGTGGAGGGAGGGAGGGTTTGCCGTTTGTTGTACGAAACCATAACCTTTAATCCATTTAATTAATCTCCATTAAATCCAATGATTCTCTCGTTTCAATGCGTGACATGGGTTTGTGCAAGATAATGGCGGAGTTGGAGAAAGAGACACGTTTTGTATATCTTATCGCTCCCTCTCTCTCTTTCACACACACACACACACACACACACACACACACACACACACACACACACACACACACACACACACACACACACACACACACACACACACACACACACAGAGTAAGGCTTGGTGATATTAGGAAAACCTTCGATAACGTTGTTGAATACCTCGATATCGCTATTACTCACGATATTTGTAAAATCAATTGCATTATATCGTTTTTAATGTTTTTCTGCTGCTGTAGGTCCACTGCCTGCCTAACCCAGATATGCATGCACATTTCACAGTACACATGAAATTTATTGAAATAACCACACCTGGTTACAGATGAACTGCTTTTTTGCATCTGCTAGGTGCATGCAGTGCGTCTGTTAATTAATTTGACACATAAACCAATACCTCATTTCAAGCAGTCTTTGTCAATATGTATACCTTGCATGTTGATACCTCGATAATAGGTACATTTTCGATATATTGCCCAGCCTTAACACACACACATGCGCGCCCCCGCACACACACACACACACACACACACACACTGGTTCTTCTCCACAGCGTGTTTATGTTGAATATCGTCGCTGTCGGGCAGAAACCTTGTATCTCCAAGTTTCAAATTTGTACTTTTTTTCGCGAAGTAAAGCCCTGCTTCATCAGACAAGGCCGTCGCACAACAGTAGTGAAAACAGCCGATCTACAAGCACACAACGCCTCGCGGTGCGAGGCGTTGTGTGCTTGTAGATCGGCTGTTTTCACTAGTTTAGTTCATTTATTTAAATGATAAAAACGAACGGTTTTGGACATACAAGGTTTCCACCCGACAACGACGATATCTGTCTGTGTCCTAAGGCTGAAGGTGATTGGTTGCCCTCGTCCTGACCTCTATGGGAACATGTGACCTCCCCCGGGGGACATCTTAGTATACTGATGACGCTGGCCTCTCTTAACCTCTGTCACCTCCTCTTCATCCGTGCATCCATCACCCCTCCATCACCTGGTCTCCACATCCCACCTCCTCACTGCCTGGGATGGGACCATATGAAAGTTCCATATAACGGTTATTGTGACCAAAGAAATCGCGATTCACGATATTATGCGGATAATAACAAAATATCCATTATCCTAGGGTGGAACATTTGCCCAAAAGATGCTGATCTACAAGCTCACAACGCGTCGCGACACATTGTGAGCTTGTAGATCGGCTATTTTTTGCCAAAGGCATTTGCTAGTGAGTGAAAACATTACTGTATCAAGTGCGTATATTATAAGTACCTTTTACCAGTTATAGAGGGTTTAAGTGTTACAGGATATGCAGCTCGGCAAAAAAAAAAGGTGAATTGATCCCAGTGCATGACGGAGGACGAGATCACGATAAATTAAATCCCCACGATACGTGTGTGTGTGTGTGTGTGCGCGTGCACGTGCACGTGTGTGTGTGGGCGTGTTATGTGTGGGATGCGGTCTTTGGTCGGTCAACTATGTTTCCATAGAGGTGAGGCCATTAGCGTGTTGTCACATGACACTCTGACAGTGTGATTACATTCAAACACCTGCATCCCTTCATAGCTATAGAGAGACAGATAGAGACATAGACACATCTAGACAGACTGACTGACAGCCAGGGACGTGCTGGCCATTGGGAAAAGCGGGACAACTCCCGAACGGCCGGTTCATTCCCGGCCGGTCCAGGCCGGCCATTAGGAAAAAATAAAAAATAAATGTCGGCCTTCATTCCATTTTGGGGGCTAGGCGGCCAACAAAGTAAATCGTCCCTGTCGGGCAGAAACCTCGTATCTCCAAGTTTCAAATGTGTACTTTTTTTCGCAAAGCAAAGCCCTGCTTCATCATACAAGGCACAAAAGTAGTGAAAACAGCAGATCTACAGATCGTAGATCTGCTGTTTTCACTAGTTTAATTCATTTTTTAAATGATAAATACAAAACAAAAGTTTTTGGACATACAAGGTTTCCACCCGACAGCGACGAAATATAACTCATGTAATTATGTAATTGGCCCACTGGCTTGTCACTTGTCATGTTCTGAAATGGCAAATCTTTGAGTAGCAGCAGCGCTATGGAGAGAGATCTCTCTCTATCGCAATGAGGGCCTCTCCAACTCTTTTTCCCGGGCTGAATCAGGGGCCCAGCACGTCCCTGCTGACAGCTACATAGCTGGACAAACAAACCAGCTATGTAACAAACTATGTGAAAATTGCATTGATTATTTTTAGTGATGTTCTGTAGGGCAGGGGTTCTCAAACTCTTCAAAAGAATCATATTGGAACTGGGGATGGATGACTGACAGAAAGAGAGACTGAAAGACACACCTGTGTTTATCATTGTTGTCGGGTGGAAAACCTTGTACGTCCAAAATGTTCATTTTGTATTTATCATTTTAAAAGTGATTTAAAATAGTGGAAATGGCAGATATACAAGTGTGCTTGCAGATCTGCTATTTTCACTAGTTTCGTGCGACAGTCTTGCATGATGAAGCAGGGCTTTACTTCACTAAACAACGCACACATTTGACACTTGGAGATACAAGGTTTCTGCCCGACAGTGACGTTTAAAGTAAACCCCCTCAGCGTGCAGACTGCTTTCTATTCATGCGTCTGTCGTGCCGACGGCCACCGGCCAGCTGGTTTTCAACCAGCGTAGGAGGTCATAAGGTCACGTGGGGAGGGGCGGTGACCATGCCGTGTTGTTGTGATGAATGGAGTCTGTACCGATGGTTCCCAACCTTCTATGGATCAGGGCCCACTTGAAAATATTGACAATACACGCGGCACACCCAGCTTACCACTTTGCGTTGAGAGTGTACTTACTCAATGCTCTCTCTCTCTCTCTCTCTCTCTCTCTCTCTATCTCTCTCTCTTTCTCTTTCTCTCTCTCTCTCTTCTCTCTCTCTCTCTCTCTCTTTCTCTTTCTATCTGTGCCCCGTTGGACGTCTGTAAGCCATTTAAGGGAAACCGCGGCAACCGTAGAATCGCCCTGGAAACGGTGGAAACTGTGTCATACAACCACACGCGCACACACACACAAACACGCACACACGCACACACACACACCGATCTCTCCCCCTGGCACACAGAGGGCAGTCGCTGCCAACTGGCTAGATTGTACCCAGCTACTTTATTAGATCAGAGAGCGATGGCTGGACCGACGGACAGGGAAAGAGATAGATCTGTTTATTTTCCTCTGTCTTTTTGCATCTCTTAACCCATTTTGAACAGGTCTAATACTGGCTTTGCTTCCATGAACGGATTCCCTGCAGCTACATCATACATGGGCAACAGGCGGCCCGGGGGCCACATGCGGCCCCCACCTTCACTAAATGCGGCCCGCCGGATGATACCGGAATACTGATATATTATTGATTTCAGCTGTTACAATTCCAAACATGACCTGCTTTAATTCCTTCAGTCTATATGTCTAGCAGCTTAATGACTGTTATAGTAGTAGTTAAAAATCACACCTTGTTGTGAACTGAGTGGTGGTCAAATAAAAAGAGTCAAATAAAAAGAGTCAAATACATGGATTGCAAGGTTGCTCATGCTCAACAGTGGCGGGAGACAGACGGACGGCCGGACGGACGCATTGTGATCTTAAATCCAACTATTTCCAACTATTATTTGTTTATTATTATTTTGACCTGCTTTAAGAAACTCGGCTAATGATGGACGGGGTGGACGCATTGTGAGCTTGTAGATTAGAGCTGGGATCGGGCCAATTTTTTCTGTCCGTTCTGAACCCGTGTGGGCCGTGTCCGACAGTTTTTTGTCCGACCCGAATCGACGTCCGAGCATTAATCATTAAAATGCGTCCGACCCGCGCCGAGGCCCGAACCTTATGTTTCCAACGCTTTTTCCCCTCCTTTCTTTTTCTTTGAGGAAGCCACTGATTTACACTCACAAGCAAACTTGTTCTAATGTGCAGTGCATGGCATGCAGCGTGCCTGCTTGTTACCCTTAATGTGAATATTAAGCCACAATGTGGCTTGTGAAAGTATTTAAATAGTAGGCTATGTTAGATTATTAAATAATACAAATAATAACGTGCGCTGCGCTGCAAGTTTCTGCGCCTGGAAAATAGCAGATCTACAAGCTCACAACGCGTCGCGGATGCGAGGCGTTGTGAGCTTGTAGATCAGCCACATTTTGTCACGGAACACGCCGTGATGAAGAAGTATAAACCAGGATTTACTTGGGTGATGTGTGTTGAACGGACGGACGGACGGAGCTGCAGTGCAGAGTGCACACAACAGCGCCGAAAAATAATAAAAATCCAATGCGAGGTAAAGTAGTGGGAACACAAGCAGGGAGCTCCATTCAGCGGCACGCCACTTCCAATCAGAGTTGTCTCCGGCTGCAACATTAGCGCGAGCAGCCACACACACACACACACACACACACACACACACACACACACACACACACACACACACACACACACACACACACACACACACACACACACACAGGAGTTGCACGCTGCGTGCATCATCAGAGAGAGTGAAAAAACGTTGTGCGTGCTGTTGCAGCCACCCAGTCGCGGACATTTGTGTGTGTGTGTGTGTGTGTGACATTTGTGTGTGTGTGTGTGTGTGTGCGCGCGCGCGCGCACCCTCCTTGCTACGTGTGTGTCTACAGTGTGTGTGTGTGTGTGTGTGAGAGAGAGAGAGAGAGAGAGAGAGGGTGTTGAGTCTGCCTGCTCAATAGCGCCCCTCCTTTAACGTGTGTGTGTGTTTGTGGTCTGTGTGTGTGGTCAGGAGAGGTATGGCTGGCGACAGACATACACGGCGACAGACATACACGGCCAGTAACATCGTGAAAGCGAATTACAGGAGTGGTGTGACCACCACTCAAAAATGTTTTTGGCAGTGATCGATCCAGCAGTTAAATTTGTGAGATGAACCCCAGGCAGACTCACAGACCCTCTTCTAGACAGCTCGGGATGCTGTAAAAAGACGGAGAGATATTGTGTAAAAGTACATTTTTTTCTGTAATATAATTCAAAATGTAAACTTTCATTGCAGTTACTATCAAAACCTCCACTGGCTGTCTGTCCCTCCGTCCCTCCATCAGTCTGTCCGTCACGACACGTCACACGTTTGGCCCTACTCTTATCTTTGCCCATATCCATGCCAAACTTTGCACACACACTCCTTGGCTGGCAAACCACAACCTCCGACCCTGATTTCTCACATGCCCCTCTTCTAGCGCCACCATGAGGTTGCTTTTTGCAGACAACATACATGCGACCTGACGGTCGCTTATTTACCGATTAGGGAGTCTTACTGGTATATTCTATTCTATATTCTACATCTCAAAATATTACAATATTACACAAGACCACTCAAAAGAAGGACTTATAATAGAGAATGTCAACCTCAAAGTAGCTTGAAGTCCAGTGGAAAGTTTCCTCAGTCAGCTATGATTTGGGGTGCTATGGCATATGCATGCTTTTTTACACGATATTCTAATTTGTTTCGATGGATCTGTATACTGTACACACGCGCACGCACACACGCACACGCACACAGGAGGAGGAAGTGAGTAAGATCAATAATAGTATGTGTAGTGTATATGGAGTAGGCTGAACAAGGACAAGCAATCCTATTAGAGAGAGAGAGAGAGAGAGAGAGAGAGAGAGAGAGAGAGAGAGAATAGGGGGAGCGAGAGAACAAAGAAGAAGGAAGAGAGAGAAGGAAGCCAGTGTCGCTCTGCCTATTGATTATGCTGCTGAAACTGAATAAGATTAAGTGTGTGCATGTGTTGCGTGTGTGCTGTGTGTGTGTGTGTGTGTGCTCTGTGTGTGTGCGTGTGCGTGTGTGAGTGCACGTACGGCTGACCTCTCTGATGATCCCTTTAAAGAAATCTAGGAAAGCCGTCAATCATACTGAACGCTTTCCAAGTATCCCTGAGAGGAGGAGAGGATCAGAGGACGATGATGAGACGGTGCCATTGCTACTCCCACAGTCAAATCCTGAGTGTCCATTTAACTCAGCTACTCCCACAGTCAAATCCTGAGTGTCCATTTAACTCAGCGAGTCCAATTTGATCCGCATGGGTCCATTTTGTTACATTTGTACGCACTCCGCACTATGCATTTTACTTGTGGATTTTACTGTGTACAGTAGGGGTCTTCAACGTAGGGGTGGGCATTATGGTGACTAGAAAATCGCGGCCGCTGACGCGGCCGCTCATATCTAGAAATTGCACGCTTCGCGTGCTCACATGCACCCACGCACAACTGCTCCAAGCCATGTTGCCCACCAAAAGCACTGTTTCTTCATGTATTTTGTGTGTGTGTGTGTGTGTGTGTGTGTGTGTGTGTGTGTGTGTGTGTGTGTGTGTGTGTGTGTGTGTGTGTGTGTGTGTGTGTGTGTGTGTGTGTGTGTGTGTGTGTCGTAATGTCTGCACTACACTGTTCCTGCCACCAGGGGACACAGTAGGCCTACTACACTCGTAAGTACACTGCAGCGTGGAACTATTTGTAAGTCTGTGTTTCGGCCGGAAGGTTTATAATGGACGTACTATGATGTAATTCGCGTCATAGCATTAAATTATTGTTTTGTTTAATTGTACATCGTGCAAGTACAATACGTTCAGGGAAAGCAGCTAGGAATGTAGGGGGGAAATGCAGCGATGTATGTGTGAAAGGCTGGAATCTGTAGAAGCAGTGGTGTGAGAGTCTATCAATGACATGCTTAAACAACACCAGGAGCTGGCCTGTCTATTATAGTAGAAAGATAATTATCGTCGAGACGATACAAGGTCTCCACGACCACGACATGCCTTTTCAGAGGTATCGTACATATCGTGATACAAATGAGGGAGCCTTGTAAAAAATCCTGTTTAATCGTTCATACAGAGATTCATTGCAGAATTCAATTTAAACCTGCATTTTGGTCTAAATCAGTAGTTCTCAACCTTTAAAATGTCAAGGTCTCCACTTAACTCTGACACTGACAGTATACAAATGAAACCAAATGGACCCGTAAGGGTCCATTGTCAGAGTTACATATATATTACTCGTAAAGTTCAATTTAGACCTCCCAAAAGGAACCCAGAGAGTCTAGTTTTTGTCAAGTGACTTGACAAAAAATAAAAAAATAACCATCAAAACCAACGTGAAAAAATAATTGTGATAAAATCGTGTATCGTGCTTGGGAAAATATCGCGATATTGCATTTTTCCATATCGCCCACCCCTACTTCAAAGTTTTCAGTCCAAGGACACCTTAGCTGAGAGAGAGATGAAGCAGGGACTACATATTGTAGATATTGTATAAAATTGTGTTGGAGATTAAAAATGTTCATAGATTTCTAAGACATAGTAGACTTGTTTGACAGAACTATCATCAGTGTAGGTTGTTGGTCTGTATTTTTAGACATTCAACCACTTGAACCATCAATACTTAGTCTGACTGCTCTTTTTCCCCTCTACACCAAAACTCTTTGCTAAGAATAGCCGATCTACAAGCTCTGCGAGGCGTTGTGAGCTTGTAGATTGGCTATTCTTGTAGATTTGTTATTCTTGGCTAATGTTCCACACATAATAGGGATTCTAGGGTTCAAGTGATAGTGTAAAAAAAAAAGTTCTTATCACACAAAGATTTGGAGGACCCCCTGTAGTTCAAATATGCTTGAATGTGACACGCACAGATTCCTGCAGTGGCCAGCTTGAATCTCCAATGAGTCAAAGGTCAACATTTCTATCGATGAAAAATGGGACTAATTAAATGCTACTGTTATTAATTGCATTGCAATGTGTGCGTGTGTGCGTAGTGTAGGTGGTACAGTAGATTTCTCAGTCAGGATCTCCAAAAGAAAATGGAGAAAAGGACACAAACTAAAGCAGTACTTGTACTTGACATGTTGGAGGCTATATTCAGAAAGCCAGATGGGAGAGGAACATTTTCAGAGAGATGGCGAGACAGAAGAGGAGAGAGAGAGATGGGAGAGAGAGGGAGAGAGATAGAAGTACAGACATTCAGTCAGAGAGATTCCCAGGTTCTTTGTGATGTTGCACAGCGGTCTGTTCAGTGGTTCCATGTGTCCAACCTGGGGTCCTCTTCTGCTTCTTGTTTTAAAATGCATGTTAAATTCAGCACAGTTTAAAGGCTCTTTAACATCAAATTGCATTACATGTCATGTCACTGCAGTACAGAGAAATTCTTCAAAGTATGTCGCTGAGCATGACAATAGAATTGTGCAGTTTTGTTCAGCATTCTTTGTTTTTGAATGTGCGGCAGCAACATCCACGGTTCAAATGAATAAACGAGCGCTGAGGATTTGACTCGTAGTAGTATTTGAAATAACCATTCATAATTTCTCTTCACAATCACTGTTGGAACCCGGTCTCTAATAATAAGATAATGAGCCTTTCTGTTAAATCACCTGGCAGGCAAACTCAACCAAAAGTCATTAGGGATTGTTTGAGACTTGAAGTGCTTCCAAACGCCAAGGTTGTCGGTTGTATTCCCTGCCAAGGCTGTGGGTTTGGAGGCCTCCAGGGCCCATTCATACACTGAAAAACTCAGCGAGAATTTACCCGTACTCTCTGGGTTAAATCAGCATTGAGGATTCTCTCTCTCTCTCTCTCTCTGTGGTTCTAACTTCTGTTCAGTGTGCATCACTCAGAATCAGCACTGCCTTCATTATGTGCTTATGTTGTATTAAATAGGCTGTCATCATTATGTTGCAGCCTGGCTTGAAGATGGAACAGCTCTGTACTGCTATTAGCATTTCTCTCCCCCTCTCTCTCCATGTCTATCCTTTGGTCTCTCTCTCTCTCTCTCTCTCTCTCTCTCTCTCTCTCTCTCTCTCTCTCTCTCTCAATTCAATTCAATTCAGTTCAGTTCAGTTCAATTCATTTCAATTCAAATAGCTTTATTGGCATGAATGTAATTATTCACTCTGTCTCTACTCTCTATCCTGTCTCTCTACGCCTCTGTCTCTCGGTGGTTGCACACTGCTGCGTTTTTCGGACCGAATATCGGAGTGAATTTCGGAGCACGCAAATAAAAAATCAAACTTGCGTTATGTCAGTCACGTTTGCACACTGCCGCCCGTTTCGCGCACCACTCTGTCCCTTGCTCTCTCTGTCTCTCTCTCTCTCCTTGCCCTGAAAAACGCAGCAGTGTGCAACCAGCTTCTCTCCCTCTCTCTGTGTGTCTCCATCACTCTGTCTCCCTCTCTCTGCCTATCCGTCGGTCTCTCTGAGTCCGTCAGTACATTTCCATTTCACTCACTTGTGACTCTTCACTCCCTCTATGTCGCTGTCCCACTCCGTTTCTCTCTCCTTTGCTGTCTCCCCCCCCCCTCCTCTCCCTCTCTACCGTAAGTGTGTACTGTACTGTATTCCCCACCTCTTCTGTTTCTCCATCTTGCCTTCACTATTCTACACCGTCTTTATTCTCTCCCTCCCTCCATGTGCTCCCTCCTGACCTGTCAAAGCACTGTGTGTGTGTGTGCGTGCGTGCGTGCGTGCGTGCGTGCGCACGCCGTGTGTGTCCTGTAGCAGTGAATCTGATGAGCTCAGCATTCCATCCAAGTCCTGACCGGAATAACTGAAACACCCATCAATTAGTGACTCTCTCTCTCTCTCTCTCTCTCTCTCTCTCTCTCTCTCTCTCTCTCTCTCTTCTCGTTCCCTACTATCACCCTCTTCCTCTGCTCATCAGATATTTTGATAAGTTGCTTTCCATGCCGTTCTGGAATGAATGGAATCAACCAGACTATAGGCATGCCTGACCAGAAGAATGTCCCTCAAACATGCTAATCAGGAAGGAATAGATACCGTACCTGTATATTACAAAGCCTTTATTGTCGAGTATGACTATATGATTAAAATAAACTAGTATCTTTGAGCGGTGCTAACCGCTCCTACATCTGGCTTTTAAGTTAAAGTAAGCCTAATTAGACCAGACCAGATTCTTTTGCACGCATGCAACAGCAGTGTCACGCATTGCCATCATTTTTTTATAACAAGGAATTTGCAATTCCACCCAGCTTTCCAGGTTCCACACACAGATGGTGCCCCAGCTTATCTGTAGAAATATAAGGGCTGCCTCCTGAAAGCCCACCATTCCAAGCACGTGTTGGCCATCCCTCAGTCGACTGGGATTCTTAGTGTAGAGCAGTGTTGCATTTCAATGACCCTTAACTCTTGACAGTATACAAATGGAACCAAATTTGGTTCCATTTGTATACTGTCAGAGTTACAGACTCTTGACGGGTCAATTTAGAACACCCTAACGGAACCCTGAGAGTCCCTGGACCGCACTTTGAGAACCACTGCCATAGAGTGATGTGCAATGTGCATTACAATATTATGGGAATAATACATCATTATAGAATCTTACAAAAATGGACTGTGGTTATATTAGAATGTGGAATTATAAATATATGAAAAAAGAAGGGAATTAGTCTCATTATTCCAACACACGACACGTAGGCTAATGCAATTCAAATCAGCCATCTGGCATCATATCGTCGCTTTCTTGTGGAAACCTTGTATGTCCAAATCGGTTCCTTTTTTATCAGTGTAAAGAGAAAAATGCAATAGTAAAAATAGACGATCTATGCTCACAGCGCGTCAATTGTAGATTTGCCATTTTCACCACCTTTGTGCGACACTCTTGTATGATGAAGTAGGGCCTTCATTTACGAAGAAACTGTTGAAATATGGAGATACAGGGTTTCTGTCTGATAGCAATGATATGCTATCCTGACACCTGAATTTTCATTTCGTTTCACTCCATTATTCAGTGTGAAAGCCCTTCCTACTACAGCCGTTTCTGGGATGGGCGTTGCCAAAGAGACAGTCTTCTGCGATTGGTTCACCGCCTGATCAATCACAACAGTAGCAAAGCAGATGGCGTCGTTGTTAAGCGACCCTTATTGGTGTTATGTGGCTGTCTAACCTGTTGCTACTTACTAAAAGAAACTGACAGAATAGGAGTGCAACTAACTAGTAATCAAAAACAGAGTAAAACATGTCTGTTGCTGATGTTTCATAGCGAGATCGATATGATTGTATGTTACCGCAGCGGTCGACGCCACGTTTGTTTATGTTTGGGAATGTGCGGTACGGTCCGGCGCTGCGTTATTTGGACATGAGTTCTTGGAAAACCCCACCCACGCTGCTCAGAAGTCGAAACGACACTGATTTGCAGTACAGATTTTCAACCGAGCTATCTCATTGAGAGTCACCAGACCCCTGAATCGCCCACACACATTTTTTAATGGGAGTGGCTAGCGATTCAGGGACTGGAGCCAGGCAAATGATATGCACTTGTCTGATTCATTCAAAATTCGGACTCCAGTCATGTATCCTCTCTCTGCCCTTTTCTTCCTGTATGTCTAAACTCTCCTGAATCTCAAATATAATATGCCTAAAGTAATTTATAAATTAATGTTTTTATCCTATGGAGAATGGTGCCCCATAGGAAGGATATCATATTGTATGAACGCGTTGTGAGAACAGGTTGTTATATCGTATGGCACGTTTTAAACTCGAAATGCTTGATGTGCGCTGGTGTGTTATGAGTTATGACTTGCCTTGAGGGGATGTCTCTCTGTAAGCAATCACTGAGCTGCTCGACTGTGTATCTATGATCTACAAGCTCACAATGCATCACGCCGCAACGCGTTGTGAGCTTGCAGATCGGCTACGTTGGGTGCAAGACAGCAGCAAGTGTAACCCAGGCTATACAACTGGTGCGGAGGGACCTTATTAAGACACACCAGTCTGTCTTTTACGGATCTGTGGATTCACTGAGGATGATTAATGGCGTGACGTCCTCCCCCTCTCTCCTTTAGATGTTTTACACTGCATGTTTTTCAAAAGTCTCTTGCACACCTGAATAAAAATCTCTGTGACAGGTGCGTTGGCGGAGTAGACTAGACACACACAATCCAAAGAATCAAAGACCCACGCACGCACACTGTCTCCACTTGCTCAATAAAGATAAGATTTAATAGGCAAGGCTTTAGTCAAGGACCTTCTTCAGGCAGCCGTTACTGACAAGATTTTTATTTTTGTATGGCAGTCATTGTTGGTGACGATGATGTCTTTGACTTACTCAGATTACCATTTGTGATAATGAGATTGACTTACTAACATTTCTCAAATGAATAATGTTCAAGTGATTTTCTGTGAGCCACAAGGTGTCACTTGCCACTAATGAAGTGTTATGTGTTGATTGCCCACTCTTGTTGATGCTGTCCATGCCTGAAGATGGTTGCCTATTAAATTTGTCTTCATTGAGCAAGTGAAGGCAGTGTGTGGGAGTGTGGTTCTTTGTAGATTGTATCCACAAGATTTTTAAAAGACGTCCCTGCCTCTTAATCTTCAGATATTTATGTGTGAGAGACATTTCTTTTTATCATGACACATTAACTATCTGGAAAACTGGGTAGTGCATTGCTCTTTGTAATATCACTGTGTATGTCTGTTTTCCGTTTGTGTGAAGTGCTTTGTAAACTTGTTTTCGAAAAGTGCTTTGTAAATCAAGTTCATGATTATCATTATTTCTTTATTTCCTGTCTCTTTAGCTCTGCCTTTTTCTTTCTCTCCCAATTTTGTGTTCTCTCTTCTGCCTCTCTCTGCCTCTCTTGATCGATCTGTGAGTGGTCTATCTCTCTTTAGCACGCACATTAAACTTGTTTTTAATTAAACTAACCCGTAATTAAACTAACCTTGTGTGCGTGCGTGCTTGCGTGTGTTACATTGTAACAATGCAATTTGGAATAGACCGTTTGTCAGCCTTCTGATTGGTCCCTGAGACTCCCTGACTGGCCAACCAGAAAAAAACATTCACTTTTTGCTATCGGGGGTGGAGTTTGTGCAGTGGAGAATGTTAAATGTGGCTTTCAAAACTGTCCGCAGTGCGCGACACGGCGATCGCCCGGTACGGCCGCGATCTCGGCCGTGATCTCGCTCATCATAATGAATAAGCTTCAACAAACTAGTTCACATGGACCATATCAATGGTCTAAGAGTCACGATTGGGTACATATATTTTAAATGGGCAGAATTACGAAAAGCCAGCCTATTATGTGAGGTTAGGATTATAGTTCTGTCCTCTTCCTACCCAGGATGCAATGCGCGGTCTATTCTCTTTCTGATCCAGAGGATTAAACTAATTAAAACATTTATTTTCGGGGGGAAAACTACTGTTTTGCTATGTAATTACTGTACCTTTTTCTTCCCTTTTTATTAATATCACGTAGATGTGTTTTTTGTGGTACTTTATATAGCTGTAATGAGGCTATGAAGGGAAAAAAAATCCCATCCACTACCACTATAAAAGAATCTGCAAAGAGGATTCTGTCCCACTGGGATTAAACAAATTAAAACATATATTTTCGGGTAAACCCCCTGTTTTGCAATGTAACTACTGTACCTTTGTCTTCCCTTTTTATTAATATCACCTAGATGTTTTTCCTTTGGTACTTTATATAGCTGTAATGAGGCTATGAAGGGAAAAAAAATCCCATTCACTGCCACTATAAAAACAATCTGCCCAGGGTCAAATGTCCTATCATAGTAACAGGGCAGAATGGGGCGGGATTTGCAAAAGGGCTTATTCATCAAACTCTCTGGCATTTACCCACAAGCCCTTGTAGCAGTAAGGCGTTGTACATTTGGACCAAAAGAGAAAGCACACTCCAAAGAATATCTCACACTTTCTTTCCTGCAAACGTGCCCTCTTATATAAACGCACACACACACACACACACACACACACACACACACACACACACACACACACACACACACACACACACACACACACACACGTATGCGTGCACACACACACACACACACAATCATGCTCCTGAAATGAAACTAATCAGTTACATGATTTCAATAATTAAATCAGCAAGCAGCACTCGATTTGTGGAAATTAACATGTTAGAGCAACGTGTGAGCTATACAGTACATATTCTGAAATTATCAGATTTTCAGCTTTTGCCAGCTGGAAGCTGGACTGTGTGTGCTTGTGTGTGCGTGTGTCTGTGTGCGTGCGCGTGTTTGTGTGGTGTGTGTGTGTGTTTACAACACAGGGACTCCCTGGGAGTTTCTCAATTCCTTATTAGGCTAACAAGACAAGGATAGAAACAGAGATAGTAAGGAAAGGGAGATACTGGGGGACAGAGAGAATGAGTCAGGGAGAGCACTTGTGATTGTACATTATTGCTTAAAAGGGTTTACTGGAACATTCTGACGCATGCATGTACGCGCCACGCGCACACACTCAAACTGTTTCTCTCTCTCTCAAACACACTTTTTTATTGTCTGGTTTAATGAAACTAGATCCTCATAAACATTACTTTATAGACCTTCATGCTGACAAAGTGTCAGGTAGAATAAATGAACGTTTATAGACCTCACACTCACTAACTGACAGGTACAATCAAATAAAACATATGTATACAGTAGCCTCTTATACGTCCCCGTTGTGTGATCTAAATAAATAGGATGGAAATAAACGTAATTAACCAGTTCCGAGTTCCGTTTTAAAGCTCCACTTTCAGACCTCTGTACTCAGTTCTGTTGTCTGTGTGTGCGGCGCGTACCAGTGCTGCGTGATTCTCTCTCCCTGTGTCCTGTCTCTCTACACTGGTAGCTATCAGTAAAGGCCTCAAAAGCCAGGGGAGAAAAAAATGCCGATCCACAAGCTCACAACGTGTCGTGAGCTTGTGGATCGTCTATTTTTGGCAAACATATTTGGTCTAGACCAGGGGTCTTCAATGTTTTCAGGCCAAGGACCCCTTAGCTGAGAGAGGGATAAAGCAGGGACCCCCCGCTACATATTGTATCAAATTGTGTTGCAGATTTAAAATGTTCATGGATTTCTTAGACAGCGTAGACTTGTTTGACAGCACTATCATCAGTGTAGGTTGTTGGACTAATGTGTATTTTTAGACTGTGAACCACTTGAACCATCAATTCTTAGTGTGCTCTTCTTTTACCTCTACACCAAATCTCTTGCCAAGAATAGCAGATCTACAAGCTCACAACGCCTCACAGCGCGAGGCGTTGTGAGCTTGTAGATCGGCTATTCTTGGCTAATGTTCCACACAGAATAGAGATACTAGGGTGCTTATCACACAAAGATTTGGAGGACCCCCTTTAGTAACTCTGAGGACACCTTAGGGGTCCTGGACCCCCTGTTGAAGACCCCTGGTCTAGACGTAAAAAAGCAGTCGCAAGTACAGAGCCAAGTCAGGTCCAGTTTTCCGGAGTCTAGAGGTTTTAAAAGAAAAAGAGATACAGTACATGTATTTCCTTGTGCTTTTAATAAGCAATACAACATCCTAATTATGTTATGACAGCCGGGGTGCCCGCAGTGTGAGAGAGGCTGCTGTGTTGTATCAGGATGCTATTGTTGTGGTTTTCTATTGCGGCCAACATTCATTATCTGCTCTGTGTTGTGAAGACAATGCATGAACACAACACTGCACGCCCACACACACTAGCTCCCAGCAGCCCACTCTCCCTGTCAAATACACACACACACACACACACACACACACACACACACACACACACACACACACACACACACACACACACACACACACACACACACACACACACACACACACACACAGGCAGGTACATGTACACAGAATCAAGAGAAACAAATACAATTCACAGTCTGTATAAACGCACAAAGCATGCCCCACACATTCAAGCATGAAACCACAGATTCATGTCCACCTACAGTAAACACACACAACCATGTCCACATTCTCACCTGTGTGCATAAGCAAGCATACCCACATAAACTGAACCTGTCGGTTCACAAAATATAAACGCACACACCTCTCTAGCTCTTTCCAACTCTGGCTCACTTAAGCAACACGTGCACAGGTACAATCAATGCACATGCGTTATTTCGCTCAAACTCAACGTGCACACACGTCCCCTACGCACACACATACTCATTTATTTGTTATGTATGTGTCAAAGTATTGTTGGCACGCACGCTTGCATTTGCACAATCACCCACGCATAAATATATACAAATTCATTTTTGATATGTATGCAGAACACTCCCTCACACACACAAAACACACATTTAACATCTTTATTTGCGTTCACAACAAGAAATTCTTGAACACAAACGATGGCACTTGCACAAACTTGGGAACTCGATAACAATATTTCATGGTACAGATCATGGGTACAGGAAGCATCGCCTCCTCCATATACCGTATGGAGACTGCCAATTATCACAGACACTGAACAGAATGTTGCCAATGCTTTAACTCTGTGCTTGGATATCCCTGCAATCTGCAGGCCTCTCACAACTGATTTATGGACAATTTACAATTTAGTCATTTAGCAGACGCTTTTAATCCAAAGCCACTTACAATAAGCAGGAAATACATCAATATAATAAGCACGCTAATATCATAGTTAGGCCACATACCTAATCAGTACAAAAAACGTTTCTATGCTATCTAGCTTCATGTATGGTCACTGAGGGAAGGGGTGTTACAGTAGTGCTATGGGTTTAGGTGGATTCTGAAGAGGTGAGTCTTCAGTCGGTGGAAGCTAGAGAGTGAGTCTGTAGTTCTAAGTACGACTGGGAGTTTATTCCACAGTTTGGGGGCCAGGAGGGCGAATTGTCATGGGGCTTCCCGAGGCTTACCGTGGCTTCCAAATATGATCACAAGCTGTTTACATTTGTAACCAAGCTGTGACACACACGCGCGCACACACACACACACACACACACACACACACACACACACACACACACACACACACACACACACACACACACACACACACACACACACACACACACCAAACCTTAAAAGCTCAATTTCTCTTCTGTGGATGTAGAAAAATGTCCCTACATGTCTATTGCATGCATACAGTACATGGTAGTAAATTGTTCAACACGTAGTACATCACTACAGATTGCGCACACGTGTGCACACAGACACATCCACGTACACAGGCCACAGACATACTGTGGGACAGCATACACATGCACTTGCCACACACATGATGACAAACGCACACACACACACACACACACACACACACACACACACACACACACACACACACACACACACACACACAGAGCAGGCACTTAAGAGGCTGCATTTTTCCAAACCGAGGCCAAAGAAAATAAATCTGTCCTCCATCCAGAGTGCAATTTTCCGATCCAAATACGTCGCTAGAGCAGGTTGGCGAGGAGCGCGACCGGGACCCCAGTGTGCTGTGCTTTATGACTTCCTGTGTGTGTGTGTGCGCGTGCATGCATAATTTTGTGTGTGTGTTTGCGTGTGTTTGAAAGGGGAAAGTCTTTTGCAAAGATTTTGTGTCGGCTGTTATGAAGTGGACTTAAGACCAATACATGCTCCTTCCGACCTCCTGCCTTTCCTTCAGAAAGGGAGGTGATATTACTACATACTCACGTCATTCCGAACTTCTGCTGGGGCGGTCTCAGAACTCGTGCACCCCCAGATGTACTAACTGTCCGAACCGGAAGTTTATTTTTTCTCCCCGATGTCAGAACGAACATGTACAGATGTGCCGTTTCAACTCTTCAGTATTGACAGTTCTTTTCCTGAACATTTCCTGAAAATGCTTTTTTTTCACAGGTTTCTTTCCCTGTTTTACCTTTCACATTTTTATGGAGAATTATAGTGTATTTTTGTAAACTCGCAAAATGCAGGAAACCACTCCATTCCCATTGAAAAGCAGAATCCACCTTCATGGGAAGATTTAAACTTCTATGTCAGAGAAGGTCATAAAAATAGCAAAATGGCTGACCTACAAGCTCAGTGTTCTGCAAATCCCCTGAAAATCGACTGTCTTGCCAATGGCAGGACGTGTGACGTTTTGAAATGGCACATCTGTGTTTGCCTTAGAACGGGTACACATTTTGTGTATCATTATTTGTGACTCAGCATGACTGAGGGGCAGTCATTTCGGAAGGCATGGTTTTTCACTACTGCTAATATGACTTTTTTATTTTATTTTTTTCTAAAATGAAAAAAGCCACAAATGCATCTCAAAATATCTAGGCTGCATTTCACTTAAACGCCAGAGCTTAACTCTGCATGTAAATAAGACTTTTTTAAATTAATGTGAGAGATCGTCAGGTCATTTGCAGGTTAGACATTTATTTAGAACTTGAATATCTCAAAAGTAGTATTTCAGCATGGCATCATTCTATAAGCCATATCTTCAAAACTGTTGGGTCAATCTCCACAACCAATATATCATTTTGTAGCTATGATCCCCAGCTTTCAAATGAAATGAAAAGATGAAAATGAGAAAAAATGCAATGACTAGCCGTCAGCTGCGCTGGGACACATTTTATGCTTTAACTATTGAAAAATCGTGAAAATTTGAATTTTGACCCGATTCTCTAAGTGTCTTTTGAATCCTTCAAAGTTTTTTTTTAAAAACCTATGTTTCTATGTCAGCAATCTGGCCAGCCATCGTCAAAGAAAAGGTCCTTTTCACTTAACTGGAGCTCAGTTAGTCTGTTCTTGAGAGGCTGTCAGTGGTGCTCAAACCTTTTCATGTGAAGGACCCCCAAAATTATATTTATTTGGCCATAGACCCCCATCTCAAAATATTTAGTTCCAGGGACCCCCCAGAAGCGAAATTTGAGTTACAAACGTTCGCTTTGAAAATACATATATTCAAAGATTTGCACACATTTTCACGACTTTTTCAAAAATAGCAGATCTACAAGCTCGCAGCTGTGAGCTTGTATATCTGCTATTTTTCACTGGTTAAAGCATTCAATAATTCTAGGCCTAAATGGGTTTTAACCAGGACGTCATTTCATGTACTGACCAGTCGGGCGTAATGTAATTACCTCTAGCTCTTTGAATAGCGGAGGCAATCACTGCTCAGCATTGTGGCTTGTTTTAGGAACCAGTATGAAAGTATGAGATGAATGAATGGAGAATAAAAATGACAGTTTGCTTATCTTCGCACACAAGGCGTGAACGTAGTGAAGATCTCCGCACGGAATGTTCACACGGTTGCCAGTGGAAATGTAACCATGGCGACCATGTCTACGATTCACAATACATTTCATCACTGTAAGCCAGAAACCTCCTCTAAGTCTATACTCAGATTTCTTTCCCAGGGACGTGCTGGCCATTGGGAAAAGCGGGACAACTCCCGAACGGCCGGTCCAGGCCGGCCATTAGGAAAACATTTTAAATAAAATGTCGGCCTTCGTTCCATTTTGGGAGCTGGGCGGCCAACAAAGTACATCGTCACTGTCGGGCAGAAACGTTGTATCTCCAAGTTTCAAATTAGTAAATTTTTTCGCAAAGCAAAGCCCTGTTTCATCATACAAGGCAGTCGCACAAAAGTAGTGAAAACAGCAGATCTACAAGCACACAACGCGAGGCGTTGTGTGCTTGTAGATCGGCTGTTTTCACTAGTTTAAATCATTTTTAAAATGATAAATACAAAACAAACGTTTTTGGACATACAAGGTTTCCACCCGACAACAACGAAATATAACTCATGTAATTGGCCCACTGGCTTGTCACTTTGTCACAAATCGTTGAGCAGCAGCAGCGCTATAGAGAGAGATCTCTCTCTATAGCGCGCAATGAGGGCCTCTCCAACTCTTTTTCCCGGGCTGAATCAGGGGCCCAGCATGTCCCTGTTCTTTCCTGTAAATGAGTGCTCTGCTAAATGTACTGCACATAGCGCTTTTCTAGACTCCCGACCACTCAAAGCACTTCTACAATGAATGACTCACATTCACCCATTCACACACCGGACGGCGGGGTCAGCCATTGACGCAAGGTACCAAACGGCTCAACGGGAGCAGTAATGGGTTCGGTCGTCGACACAAAATTGCCAGAGCCCCAGAAATGGCCGGAGATCGAACTGGCAGCGTCCTCCTTAATTCGTAGAATTGAAGTCGCTGCTGAACTTGAAGGTGGGCTATTTCCGCCGCACGCTGCCAGCGTGCAACTAAGTATAAATGAAGCTTTCTGCTTCCTGGACAGCCACTCTAGCCCAGATAAGGGGACATCCCTGAATTTAGTCTCTCATACAGTATACCACCCCACCAATGAAACGGATATAATTAGGTTTTTATGTTTAGGTTTTAGATGGCCAAGAATAGGGCCATTGAGGTTAGAGTCTGCCAGTCCTACACTGAAAGGAGTCTGGGTTAGTCTGAGAAGAAGTGCTACCTGAAATACTCTGGGCAAAAAGTCCCCTACGCAGCCTCCTTGCCAATCCATTGACAGCTTAATGTATCGCCTCTAAGTCTTGCTGTTCCCGATGCTTCTCCCGAAGGGGGCTGTGTTGATTTTGGTTTCTCTGTTGTGCCGGAGGAGTGAGATTAATGGGAAATGGATCAAAACCCGATCACACTCACAGCCAAAAAGAGCTGCTCCTGTGCCAAACGTGGAATCTATCTCTGTAAACTGGCTATAGATCAACAGCTCTCAGTGACACCTGTAGATGCACAACACCTGTTACCATTCTGGCCAACCAGCTAGTTTAACTGTAAACCCTATATATGTCATTGACCCATGTCTGTTAGGGGTCTATACTTCTTCTTCCCTCTACACCAGTGGTTCTCAAACATTCAAATTTCAAGGTCTTCCCTTAACTCTGACTGTGTACAAATGGAACCAAATATTTGGTTCCATTTCTACACTGTCAGAGTTACAGACTTGTATGGGTCAATTTAGACCCTCTAAACTTGTCTAAAGGAACATAGAGAGTCCCTAAAATCCACTTTGAGAACCACTGCTCTACACCAAATCTTGTTGCTGTGAATAACTGAGGTCAGCTATTTTTGTTGCGTTGCTTGTAGATTGGCTATTTTCGGCAGAGGGATTGTTGCATTGTTGTTGAGCAGGTGAGCCGTTCTAAATTCACAGTTAAGTTCTAAATTCACATTCTTTTGCCGTTCTTAATGAATCCCTTATTGGACGTCTAGAATGAAAAGCAGCAGTAGTGTGGGTGGTGCCGGAGACTGTGAACCAGGGGTTGAGAACAGGGGTGATCAACGGACATGCTGGCTTGTGGTGGATATTATTTGCCACAGACTTAGAAAATGAGTGGACAGTAATATTACCAGAAACGCATAAAGACCTAGCCCTGAATGACCATAACAGGTCTATAACTCTGAGAGTTGTTCAAATACAACCATCAGGGCAGGAATTTCATGGAGGCCATGAAGGCCATGGTCGTCGTTGCCCCTCAGTTTGGCCTTGTGCCCCTCAAACCAATTGCATGACCTGAGGCCACAGTGGCCTTAATGCCCCAGCTGACTGTACAACTTTCCTGTCTCTTTCTTGTCAATATGTAGATAGTAAACACCGGTGTCTCTTTCTTGTCATGTAGACACTAGTGCCTTTTGTTGAGATTCTGAAATCTTAACTCCCCTGAGTCCACATCTAGCCAATCCAGTGACTTTGATTGGTGCAGGGCTGAGCATGGCAGATTGTAAATACCATCATTTATCTATTTCACTGCAGATTAGGTTGTCTTAACCCTTAAAATCAACAAATTCTTTCAATGGACTAAAATCTTGTTTTATTGATGGCCTTCCTGCCCTGGCATTTGGCCTTTGTGCCCTCAAAAAATGGACAACACCAATGGCCAAGTGGCCTTGCCCCTAAAATTATGAAATTCCAGGCCTGGCAACCATATATCCGTGTACGAACGGACATATTGATGACCCCTGGTTGAGAACCTGTGAGTACCTGTGAACAAAGCATGGAACCTAGGGCAGGGGTCTTCAACAGGGGGTCTGGGATCCCTAGGGGGTCCTCAGAGTTACTACAGGGGGCCGCCAAATCTTTGTGTGATTGATAGGATGATTATTTTAAATGAACAACTTGAACCCTCGCATAGCTATTATGAGGAGAACTTTGGCCAAGAATAGCAGATCTACAATCTCTCAATGCCTCGCACTTTGTGGCATTGAGAGCTTGTATGATGACAGTGCTGTCAAACAAGTCTATGAATCTATGAAATCGATGAAAATCTCCATCACACATTTATGCAATATGTAGATGGGGGTCCCTGCTTCATCTCTCTCTCAGCTAAGGGGTCCTTGGCCTGAAAACTTTGAAAAGCCCTGACCTAGGGACTAGGGAGCTAGGGGACTTTTACAGAGGCAGGGGATGGATGTGTCATGTAAAGTCACCCTGAAGGTCACATTCTATAAACACATTCTTCTGATGACACAGACAGACAGACAGATAAATGTGCCTGCGTGCGTGCGTGCGTGCATGCGTGCGTGCGTGCGTGCGTGACAAAGTTCCAGTGGACACAAACAAAAGAAAGTAGCAAATTATTTCTCTGTCATAGAAAGTAGAGCAATACATTAAATGTCTTAAACACACACACACACGCGCACTCGTTCTGGAAACAATCTCTCCACCCCTGTTGGCTACCCAAACAACCGGCTACTATGGCAACGGGGCAATGTAAAATAGAGCCAACTTGTTGGTCATCGAGAGGAGGAAACTCCTCTGTGTGTGCGTGCGCGTGCACGTGCGTGCGTGTGTTTTGGGCGGTTGTTTCGCAGAGAGACAGTTGAAAGTAATTGCATGTGTTATATCCATGGTGTGTATTGTGTGATGTGTACGCCTGACGATGTGTAACCACGGTGTGAGGAAGAATGTATCACTGAATGATAACCACATGAATGAACACAAGCATCCATATTCTGGGGGCCAAACATTAGCCAAACATAGCAGATCTACAAGCTCAGCTATTCTGAGAACTTTAGCCAAAAATAGCAGATCTAGATCGGCTATTTTTGGGAAAGAGCCTTGGTGTAGAGGGGAAAAAGAGCAGACTAAGTACAGAGTGAAAGGTTAAGTTTATTAGGTAACGACGGCTCAAGTGGTTAAATATCTGAAAACACAAATTGAGTTGAACCCAAAATACACTGATGATTGTGCTGTCAAACGATGAAACTATATGGAATCTATGAACAGGTTGTGGGGGTCCCTGCTTCACCTCTCTCTAAGCTAAGGGGTCCTTGGCCTGAAAACGTTGAAGACCCCTGGTGTAGACAGAAGAAAGCGGTCCAGAGCCAACTCAAGTCCAGTTTATTAAGTCTGGAGGATTTGAGTAGTTTTTGTGTGTGTGTGTGTGTGTGTGTGTGTGTGTGTGTGTGTGTGTGTGTGTGTGTGTGTGTGTGTGTGTGTGTGTGTGTGTGTGTGTGTGTGTGTGTGTGTGTGTGTGTGTGTGTGTGTGTGTGTGTGTGTGTGTGTGTGTGTGTCTTGGTGTGTACAGTATGTGTGCTGTGTGTGGTTGTCTGAGCTATGTCTGTGTGCGTGCGTGTATCCGTATTTCCATGTCGGTGTGTGCCTGTGCATATGTGTGGGAATTTATTTGGTGTGTGTGTGTTTGTGTATGTGTGCGGCGCGCGCGTGTGTCTGTCTGTCTATGTGTGTGTGTTTTCCAGTGAGGTAGTCTAGTCTGGGCTCTGCCAGCCCTGGCAGGGCAGGCCTCCCCTCTGCTCTACATGGAAAGGTCCTTCAAGGACAGTGATTCACTGCATTTTCACTGCATTACAGACACAATGTTTCCGTCGGCAGCGTGTCATTACAGAGAGAGGAGAGAAAAACGAGCGCAAAGGGGCTCACACCAGTATTGCTGAGGTGCTGACCACTGTGCAGAAGACTTCAAGTCAGGGGTCTTCAACGTTTTCAGGCCAAGGACCCCTTAGTCGAGAGAGAGAGTTAAAGCAGGGACCCCCACAACCCTTAGATAACATTATAGTTTCATCGTTTGACGGCACAATCTCAGTGTTCATGTCAATTTGTATTTTCAGATATTTAACCACTTGAACTGTCATACTTGAACTTTCACTCTGCACTTAGTCTGCTCTTTTTCCCCTCTACACCAAAGCTCTTTGCCGAGAATAGCCGACCTACAAGCTGACAACGCCTCGCAGCGTGAAGTGTTGTGAGCTTGTAGGTCTGCTATTTTTGGCTAAAGTTCAAGTGGTTCAAGGGGTTCAAGTGGTTAACATAAAAAATCTGAAAAAACAACAAAATGATTTGGAGGACCCCTTGTAGAACTCTGAGGACCCCCTAGGGGTCCCAGACGCCCTGTTGAAGACCCCTGACTTAAGTGAAGAAAGAGGCAGCACTGCTCGTAGCCACGGGTTGAAGAGGTTTTCTTCAGGGACTCCCCGAACAAGACCTTTATTGTCTGGTCAAAACGTTGGTTGTTTGTCATTGAATTGGTAACGTGACTGTTCAAGACAGTAAACAGTTACAGAGGATTGTGAAGAGAGCTGCTAAAATTATTGGCACAGAATTACCACAGCTACACACAATCTATAACACACGCTCTAAGAAAAAGACAGAGAACATCTTAAAGGACAGCAGTCATCCCGCCCATTCCCTGTTCTATCTCCTCCCATCCAAAAAACGTTACCAGAGCATCTCATCGCACACCACTCGTCTCAGTTTTTATGCTCAAGCAATCAGGTTGCTTAACGAAGAGATGAAAGCGAGACGTAGGTAGTCATGTGCACTGTATGCAGTTTTTAAACTGTACACTGTTACACTGTATGGTTTTTGTTGTTTTGGGTTGTCTTGGGTGACTTGTTGTTTTCTTGTTGTTTTGGGTTGTCTCGTTTGTGTAATAAGGCTGAGAGTGCTCCTGGCACAAGCATTTCATTGTATATCTGTACCTGTATGGATATGCGTGTGACAAATAAACCTGAACCTGAACTGAACCTGAACCTGAATACTTTTTGCCTCGTGGCTACAAACAGTGCAGCCTCTTTAAAGAGCAGGAGAGACGGGGGAAGACCCCTGTTACCCGCTGCGTTCACACGTGCCGACACACAGATACGAAATGGCAGCTGTTGGTGTGTTGCTCAAGCCGCCCTGCCCTGCATAACTGAAAAGGGTAGGATTAAAGGGCACAGGGAACTGGGAATTAGTTTTTCTTCCGTTTACGGAACGGAGCAGCAAATGTAGGTGGAGAAGGGCTGTGGAAATTGATTGTACCAACCAAGGACCTCCAACGGAAACAAGATCACAGAGGCTTTTTTGGGGGTGTTCCTTTTAGGCAGGGTGTTTGACTGTACTTGTGCTGTACTATATTTTTGTCTAATAAAACATAGGGCTGTCACAAATATTACATAATCGTCTAATCGCAATCATTTGACATAATCGTGATTATTTTTCATAATTGTCTTAATCGTTTCCATGTTGAAAAATGTTCATATATTAAAAAATAAATAAATATATATATATATATATATATATATATATATTCAATCAATCAAAACCACTCTTAGAGTTATGTTAACACTAAGACTGTACAGCGCTTTCTGTCTGCAATTGTGCCAGTGTCCACCCAGGCACCCACCACCTTTACTTGTAACACAACACCTGGGAGTTAAATATTCTGCTCAAGGGCACCCCCTTGAGGGAGGAGAGCAGCATTACTCATTGACTCCACCATCCAGATGTGCCCAGCGGGTTGTAAGGATTTGAACCGGTGACAAGCTGGATCCTCTAGCCTTGGGCCTTCACCTGCTCTGATGGGCGAACTGCTCCCCATCTGTCACAGTAACCCTTACAGTGTAATGGCTTAAATCCTGTGTGTGTGTGTGTGTGTGTGTGTGTGTGTGTGTGTGTGTGTGTGTGTGTGTGTGTGTGTGTGTGTGTGTGTGTGTGTGTGTGTGTGTGTGTGTGTGTGTGTGCGCGTGCGCGCGATATGGTTAGTTGACTCTAGTCCCTATACGCTGCAAAGTACAGAGTGTTAATGTAACTCTGGGAATTCTGATAGTGTAAAAATAGACCTTTGCGGGTAAATTATTCTCTCCGCATTAATTGAACACTCTGAAATGTGCAGTGTGTGATAGATAATTAAAGCTTGAATTAATGGGTTCTCTCTTTGGTGGGTGGGTGGGTGGGTGTGTGTGTGTGTGTGTGTGTGTGTGTGTGTGTGTGTGTGTGTGTGTGTGTGTGTGTGTGTGTGTGTGTGTGTGTGTGTGTGTGTGTGTGTGTGTGTGTGTGTGTGTGTGTGTGTGTGTGTGTGTGTGTGTGTGTGTGTGTGTGTGTGTGTGTGTGTGTGTGTGTGTGTGTGTCTGTCATTAGAAGGTGTAATTAGTGTTTTGTAATGAGGTTCCTATATCGATGGAGTGTTGTTTATGGGCTATAATTACACACACAGCCCATATGCTACTGCAGCAACAAGTGTGTGTGTGTGTGCACCCCCTCCCCCCATCTGTGACGCTACCTCTGTACAGCGTGAAGTCACTCTGAAATTTCATATCACGATTATTGTGACCAAAGAAATCACGATTTACGATATTATCGCGATAATCAAAATATCCCCAACATCCATTATCCTGGGGAGGAACATTTGACAAAAAATAGCAGATCTACTGTACAAGCTCACAACGTGTCGCAATGCGACACGTTGTGAGCTTGTAGATCGGCTATTTCTTAGCAAAGAGATTTGGTAGAATGTGAAAAAAAAGACTGTTATCAAGTACGTATATATATAAGTAAGTTTTACCAATAGAGGGTTAAGGTTTAAATGGTACCGGATATGCAGCTCAGCAAATAAAAGGTGAATTGATCCCAGTGCATGACGGAGGACGATATCACGATAAATTAAATCCCCACCATACGATTATCGTGAGTGTTTTTTATCACGATAAACGATAATATCGCTTATCGTCCCATCCCTAGTACTGGGTAGGTGGGGGGTGCACGTGCATAGTCTAATCCAGGGGTTTTCAAAGTGGGTGACGGGGCACCCTGGGGTGCCGCGACGGCAGTCCAGGGGTGCCGCAAGATAATTTGATAATATTTGGGATTTATTTGGACACTTGAAAAAATATTTAGTATCATTTTAAACTTGAAGTACAACATTATTTTCAGTCAGTTCTAACCAAAATGGCTATTATCTCAAGTTTTTCCTCGCAACATAATGACTAAAATATCGTCACTGTCGGGCAGAAGCCTTGTATCTCCAAGTTTCAAATGTGGCACAAAACTTTTGAAAACAGCCGATCCACAAGCACACAACGCCTCGCGATGCGAGGCGTTGTGTGCTTGTAGATCTGCTGTTTTCACTAGTTTAGTACATTTTATAGATGATGAATACAAAACGGACGGTTTTGGACATACAAGGTTTCCACCCGACAACGACGATATGCTATAAATAATATAAGTAAATAAATAAGGTGCTGGGAGTGAAAGTTATAATGTAGGGGTGCCTCGGATTAAAACTAATATTTATGGGGTGCCCTGAGACAAAAAAGTTTGGGAACCGCTGGTCTAATCCTCAGTGTTATTTCGTCCAATAGCTCCAAGTTGAATGGACACTGAGGACTGTGTGTGCGCGTGTGTGTGCGTGCGCACGTGTGTGTGTGTGTGTGTGTGTGTGTGTGTGTGTCCCATGTAACCGTAGGACAGATTTGTGGTCTCTTTGTTTGCCAGAGCAGATTTGCATCATGGCCCAGATCCGGATTGGTCTCAGCCCCAAACCATTACCCAATATATTGTGTTCACACACACACACACGCGCGTACACAGACACACACACACACACACACACACACAGACACACACACACACACACACAGCCTACTGTGTAGACAAAAAGACACACACTTGCACGCTGTCTGGCTTCATAGCCCGGCGAACTTAGATAACACACACTGCCAAATCTGACCGGGGCTAAATGCCAAAATGTGCATGCACACACGCACGCACGCACACACACACACACACACACACACACACACACACACACACACACACACACACACACACACACACACACACACACACACACACACACACACACACACACACACACACACACACACACACTTTATCTTTCCCTCGTCTTTTTCATCTTTTTCTCTCTTCTCTGTGACTACCTCTCTCTCTCTGTATCTTTCCATCTCTCTCTCTCTCTCTCTCTCTCTCCCTCCCTCTCTCTCTCTCTCTCTCTCTCAAACACACACGCACACACACACACACACACACACACACACACACACTGACCATTTGACTGGTCAGTAAAAAGCGCCTGGGTTAATTATGGCTTTGATAAAGTGATGATCTTTGTACGTAATGCTATTGCACGATAAAACCACTCCACAGTCACTTGCTCAGTGTTCATTTAACTCTGAGAGGGTCCACATGTCATGTGTATCCTCTGGGGTCCCAATGGATACATAACCACTGAGGATTTAACTGTGTAGCAGTGCATGTAGGCTGTGTTCACTGACTGGACTCTCCTCTAGTCTATACGCTCTAGTGAATATTTGAGGTTGCAATTGGACATCGGAGTGGAGGGTACAAATGTTGTATGTCGTGAGCCAGGTGTCTGAACCTTAACATGGATCGGCAAGATGTTATGACAGGGTCCCTGTCATAACATACTAGACACTCTTGAAGAAGGTCCAGGGGGACCGAAAGTCTGTCAATTGAAATAAAGATGAGCAGCTGAGCAAGAGCAGAGTGCGGGAGTTTTTGTTCATGAAATATCTTTTCATGATTTCTTCAGTGTTCACAGTCCTACGCACCTGCACCTGAATCTAGTGGATGTGTGAATACTTACCATAGATATGACAGGGTCCCGGACAGAGAAGGACTTGACAAGAAAATATAATTTCTCTTCTAATATTGCTGAAGTTAATTTTGAATGTCGACCTCCTATCTCATATACAGTACATCAGAATATCATATATCAGAATACGTTTGGCGATATATTCAGCACTGTACGTCATCACACCGCGCGCAGCGGACTCATAGCCAAAATAAAAATGTGGATCCCACTGCAGCCAATTATTACTCTTTGATTCAATAATGGAAACTGGACCGTTCCATTTTGCAGAACTTTAGCTTTAGTTGGTATTGGGTTGCAGTTGGACATTTATTTGAATGGACAGAGTAAAACGCTGTGGTACAGATGCAGCCATTTATGATTTATACTGCATTACAGTGCACAGGAAAACCCCAGTGTCAGTTGAACTTTCTGTTTAAACTACTACTTAAGAGTACATTTGTTGTTGAACTGACACTGGGGGGTTTTTCTCTGTGGGGCTGACGGAGACACCACTGAGATACAGTTAGATTCTGTTCTTTGCTGTTTTTAGAAGTTGTGTTACTGCAAAAGGCAAAACCTGCTGTCGTAAACATCATCCAGGGTTCCCACGGTCATGAAATTCCTGGAAATGTTTTGAAATTAGAAAAATATCTTTCCAGTATTGGAAAAGTTTTGGAATTGATCAAGGGTCCTGGAAAGTCCAGGAAAACATAGCTATGCATTGTTTTTGGTTATTGATGTCACCGACTTTGAGGGTTTCCTGACACGATTTTCCTACCTTTTGACGTCCGTGTGCGAGTGCGTGTCCATCGTGCATGATCTGCAAGCACGCCAAGGTCCGTTCGGGGCATGCACGCTTCATTGCACATAGGAGTAAGAGACTTGTTATTGCGCTGAATGATCGTTATATAGTCCTGGAAATTTAGTTAAATATTCTGGAAAAGTTTTGTGGGAACCCTGATCATCACGTTTATGTTCATGCGTCTGCCTTTACATCCCATTTTTTTCTACATTCTACTTTTCATCTTAGAGGTTTTCTGCTGTTATTGCACAGTAAAATCCTCTGCGTTATTTTATCAATCTGTATTTCTCAGAGTTAAATTAACGTGTCTTCCAGTCTCGTCTCTGTGCTAATCTGAACGCCTGAGGTCTGTTCATTTCAATGTAATGAATTCATAGTGAATATAATAACATCAGGCAGGCGTTGGTTTGGGGGGGAATACAATACAATGCCCTCATACAGTATATTGTTACCGTCTGGTGGAAGCCTCATACTGTATGTCCAAAACTGTTACTCTTCAGGATTCCAATTAAAAAATGGCAATAATAGCAGATCTCTGCTATTTGCTATGCTTTTGTGTGGCACTAGTAATGATCAAGTAGGGCATTCATTTACAAAACAAAACATAAAAGGTTAAAATATGGAGATAAGACATTTCTGCCCGTCATCGACGATATATATATGCTATATACCGGTACTTTAGTACCTTACTTCATTTGTTGAGCTTACTGTAGGGAAGTGAATTCCTGTCTCCCGCATGTTCCTGTTCAGGATGTCTGTTTCTCACAAGTTCTCAGTGGTGGACAGTAACTAAGCCTACGAGTACTGTACTTCAGTTTAAACAAGAAGTACTATCAGTACTTTACTTTTAGTATTTGTATTTTCCAGTGTTCCAATTGGATACTTCAAAGACAAACATTGTATTTTGACTCTAGGAAGGGAAAAAGTACGTTATGAATTATCCGCTTGAGCCCTATTTCAAATGTAGTGAAAATTGCATATTTTACTGCACAAGCTTGTAGAGCTGCTATTTTCACTTTCAGGCCGGGTACACATTTTAGTGTATGGGAGGGGCTTACAGTACATGTACAGTATGTAGCAACATATTTGTTTTTGTAGGCTAATTTCTGATTTAGGCCTAACTATAGGTTAGGCCTAAATGGGTTAACAATTCTGGAAAATCTTTACTTATTTTGGAAAAAATACCTACATTTTGAAGAAAAGAAAATGTCCTTGGTAATTTGTAATTAAAAGCAAGTACTCCAAATTTTACTGGGCAACTTTCACCTGTACTAATATCTGAACAGGAGTATCTATACCTTGACTCAGGTACTGGGGTTCAGCACTTTGTCCACCACTGGTTTTCTTGTGAAAAGCACTGCTCGGCCTCTCTTGCTTTACCTCTGCTCTGTGGGTCTCTTCTGGTTTCCAAGCTGTCGTTTTTCCTTACTTTTCTTCTTCTTCTCCTTCTGTCTCCTCTCCTCCTCCTCCTCCCCTGGCCTTCCTCCTCCCGTCCTCAGTAAAATCGTCAAGGTGCGAATCATAGACGACGAGGAGTACGAGAAGAACAAGACCTTCTACCTGGAGATTGGAGAGCCTCGTCTGATCGAGTCCGGCGATGCCAAAGGTCAGGGAGCGGGGGGTCTCGTCCTGCTGGACCCCCTGTGTGAACTGCACGTTCAGCAAGACTCCCATCTACCGCCACCTACTGTGTGTGTGTGTGTGTGCGTGCGCGGGTCTGTGTGTGTGTGTGTTTGTGCACTCGTGCGTGTACACCTGTATCCATTGTGTTTTGACCATGCATGTTCATCACCTCCTCCTCCCTCTGTTTGTCTCTTTGTGTATGTGTGCGTGCATGTCTTTGTCTGTGCATACATACATGCATCCTTGTGCGTGCATGTTTGTGTGTGTGCGTGTCTGTGTGTGCGTGTGTGTGTGTGTCATACAGGAAGACCATAACCATTAGGATCTTAGACCGGGAGGAGTACAATAAGCTGGCCTCCTTCTACGTCCTTCTGCAGAGCCCCCAATGGAGACGCAGCGGGGTGGGATGGACAGGTGTGACAGCCAATCGGCACTGAGAATGCACCCTATATGCCGTAATAATGTCATTGGCTCCCAAGTCAACAGGCAGCCCTTGTAAAGTTCTTACTGCTTGGATGATCTTTATTTCTTTGTTTTTCCCTTTCCTTTTTGTTAGGCTTTACTCAGACAAAGTACAGTGTGCCACGTTAGCTATATGCCTTAACCCATTTAGGCCTAGAATTATTGAATGCTTTAACCAGTGAAAAATAGCAGATATACAAGCTCACAGTGCGGCACCGAGTGCCGCGCTGCGAGCTTGTAGATCTGCTATTTTTTTTTTAAAGTCGTGAAAATGTGTGCAAATCTTTGAATATATGTATTTTCAAAGCGAACGTTTGTAACTAAAATTTGCTTCTGGGTGGTCACTGGAACTAAATATTTTGAGATGGGGGTCCATGGCCAAATACATATCATTTTGGGGGTCCTTCACATGAAAAGGTTTGAGAACCACTGACATAGTAGTCTCTCAAGAACAGACTAACTGAGCTCCAGTTAAGTGAAAAGGACCTTTTCTTTGACGATGGCTGGCCAAAAAAAAACGTTAGAAGGATTCAAAAGACACTTATAGAATGAGGTCAAAAATAGCAGATCTACAAGCTCGCAGCGCGGCACTCTGCGAGCTTGTATATCTGCTATTTTTCACTGGTTAAAGGACCTACACCATGAATTTTCACTTTTTCTATTTTAAAACCTTTTTTTGGGGTCCCACTGGCACCTTCTATCCTCACAAAGTCCTATTTCTGTACATTGTGTCTTTCTCTGGTTTTGGGAAGACAGAGATGAAAAGCTTTCCACGGGTTCTCAGAACAGTGCTGTTCTGAGAGTTGACGCATGTGGCGTCACACGCGTTTCCCGTTTTTTTTTTCAGAGTCAAAAAAAAAAAAAAAAAAAAATTAAAATTTTTTTTTTTCAAAAAACTTTTTTTTTTTCAAAAAACTTTTTTTTCAAAAAACTTTTTTTTTTCAAAAACTTTTTTTTTTTCAAAAACTTTTTTTTTTTCTCTTTTTTTTTCAAAAAACTTTTTTTTTTTCTGGAAAAACCCCACTAGATGCGCCCCTGAGCAAACAGAGGCCGTTTTGGTATTGCAGCTGGAGAGCCTCATTATAGTAGAGCTAGAACAAACAAAAAGAATGGTCAGAGTGTTTGTTGAGGGTTAAAACCTGTCTAAGACTCAATTTTGAGCATATATTTATACAAAAAATATAGTTTTAAAAGCATGGTGTATGTAGGCCCTTTAAAGCATTCAACATCTGAGGGTATCTAAGTTTGCTTTGGAAATCAACACACTACTACAGTACATACAGTAAGCCAATTTCTTGACTTACTGTAGTTCCACACTTTAACATCTCCTAACTCCCTCGGTTGTGTATCTTTATATCGTTCCCTAACCTGCCGGTATGCTTCATTTATAAGTGCCCGACACCCACTAGACACAGACACATTTCCTTATCCCTTATTGCAGTAGTTCTCAACCTTTTCAGGCCGCGCCCCTCCAAATAATCATATTTTAACTGGGGACCCCCCACCCCACCCTGACCAACACTAAGAGTTGAGGCATTACATTTTGTATAACACGTTTCAATCAGCCAGTAGCTATGCCCCTCCCAAAAAGCTGTTGTCCAATGCTAGCTTAGAATAACTTCCTGCTTGCCAAGGTTTGCCTTGGCAAGCTGCCGGTTGCTAAGCTTGCATTGGACAAAAGCTTTTTCGGGAGGGGCATAGCTACTGGCTGTTGCGAGGCGTTATGAGCATGTAGATCTGCTAATTTCACAATTTCTGTCTAATATTTGACAATTTGGCCAATGTCTAATTTGTCATTTTAGACGTATTAAAAAGTCCTTAAATTGTCACTTTAGAAATGTGCCGATACCCTCTATACATTTAAACTTTGTTTGTTTGTTTACTGTTAAGCGAGAAAACAATGTTGCACATTAAGTTAATCATCTGGGGACCCCACAAAATACCCACAGGTTGAGAACCACTGCCTTATTGGAACCCTTCCCTACACACTTACCGTATACTGTATATACGTCAGTCATACTACTCCCTTTGAATGGCTTCACCTGTTCCTCAGAACCCTCAAAGAACATCCAACTACAAGCCATGAGAGTCCACATTTGGGGCCATGTTCAAGCAATGCAGCTTTTCAATGCAGGAACGTTACCAGCTACCAGCATGTTAAAAATAGAGGGAAGGTCATTTCACCCTTACCGGGAACATTACTTTAGCAATTTAAAGGTTTGTATGTGTGCTAAAGCGCACATACAAATTACTACCTGCCTGAGCTAGTCTATGTGCAGACAGTTTAATGAAAAATAGCATATAGATATTTTCAGCTCTCTTTGGAGAATTGCCAAATGACCAAAACCTTCTTCCTTTTCCTTTTAAGACCCACGGTCCATCTGTCCGTTCGTCCGTCCTTCAGTCCACCACTTTGGTCCCAAACAATATATCTTTAAAACCACTGGCTAGATTCCCAGAGAATTCTTCATGAACCATGGGATGGCCCCTACTGATTTTGGTTACCCCATGGGCACAAACTTTACAATTACATTTCTACTTACACAAAAGATATCTCAAAATCATATGGACAGGCGTGACCTGATAGCCGAATGATTAGGCCATGAAGTACCATAGGTGCAGAATGGCTTCAACAGCGTTGCCCCAATTCGACTCCTTCTTTCTCCTGATCTGTTTCCTTGTCTCTGAATTAAGCATGAAAAAGAAATAAAGAAAAGAAAGATTTGACACGAAACCCTGCCAAACCCATGAAACCAACAATTCTGGTAACCCAATGGCCTATATACTTCTAGCACAATATTTCAAAATCTGGGCAGACTGCCATGAAACTTGATGTGCTCAGCAAGGATTAACCCATGACCTTTCCTCTAGCGCCACCCTTAGACCTAACTTTCCACAAAGTCTAAAGTGCAGATCGCCATGAAACTTGCTGAGTGCAAGGAAATGGAACCCTAGAGCAGGGGTTCCCAAACTTTTTTGTCTCAGGGCAACCCCATAAATATAATTTTTAATCCGAGGCACCCCTACATTATAATTTTCCCTCCCAGCACCTTATATTTATAGCATATCGTCGTTGTCGGGTGAAAACCTTGTATGTCCAAAACCGTTCGTTTTGTATTTATCATCTATAAAATGTACTAAACTAGTGAAAACAGCAGATCTACAAGCTCACAACGCCTCGCTTGTAGATCTGCTGTTTTCACTAGTTTTGTGCGACATGCAGTCTTGTATGATGAAGCAGGGCTTTGCTTTACCAAAAGACGTACACATTTGAAACTTGGAGATACGAGGTTTCTGCCTGACAGTGACGATATTTTAGTGATTATGTTGCGAGGAAAACATTGAGATAATAGCCATTTTGGTTAGAACTGACTGAAAATAACTTTGTACTTCAAGTTTAAAATGATACTAAATATCTTTTCAAGTGTCCAAATAAATTCCAAATACTGTATTATCAAATTATCTCGCGGCACCCTGAACTGCCGTCACGGCACCCCAGGGTGCCCCGTCACCCACTTTGAAAACCCCTGCCCTAGAGCTACCCTCAGGCCACAAATATCAACCTTTCACACAAGAAAATGTTCCTGGATGGAACTTGGACAAATATAATTTATAATTCAATGTCGATTCCAGGAAGAGCTTTTACCCTTGTCTTATTTAGGTAGAACATTGCCTCATCGTTAAAACTATTGTTTTTGACGGCAAGCCTGTTGATTTGGGGTTCAGCTGAACACAGGAGCACTCCTCTCCTCCTTTGTTTTACTCTCCGGCTGATTGTTTTCTTGCAAGCTTTGTATCCCGCCCTCCTTTTCTCCTCTGATCATTTCCAGAGGTCTGCGATAATTCTCAGTGAGAGTCACACCTTTCCTTGCTCCTTCTCTTTTCTCCTCTTGTGTTCTCTCATCCTTGCTGCTCTCCATTTATTTACTGCAGGGGTCTTCAACAGGGGGTCTGGGACCCCTAGGGGATCCTCAAAGTTATTACAAGGGGTCCTCCAAATCTTTGTGTGAGAGAACCTGTTTTTCTCCTTTTTTTATATTAACCACTGGAACCCTAGCGTCCATATTCAGAGAACTTTAGCCAAAAATAGCCGATCTACAAGCTTGTAGACAGTACATGACGGTTCAAGTGGTTAAATATCTGAAAGCACAAATTGACATGAATCCAAAATACATTGATGATTGTGCTGTCAAAAGATGAAACTATATGGAATCCATTAATAGGTTGTGGGGGGTCCCTGCTTCATCTCTCTCTCAACTAAGGGGTCCTTGGCCTGAAAATGTTGAAGACCCCTGATTTACTGTCCTAATGTGCTTGTGTGTCTGTGAGCACGCACATGTACTGTATGTGCTTGCTTGCATGTCAATGTGTATCAACTCTGTGTGTGTGTGTGTGTGTGTGTGTGTGTGTGTGTGTGTGTGTGTGTGTGTGTGTGTGTGTGTGTGTGTGTGTGTGTGTGTGTGTGTGTGTGTGTGTGTGTGTGTGTGTGTGTGTGTGTGTGTGTGTGTGTGCATGGTTGGTTACATGCATTCATTCACCACTATGTTTTCCACTGTTTGTGTCCATTACCTCATATTGGATGCTCATTGCCCAGTTAGACTGTTTTAGTGTCATATTTTCCTTTTGTCTACTCCATCTACTGTCAGACAAGCACGCACGCATGCACAGTTGCTGTATATGCATTTGTTACATAAATTCACAGTCTTTCTCTCTAATTATGGCCAGTACATATTGTCTCATTAGCGCCCACACGTTATCGCACAGGCGTCTACAGTAGTTTGAGGGTGGTAATTGTTTAATTTTCAGTCTGTGTGCCCTGTCCACTCGTGGAAAGTAATAACATAATAATAATATCTCAAATGTATATAGCGCTTTTCTGAGTACCCAAAGATGCTTTACATGGTGCAAAAAGAACAAAATAAACAACTTTATTAAATATTAAAAAATACTAAGGGGCCTTTTCCACCGGCTAAGAACCGGTTCCGGTTCTTTCTCCCGCCTATGGGATGAACCAGAGGTGTGCTTTTCCACCGAGAACCGGAGTTGGTACCGAACCGTAAAAGTTGGCTCGGAACCTGAACCACAAAATCCTTGGTTTTTGTGGTTCCAAAGCCAAATCCTTGGCTCTGGTTCAATCTGGTGGAAACGCAAGCCAGTTCGCAAGAACGAACCAAAGTTCCCAAGAAAGTTGAACCGGCACTGGTTCTGGAACCGGTTCTTTGCCGGTGGAAAAGGCCCCTCAGACTAAGGATTAAAACCAATTAAAAACAATGAAACATAAGGTAGATCAGCTGGGGAAAGCAATATGGAAGAGGTGGGTGTTGAGTTTGGATGGTGGGGGGCGTCTCTGAAGGTTTTGGGGAGTGCATTCCAGAGGGTTGGGGCAGCAAAAGCTCTGTCACCCGAGGTACGTTTTTTGGTTGGGGGGACAATGAGGAGGTTTGCGTCACCAGACTTGAGGGAGCGGGAGGGGGCATAGCGTTCCAGGAGATCAAGGAGGTATGGAGGAGCGAGGTTGTTTAGTGCTTTATAGGTGTTCAGAAGTACTTTGAAGTGGATTCTGCAGTTTGACTGGGAGCCAGTGAAGGTCACGGAGGACGGGTGTAATATGGTCTCTTGAGCGGGTACTGGTGAGCAGGCGGGCATCAGAGTTCTGGACATATTGAAGTTTATTGAGGACTTTGGAGGTGGTGCCGTGGAGGATACTGTTACAATAGTCGAGGCGGGATGCGATGAAAGCATGAATTAGTGTTTCGGCTGCAGAGAATGACAGAGAGGGGCGGAGACGGGCAATTTAAAAGTCAGTGGAATATTGCCGACACACGCAGATCAAGAATTCCACATCCAACCAACCAACCAACGGTTTTGGCTCACAATACTTGGGAATCTCAGCAATGACAGAAGATTTTGTTATAGCGCCTGGATGGAACTCGGACAAAACACTGCTCTGGTGGTGACCTGCCTTAATTTTGCACAAACCAGTGCAGATAATGATCATTGAATAATGATGCTCTTATAGTTTAACAACTTAAGCCCTAATTCATACTTTGTCATATGGTGGTGCCACATAAAAAAGCAGATCTGCAAGCTCTGAGCTTCTTGATTATTATTGTCGCTATTTGCGCAATTCTTTTTTTTTTTTTTTTTTTTAGTTTTTAAAATAATTGTCTTTGAAAATATGCCCAAAATAGATCTGCCAGGTTGAAAGTGGTTCAAATGTCTCTTACACAAATGCTACTACATTTAAACATGAATAATGCTCTCACAGTAGTGTTGATTTTGACAGGACATTTTTATTTCGTTTTAGTCATGGTCTTTTGAATAAAATATTGTTCGGCAGTCGACGAACATTTATCGCCATCATTTTAATCGACAAAATCTATGAAATCGATGAGAATCTCCATCACACATTTATACAATATGTAGAAGGGGTCCCTGCTTCATCTCTCTCTCTCTGCTAAGCGGTCCTTGGCCTGAAAACGTTGAAGACCCCTGCTTCAGCAGGACTGAGCAGTGTTTATGGTAATGAGTGGATCAAACAGAAGGCTGGATATCACATTAACACTGTCAGGAGATCAAACACACCGCTGGGACGCACAGCATGCCTGTGCGCGCAGACACACACACACACACACACACACACACACACACACACACACACACACACACACACACACACACACACACACACACACACACACACACACTCACTCACTCACACAGCGCTGGCTCACATACACATAGTATACACACAACACAGGAACATAAACCATTCGTAATACACACACACACACAGCCTTGAGACAAACACACATACAGTACCGTATACACAGTGTCATAGTAGCTTGATGCGGTGTTGTTGGTGGGATCAAAGGCTCTAGAATGTGCTTATGCACGCGCGCGTGCGCACTGACGCACTCACACACACACACACACACACACACACACACACACACACACACACACACACACACACACACACACACACACACACACACACACACACACACACACACACACACACACAGACAGACTGAAAATACACTGTTTAATAACTGTATTTTATGGAAGTTCTGTGGTTTTCCCTGGAGTGAAATGAGCCCAAATTAAATTAGATTTTCATTCCGTCTGTGTGTGTTTTTACACATAGCGGCTTTTATGTGCCTATGAATTTGCGATCTATGATGGTAAACCGAATGGCTTTGTAGCGCTTCGTTGTTCAGATCCTTTGTCAGATTGGTATATTTTGCTACTTTTCAAAGCGGTGTACAGAAGGTTCAAATTTGACAAATTTAGGCATCTTAACACGTTGCAAGCCGCGGCAGAACCCTCTGAACAGAGGTAGCGCCGAAGAAATAAGCCATTTATTTACAAACATGTTTTAAAAAAACAAAGCCCACATGATAACAACACGTACTGGAGTGCTCGACACAGCGTACATATTCATCCTGCAGAGGTCGGCGATCTTACTTTGGCGAGGCGGAGGGGAGATCAATTCCATTCGTTTACGTGCGGCGAAGCAGGGAAAGGAGCGATAGAGAAGCGGCGCCCGAACGTGATTGAAACCGCGATCCACGAACAGAGACAAAGACCAGCCATCTTGTTTGAGCTTCTTGCTGAGTTTCAACACTGGGGAGAGGATGAGGCTCCTCCTGGCCAGCCATCCATCCAGAATGTGAGTCAACGGCGTGGCCTGCTGGATATTAGGAGTATCACACCCAGCACCAGAAAATGACTGTCAGAGCATATTAACCCTTTCAGATCGCTCCAAAAAGACACAGAGAAGAATTTCCGATGTTTTTTTTTTTTTTATTATAATTTATATCAAAAGTCCGGGAATAGACGGCGTGGCTGATGGGACCCAGTAGGAAGTCCGAGGGAGTACGGCCAGGCTTAGAAGGTGTTAAATTGTTGAACAGATTTCAGCTTAGACCGGGCTTCCAGTCAGCTATCAGAGCAACATATCCCTTTTCGACCACTGATTAAAGGACAACTTTGTTTTTTTACAACAAGGGTTCATATTTTAGATAGTCATTAGAGAAAATAAAAGATGATTGTTAAAATGTTTTCATTTACCTCTTTCTATCACTTTAGTGACTCTAACTATTTTGATTTGCATGCATGCCCCCAGGTTGGGGGCATGGGGACCCACTGAAATCAAAATACCAAAATCGCCAAAACAATAGAAAGCAGAACATGAAAACATTTTAACACACTTTTCTTTTCTCTAATTACAATCTAAAATATGAACCCTTGTTGTAAAAAAAAACAAAGTTGTCCTTTAATAAATGAATCTTTGGAAGTTGTAATGTACACGATGAAGATGAATGATTAATTGCAGAAAATTCACACTACCCTGATCAAATAAAATGGTTAGTCAGTAATTATGACAGCTATTTTAAGTCTGGGAATTTCATACATTTATTGTTTTACCAAATGTGTGTTGCTGTGCAACATTAGCCAGTGTTCTGTCAGCGGTGTGGGATTATTGGCTAGTTGTCTCATTGTGTTAACATTTGTTAGCATCACAGTTAGAACAGCTCCTAGCAAGTGGTGTTGACACAAGAACGCTATTAATCCAAGTTGACATAATGATGACTAATATCATGAAGAGCCAATTTAAAATGCAACCGTGTTTTGTTTTTCTTTCTAACTGTTAGGGCCTGGTGATGAAAGCTGTTGCAAGCAGTGGTGGAAAAAGTAGTCACATTTTTTACTCAAGTAAAAGTGTCAATACTGCAATATAGAAATACTCTGTTATAAATCCGGAATTCACAATTTACAAAGGTACAAAGGTATTGGCATCAAAATGTAAAAGTACTCATTGGGCAATATCCAATTTCAAGTTCTATCTTTTGAAAATAGATGATCTACAAGCTCACAATGTGTCGCATCGCTTGTAGATTGGCTATTTTCAAAATGTATAGGGCTGAAGTGGTTAATGTGTGTTGTGTGATAATCAAAAACTACAAAGTAACTAGTGACTGAAGTTTTCTAATAAATGTAGTGGAGTAAAAGTACAATATTTGGATCCGAGATGCAGTGGAGTAGAAGTAAAAGAAATACTCAATTGTTACTTAAGTACAGTACTTTAGTAAATGTACTTAGTTGCTTTATGCCACTGGTTGCAAGGTTTCTACGTGGCCAGGTTGTTTTTAGCCTTCACCTGCTGCTGTCCCAGTTCTAAACTAGAAGCAGTGCTCTTGCGAGCACAGGTCTCCACCAGGCCGCGCGTCCTGGTGGTGCTACTGTATAATAGGCCAATGTAAAATTGGTGGCATATGTTCTTCACCATAGATATTTCATGGCAATCGGACGCTGCATGCATGATTTGAAGCATTGTGTTCCAAAAATGTGTTTTGCTAAAGTCTACCTGCTGGTGGCGCTATAACAGGCCAATGTGAAAAAGGTAGCATTTGTTCCTTGACCTAGTGGGAATATGTGTGGCAAATTCCACGGTAATCGCAAGCTGCGTTGATGATTTGAGGCATTTTGTTCAAAAACAGAGCAATCCTGCAAACTTTGGAAGCTAATATTAGCCAATCAGAATGGAATATGAAATATCAGATGGATCGGACTTGATCACATGACTATAGAGATACTGTGTACCGATTTGCGTGATTTTTGGATAAAATCTCAAGGAGTAATATCCAAAAATGTGTTTTACATAAGTCGGCCCAAAGGTGGCGCTATAAACGGCTGATGTGAAAAATGCAGGGCAAAGGTTTATCCTTAGCCTCTAGGGAGTGCGCTTACAAAGTTTGAAACTGATCGGTGGAGTTATAGGTAAAACCACAAATCGGCCTGTTATAGCGCCACCATGAGGCTGATTTAAAAAGAATTAAGTGGCATTTCTTCCTCGGCCTAGTGGGAACGTGTGTGCGCGATTTCATGATAATTGCACTTTGCGTTTGGGCTTTGAGGCATTTTGTTCAAAACAGCTCAATCCTACAAACTTTGGAAGCCAATCTTAGCCAATCAGGATGGAATATGCAAAATCGGACAGATCTGTGTCGATCACATGACTGTCGAGATACTGCCTACCGATTTGTAGGATTTTTGGACAAAATCTGTAAGAGTAGTGCACAGAAATGTGTTTTGCAAACATCGGCCACTAGGTGGCGCTAGAAAAGGCCCATTTGAAAAATTTAGGGCAGAGGTTCTAGATTGTCATCCAGGGAATGTGTGTGCTCACTTTGGCAGCGACCGGGCGAACGGCGACTGAGATTAGGTGCACACAAACTGCGAGGACACACGCACGCACGCACGCACGCACGCACGCACGGACGGACGGACACACGGACGGACGAAGGGGAAAACATACTCTCCCCCATGCCTTCGGCTGGTGGAGACAATTAGTGTACAATGAAAACCTTCACAATGAATGACCTAAAAAAAACCTACATTTCCAAACCTCTGCATCAGTCTACTATTCACGATGTACATAGATAGTGTACATAGTGCATAATGTACTAAATAAAGTTCCAAGTTGTGAGTGTATATTGCCGACATCTGCGCAAATTGGCAAGTATACCCGTATTGTGGACTGGGCATGCCAGATATCGGTGCATATCTCTGTTGTTGTTCATATTCCATTGTTGGCAAATTGCCATTGTTAGGATACGGTTTATTTAGTGTGTGGCATCAGACCAGAGCAAGACCAGTAAGAGAGAGAGGGAGAGCTTGATCAGCAAGACAGAGATAAGGTGCGAAGGGGGAGAGTGAGATGGGGGGGGGAGAGAAGTAGAGAGAGGGAGAAAGAGCCTATTTAGCAAACACAGTAACCCGGCCAATGTTAGGTACCGAAATGAAACGAATCCAGAACAACCAGGGGCCATAAAAGATAGGCCAGGTTTAAAGTGGTTAACATGATGTACATAGTATACAACAGCACAATAATAATCCCATCCTGTTCAAATCCGTTACATTTACATACATTTCATTTTTTTACATTATTGTGGGCTTGCCTGAAAGGCGAGAACACTATGTTATCTTCATTATTTATATATATAGTGAGTTCCGTCGCACAGTGAGTTCCTTCACAGACAGTATAAAGGCAGGGCCCTTAGCCAATGAGGTGCAATTGAGGTGTGGAAACCGTGGGACTGTTTCGTAGGAACAGTACTTCTAGTTTATATAGTGAGTTCCGTCGCAGACAGTACAAAGGCAGGGCCTTAGCCAATGAGGTGCAATTGAGGTGTGGAAAATCTGGGAGTGGTGTTAGCTGGAGTATTGGTTGACAGTTAGCACGCTGCAGAATATAGTCACGAGCGAGCCCACACTGTTTCGTAGGAACAGTATTTCTAGTTTCACTTTGTTATACCTTGTTATACACCCGTGTTGCTACAGCACCCTCTTTCACACAGGCACAGAGCTCTGTGGAGGGGCTCAGTAATGGATGAGCTCTCAGTATATTTCAAATAAGCTTTTACGATCCTGAACAGGGTTAACCTGAACTGAACGCATTCGTCAGCATACACAGTGAGAGCGATGGAGAGATGGAATCAAATGGTCTTTAGAATCCTATTTGATCTCCCATCAGCCCCGAGCTTCAAATGTTTGCCCACGACTTCAGAGCCAAAGAGAAGGGGAAGCAGGTGTTAGTAGTGTACATTTGGGGAGGCTGGTGCTTTGAGCAGTGTTTTTTCTGTGTCGGAATATAGCTAGCTCCATAGAGATAATGAAGATCTAACTCTGTGTTAAACCAGGCCTGAGTGTGACATTTACACTTCTGTTTCAAGTGTTGGATTTGCGGTATTCATGAGCCTGAGATGGAGGGAGGCAGAGCAGCACAAAGTTCTTCCTCCTTTCCGTTTGGTGACGTTTTATCTTTTTTTTCTAGAGTCCAAAGCAACAATTCTGCTAAAAGCAGTGAGCCTCTTTCAACCCGACATCGTTAAATTGTCAAACGAAAATCCAAAGATCCCCAAAAAATGTAATCTGCAAGCTGATTTCATCTTGTAGGTCTGCTTATTTAGCTGCACAATGAAGCATAAAATACTAGTTAAATGTGAATCACCCCAGAGTATTACAGGAATGGCATAATGTCATAGGTGTGTCATGACGGACACATAGGACAAGGACACATGCTCTAAGATCAAGGACACATATGGCCCCTTTTCCACTGACATGGCCCAACACCCACTACTCCACACTGCCCACTTGTGCCAGGTTTTCCACTACAAGGAACTGGGTAGAGTGGTGTGAAAGTGGTACTAAACGTGGCACTAAAAAGTATCCAATCCAGAGTAGGTCGGACTAGGCCAAACGGGGGCAAACACTTCATAATGACTGATCACTCACTGACTTTTCATTTAGACCACCAGGATATAGTTGTTTACTATGAGAAACGTCGCAGCATGTCTGTCTGTCTGTCTGTCCGTCCGTCCGTCCGTGTAGACGTGTACCCATTTTTACAGTTTATGGGTTTGCCGCTCTGACATCATGCTCTGATGTCACTGTGATGCCAGGGGAACCACTCTACCAGAATGGGTTTGCTGCGCTGACATCATGCTCTGGCTTCACTGTGATGTCACACTAACAGAATCCCTTTTATGCCCATATATGGAGTTCCCTGATGTCATCAATATTAATGATGCCCTGTTAAAGAGATCCCTGTGATGCCATGGAGAACAATCCCTTTTATGCCCATATATGGAGATATGGAGATCCCTGTGATGCCAGGGGAACAAATCCCTTTTATGCCCATATATGGAGATCCCTGATGTCCACATCCCTGTTATCCACATCCCTGATGTCCAGATCACTTGTCGCCCTGAGGCGTCTTACTAGTAATACATGATAATAGATTATATTGTGTTAGAATCACTGTTATGATGGTAATAATAGTAATATATTAATACTTTATAGTGTATTATAATCACAGTTATAATCCATTATAGTGCATTATAATTAGGATAGTTGTAATACAAATGTATATTGTATTATGATCACAGTTAAAAAGCTCAATTTGTTTCTTACCGATAGGGGTACTTTTGTGTAATGGAAAATGTAGATATTTGTATGTGGTGTGGTGTTGTGTGGTGCGGTGTAGTGTTGTGTAGTGTGGTGCTAAAGCTGCAGTCGAAAAGGGGCTATAGGAGACATGCTGTAACATGAAGGAAACATAGGAGACATGCTGTAACATGAAGGAAACATAGGAGACACGCTGTAACATGAAGGAAACATAGGAGACATGCTGTAACATGAAGGAAACATAGGAGACATGCTGTAACATCAAGGAAACATAGGAGACATACTCTAACATCAAGGACAAGGACACAGCTAAAAACAAAACAGGCCCTGCAGAGTCCCAACCCCATGTCCTAACACAGGCCGACACGTGCGTGTGCGTGTGTGTGTGTGTGTGTGTGTGTGTGTGTGTGTGTGTGTGTGTGTGCGCGTGTGTGCGTGTGTGTGTGTGTGTGTGTGTGCGCAGACAAGTGTGGCATCAAGCATGCATTTACTGTACAACACACACATACTGCATCTATGCACATACTGCTCGTACATAGACACAGCATGCAGTGTTCTGCACATGCTTAGGTACAATCATACACGCACATGTGTGGTTAGAGAAGACACACACACACACACACACACACACACACACACACACACACACACACACACACACACACACACACACGCACACACGCACGCATGTATTTCTCCGTTTATGTGACAGATTTTGTGTGACAGCAGTGTCCTCTGTTCTGGTCCTCTGTACCCTGTCTTCATTATCGCCGCTGTTGGGTGGAAACCTTGTATGTCCAAAACCCAGGGGTGTCGCTCCAAATTCGGGACCCTGGGTACAAGGATTCACTGCACAACGCATAATTACGCATTATAGCAGATATACAAGCTCCCAGTGTGGCACCAAGTGCCGCGCTGTGAGCTTGTAGATCTGCTATTTTTGAAAAATCCTGAAAATGTCTTTGAATATTTCAAATCCTTCTCAGGTTTTTTTGAAAAACACCAGTCCCACTTTTCCCCCCCTTGTGACGCCCCTGCCTCTGTACCCTGTCTTCATTATCGCCGCTGTCGTGTGGAAACCTTGTATGTCCAAAACCCTTCATTATTTGAAAAAACATATATGTTTTCACCGCTTTCGTGCGACACTCTTGTACGGCGAAGTATGTTTGTTTGTCGAAAACGACAAACAAACATAAAAAGTTGAAATATGGAGATACAAGGTTTGTGACCAACAGCAACATTATGTTGAGAAAGAAGATAGCAGGGGCGCTGCTGGTATCCCTCAAACCACCGCTGCTCATGAAAGGGAATACAGTGAGCAAAAGAGGACAGAATGTGCCACAGAGGCACAAAGATCCAGGTCCAGGCACTCGGGTGGATTCAGAAATAAAAGGCCTTTATTTGGGCAAAGGGCTACAACATTAAAAAACACCAGTAACACCCTGAAAAAGGCGTTTGCCGAAACGCGTTGGTGTTTTTTAATGTTCTTGCCCGTTGCCCAAATGAATGCCTTTTATTTCTGAATCCACCTGTGAGAACCTGTTTTTTTTTTGTGCCTTTGTGGCACATTCTGTCCTCTTTTGCTCATTGAGCAACATTATGTTGTCTGACTGTGTGCACAGTAAAATACTCAGTATTCACATAGCTCTGTGTGTACAGAGTTAATGCTGATGATTTAGCTGTGTGTGACTGTTGAATGATTGAATTTGAGCTTAACCCTTTTTGTGCCTATCCCGGACAAGTTCGGCTATTTTTCAATCCAATACAATGTTTTTTTTACCCTGAGCTGCTTGTAGAGATGTGGGTGGTCCTGGCTCGTCCTACGCTTTCCAACGAGTGATTCTAGATGGTCCGACGATTTATTCCATTGAAAATGGTTTAAAATAAAGTTTAGAGCCCCCCAAAGAAAACTCAATCTATACTGTCGGCGGCGCGACGTATTCCGGGGTGCCTATCCCGCTCTAGTCCGGGATATTTAATAAAATGAATTAATTAATCGGAGGCCTCAACGAAGCCCCGGTCTAATTTTCCATCCATGCCCGGGGCCGCGATTCTGTTTACATCGGCCCGTAATCGGGCAACGCCGCTGCACCGCGCCGCCCACTCCTATACAAACTCACATCTTTAGAGACCTTTTTCTCTGAACTGTGTTCCCAATGCAGCAACAAAGTTTTTTTGCGACTAAAATAGCTTCAGATCGGGCTTCTAAAAAATAAAGAAGCTAATAGCTAACTGTTAGCTAACTTCCTCCGGTCTTCATCCATAACAGTGGTTGCAGTGAAATCCCAAGCCACTACTGCCTGTGTCGACGGAAGTTAGAGCGAAGGCCTATACAGAAATGTCTGGCACTCTAGCGGCACCTTGTGGCCCCCGGAATTAAATCAGTTAACACTATCATTGAGATTATAATTATTGTGACCGTCAGGTCGCAAGTTACTATGAAAAGCTCTGTCCTGCCAACTGTCCATCATGTCACGTCACACTTTTGCCCCTACTCTTATCTCTGCCACAGTTGGCCCTATCTATGCCAAACTTTGCACACACACTCCTTGGATGGCAAATCACAACCTCCCCCCCCCCCCTGATTTCTCACATGGCCCTCTTCTTGAGCCACCATCAGGCCAATATTTGCCACATTTTTGGACACTGCTCCTACAGATTTGCCCTAAAATCAAGCAAAGCGATACACAGTATCTCTAAAGTCATGTCATCAACATGGATCTGCATCTGTCCCCATTTCCCATATTCCCTCCTGATTGGCTATGATTGCCTTCTAAAGTTTGTGTATGTGACGTGGCGGTCGCTTATCTCCCGATTAGGGAGTCTTACTGGTTCTCGATGCAAATTACTATTCTATACTCTATACTATTCTATTGCACAGTTACGCGTGCGTGCGTCCGTGCGTGCGTGCGTGTGTGTGTGGGTGCGTGCGTGTATGTGTGGGTGATTCATTATAAGGTGTGGTGTGGCCCAAGGTGCATATTTAATCTATTTACTCTGGCTCAGTAATTAGTGCAATTAAATGTAAATGATGAACAAGACCACTGGAACCTGTGGAATGAATAGTAAAAAACACATTTGTGTGTGTGTGTGTGTGTGTGTGTGTGTGTGTGTGTGTGTGTGTGTGTGTGTGTGTGTGTGTGTGTGTGTGTGTGTGTGTGTGTGTGTGTGTGTGTGTGTGTGTGTGTGTGTGTGTGTGTGTGTGTGTGTGTGTGTGTGTGTGTGTGTGTGTGTGTGTGTGTGCGTGCGTATGTGTGTGCGCGTGCGGCTGTATACTGCAGAGTATATGAGCGCGTAATGAATCAACACGGAGGGCATTACTATCAACAGTGTACAACGTTAATCAACTCTGGTACATGACAACAAGCGGTGTAAATTAATCCACTCATGTCATGTCGTTATCCAAGTAATGTGTTTACCATTGATGTTCCAGTTGATTGACAATTATTGGAAATTACTGTCACAGTTATTAATGTCACTCATTTCATTCATAATCATACTTTTATGCGGGAAAATTATAACATTGCGTTGTGCTGAACTGACTGCAGTTGGACCTCTTCTCTCCTTCATCACTCCCTTCTCTCTGTTATGCCTCTCTAGAAACTGTGTGTGTGTGTGTGTGTGTGTGTGTGTGTGTGCGTGTGCGTGTGCGCGCGTGCGTGCGTGTGCGTGTGTCTCAAAGATAGTAGACTATGTGTAATGTCCCCACAAAGTAGTGCGTGCGTGCATGCGTGCGTGCGTGTGCGTGTGCGCGCGTGCGTAAGAGTGCAGCGAAAGTGACAGATCGGTGTCTGTGTGACAGAAACGCTGTGTCCAGTGTGGTGGAAAAAGTACTAAATTGTTTTACTTAAGTAAAAGTATCAGTAATGCAATATAGAAATACTCCGTTACAAGTAGAAGTACAGGATTCAAAATGTACTTGAGTAAAAGTATAAAAGTATTGGCATCAATACAAAGTACAAAAAGTTTGAACATAGCAGATCTACAAGCTCACAAGTTGTGAGTTATGTACTTAGTTACTTTACACCATGGCTTGTGTCTCACTGTGTGTCTGCGCGTGTGTGCGTGAGAGAGAAAGAGAGTGCGAAAGTGCCAGATACCCCCAATAAAACTATGTTAAAATAAAATGAAAGTGACAGATCTTCACCTCCTCAACCCTCCTCCTCCTATAGAACCAATCTCCTCTCCACTTGTGTAGAACTTGACTCGACCCTTCCCCATAGCCTGACAGTCCTTCTCCTCTCCTATAGGGAGCTATTTGTAGAGGAATCATGGTGAGGCTCTCTGCTCTCCTCTCCTCTCCTCTCCATCACAGCTCAGCTCAGGCAGTAAAGGGTTCACCACCCAGCCAGGGGTGCCACACCAAATTCTGGGCCCTGGGTACAAGGATTCCCCCCGCGAATGTTCTTCATAGGGGGAGGAGGGGGTTTAACCCATTTAGACTGGGAACGCATTGTTACGCATTAGTTGGTGCTTTAACTATTGAACTTTTGAAGAATAGCAGATTTACAAGCTCACAGTGCAGCACCAAGTGCCGCGCTGTGAGCTTGTATGCTGCTATTTTTTTACTTTATGCAAGTCTTATATATTTCAAATCCTTCTAAGGTTTTTTGAAAAACCTATGTTTCTATGTCAGTGCTGCTCAAACCTTTTCATGTGAAGGACCCCCAGAATCATATGTATTTGGCCACAGACCACCATGTCAAAATATTTACTTCCAGGGACCCCACAGAAGCAAAATTTGAGTTACAAAAAAATACATGTATTCAAATATTTGCACAAAGCTTTCACGACTTTTCAAAAATAGCAGATCTACAGCTTGTATATCTGCTATTTTTCAATAGCTATTTTTCAATAATTAAGGCCCCCTCCACCTTGGGCCCTAGTAACTCAGTCCCACTCCCCCCCACCCCCTTGTGACGCCCCTGCTCCTCTCCATCACAGCTCAGCTCAGGCAGTAAAGAGTTCCCCACCCAGCCCTGTTCAGTGGTTGCTGCTGACAGGCTGTGAGGAGAGCTGACCAGTGTGTTGGAGCTAGCGGCTGTCACCCACATTTACACTGCACACTGTTCCCTGTGATGGAGAGGGAGGGAGGGGAGGACATTACGGCGATGCATGGGTCTTAACCTTTTTTGAGTTCTGGCATATTGTCAGTTCGGCCATATTTTGAGCGACCCCAAAGGACCAGCCCAAATCACCTCCCCATAATATACTGTGCATGCATGCAACGTGGCGTGCGTGCATGCGTGCCGTGTGTTGGGTGTATGTAATGTTTGGGAGAGACTACTAGTGGAGAAGAGACGAACTAAAAGACAAGTAGTTTTATGTTGCAGTCAGGTGTTGCACTCTGAAAATAGCAGATCTACATACACGTTTGTAGATCGTCTATTTTCAGCGTGAAACCAAGATGTAAAATCTGCCATTTACGACGCCATCAAGGCTTGCCAACTGTAGATTTAGTTGACAAAAATGTTGTGATATTTAGTCGACTAAAACTCGACACTAACACTAAAACATTTCAGATGACTAAAATATAATAATAATAATAATAATAATAAAGCTTTATTTGTATAGCACCTTTCATGACATGAAATGCAGCTCAAAGTGCTTTACAGAGCAGAAAATGAAGCACAGTTACTTAACAGAAAAAATAAAATACACATGAATACAATAAAGCAGAACAATAAAAACATAAAACATTGAAGAACAATTTCAGAACAGTGTGGACGTCAATAGCATCAAAGAGATAAAAAAAATAATTCAGCTAAAAGCAAGAGTAAAGAAATAGGTCTTGAGCTGTGCTTTAAAGCTATCCACAGAGGCTGCCTGTCTTAGGTGTAGTGGGAGTTCCGTAGAAGCAGAAAGCTGCTTCACCATATTTTTTATATTTCATTTTAGGCACATCGAGTAGGTCAGCACTAGAAGACCTGAGTGGGCGGTTTGGAACGTATCTATGCAGGCAGTCATAGAGGTACGAAGGTGCCAGACCATTTAGAGCTTTATAAACAAGTAAAATAATTTTAAAATCAATCCTAAAAACAACCGGGAGCCAGTGTAGCGACGCTAAGACTGGAGTAATATGTTCTCTCATCTTAGCTAAAAAAAAATATGGCTGAAAGTAACTAAATGAAAATTTATTCAAAAGACTGTGACTAGAACTACATTTAAATTTGCTGTCAAAATCAACACTGATTCTGTGAGTCGTAATGACAACCATTCACGGTTTTAATGCCCACCGCCAGCATGAGCTACAGCACTTTTTGAGTGAGTCTGAGTGAAGCATAGAATATATATATATATATATATATATATATATATATATATATATGGCTTGTGAATGTTACTGTATATGAAATCCTATAAAGAAATACATGTCATACTAATCAGTGTAGTTCTAGTAGGCACTCAAGGATGAACTGCTATTTTCTACCACTTTTTCGAGTCACGTGTTCAAATACTGGATTCTGATTGGCTAAATTCCGGAGGTTATGAGAGGACAACTGCCGCAAAGTTGTGTGTCCGAGATCAATGCGCCTCAGTGTACATCCGGGGACTTCAGGACTTCCCCCAACCAACAAATGAAGGTCGCAGCGGTCCTATGTTTACTAACGTGCGTACTATCGTCGCCGATTTATTTGGATCCAATGCAATCCGCCAACTTTAAAGCCCCTTTTCTCTGAACCTATGCCTTTCTGGAAGCGAACAGCCTCTATTTACGGCCGGAACGGTGCTTTTAACTGACGTTAGCTTAGCTGTAAGCTAGACGCATGGATTACTATGGAGTTGGCGCCATCTGTTGGTGAGTAGAAGATGTTGTTTGTGGAACTATCTGCTGTCTCGCGGAAGTTTTATAGGCAATAATGATTGTAACTTAAGATCCTTGCAAGTTACAACTATGTGTTTTCTTTCATGTATACGGGAAAAAGTGGTAGAAAAGCTATTTACCACTCGGGGTCGGAGTGCGGACATTATGAGAGCATAATGTCCTCTCACTCGGGGTAAATTGCTTACATATTCCCACTCAACAGACATTTCCTGGGAATTCTATTCCCAATTATTATTATAAAAGCCAGGGATCCCCCATAAGAGAAGATTTTCCCGGCTCTAGCAGTGATTCCCAACCATTTTAATTTCAAGGACCTCCAGTTTGACGTATTATTAGGCTACGGACCCCCATTTAATGGCATTTCTATCTCTGAGACCCCAATTTATATATTGTAACTAGAGATGCAACGTTCGCGAACGAATCGAATCTTTTGAACGGCTCTTTGAAGTGAACGATGGGATCCGGTTCGCGGAGTAGGGAGCCGTTCATTTGGCTGAATTGGCTCGCGACGCGGTGCGGCGCCGCCGGTCGCCGGAATGTGCAGCTATATGTGCAGTAGCTTACCGTATACTCTAGCCGCGGGTTGAGGCAGACCTGGCTCTGAATCTATGGAGAACCAATACAAGCTTGGCACTTTCAACCTATACTGTAGTATCATTGCTATTTTCAGAGTAGCCAATTATTTTCGACCGTTTTCTGTCCTAATTTACTGTAATCATTATTATGCCAGTTAATTACTCCCATTCATTACTGTGTGTTGCAAACTGCCACTGCTGTTTTGCTCGACAACGTAAGTGCTTTTAGCCAAGCAATGAATAAAATATGCAAAAGAAGAACAGTGGTTCTTCTCCATTACAGAAGAACAACACTGTCATTCATGTCACTCCAGTGACACTTGTTTATGTAGGGTTTGTTGATTTATTTGTGGACTATAATGCACATAATCCTCCTCACATATGCACATAAGTATGCACATGCACACATACATTCTCAATGTATTTTTTCTTTCTCTAATTTCCATATAATTGATATATTCCAGATGTTCTGTATTATTTCAGAGGGCAGCACTAACAAGCATGTTATTAACAGGCTAACATAATGTTGTTCGCTGCAAATTGAGTTCATTAAGTCACCATTATATGTGTGCGTGTGTGCGTGTGCGTGTGTGTGCATGATCGTTCAAGCTGGCTTGCCCAAATGGTAATTGGAGAATGGCAAACACACGCACACGCACGCACGCACGCACACACACACACACACACACACACACACACACACACACACACACACACACACACACACACACACACACACACACACACACACACACACTTTCTCTCTACAGTATCTTTCCTTTTCCTTCTGCTGTCTCTTGCTCTCTCTCAAAGGACGGGATTTAAAGGGATCATTTTAATTTAGTGGTTTATATAAAATATCCAAACGGGTGATTATTCTCCTAAAATATCTCCATACATCCTTGGTTAAAGTGCTGTTCAGGTGAATAGCAAAACAGCTGTTGACTGTCAATGCTGTATTGATCTCTGCAAAGCTTACTCATTTTCTAATTGAACTTGTAAACAGTTAAATAAGCGTAAATAACCGGGAAAGCATTATGTCATTTTCGATGGCTTGCGTTGGCTTTTCAAAAATAGCAGATATGCAAGCTTGTGCCTCGTTGCGAGCTTCTACGTCTTTGATTTTTGAACATTTTTGAAAAATCTGTGAGAAGTGAGAACTAGGCGTATGTAGAATCGACCTCAGGTCCTAATGGGTTCCGAAGAAGAAATCTGATAGGTTGAAATGGCTCTTGTGTAAATAATGAGCATTACTGCACACAGTCTCATCAAAATTTCAGCTGTGCTGGTTGTGAAAGAGCTGAAGCGCTCCCTCTCCCCACACTATGCTAGGCGGCTAGGCGAGCAGTTTTCAAGTGAAGTCCAGGGACATGAGACATTAAAAATGTATAAATTCCTATCGAATATCTTAATTACAATGAAATTAAGTTGATGTGTTTTTTTGTAAAGGCAACTGTTGTTAGTTATAATTGCAATATTACACTCAAGGGTCTGCCTTATCATGGTTATTTGCACTTCAGCCCTGCCTACGGAACTCGCCTTCAGCTCGTTCCTGCAGCAAGGCATGCAAATAACCGTGATAATGCACACCCTCTCGTGTAATATTGCTTAATTCTCTCGCTGGCCTTCCTTCCATGCAGTTATCCAATCTGTGGGTCAAACACAGGTCAGGGCCCCTCTGAGCCATTCTTTAGCCTCAGAATTAAATGAGAACATTCAGGATTGTTTGCAGGTTTTCTGCCAGGTAACGGTGACATGATGTACTATCACTGTCCCATCACCACTCTGTGAAATCCACATTTCTTTTGTATTTTTTTTTCTCCCCAATTTAGTCATTGCCAATTAATAATTGTTGTCACTGCTGTTGTAACCTAATGGCTCACCTTGCAGTGAGGGGCCCCCACCAGGAGGATATAGCCTCCGTTCTACTCCTCTCACACGACACTCCCTATGTCCCGGTGCCTTCCCAGCCCATAGGAGTATGTGCAGTGACAATATATCAGCCTCCCTTTCCTGGCCACTGTGTTCATATACTATAGACGCTTAACAAAGCCGAATGCACCGCGGTGGATGCGAATCCCCAGACTCCGAGGTGGTGGGGAGCTACTTTACCTCAAACAAAACAAATCCAGAGTGTTAATCAGGCCTGGAATGTCGTCCATTTTTGTGGGCACAAAGGCCAGATGCCAGGGCAAAGGCCATCGAAATAAAACACGATTTTAGTCCATTGAAAGAATTTGTTGAATTTAAGGGTTAGGGATAACCTAGTCTGCAGTCAAATAGATACATGATGGTATTTACAATCTGATCCATTCCATGCTCAGCACCAATCAAAGTCACTGGATTGGTTTAAAGATGGGGACTCGGGGGAGTTAAGACTTCAGAATCTCAACAAAAAACACTGGTGTCTACATGATAAGAAAGAAACACGATGTCTACTGTCTACATATTGACAAGAAAGACACAGAGGAGAAAGTGGTACAGTTAGCTGATGGGGCATTAAGGCCACTGTGGCCTCAAGGCATGCCATTGGTTTGAGGGGCACAAGGCCAAATTGAGGGGCAACGGCGGCCATGGCCTTCATGGCCTCCATGAAATTCCTGCCCTGGTGTTAATTGAACCCTAAAAATATAAACGTTGACCTCGTTAGGGTCCACTTTAACAGTCTCAGAGTTCAGTTAACACTCATGATTTTGCAGTGTTACCAACTAAGCATCTCACTCAGCAAATGATTTCCTGAAATGTGATCGGTGCCTTTCACTGGTCGATTTTAACGTTGGGTTTGTGTTTTTCTGTTTCTTTTCAGATGAGGGGAAGAAGGAGGAAGTGGTAAAGGAGGAAGAGGAGCCTTTGACAGGGAAGGACGAAGAGGACCGACGCATCGCAGAGATGGGACGGCCCATGTTGGGAGACCACGTCAAACTGGAAGTCATCATAGAGGAGTCCTACGAATTCAAGGTAAGACTGAGAACATTATGTGCGTCATTACATGCGTCCCTGTCTCCATAATATTAGTCCTGGGCAGTCAGAAGCAGTAACAGACTTAATCTTGCTCATGTAGGTTAATCGAATAATCAAGGAGCTTTTTTTTTCTTCTTTTTTTTTAATATACAGTATCTTTTATATTTCTTATGAATCATCGAATCGACACTTCTTAAATAATTGATTAGTGTTAGATTATTAGATTAACCCTTGTGTAATACTTCATTGTACAATGTTGGCATACGAAAATTGTGAAAATAGACGCTCTACAAGCTCACAAAGATATTTGTACTATTTAAAAAATAATAATTGATTCATTCGTTCCTTAATAGTAAAGGGGCGGCCCGGATAGCTGGTGTAGCAGCCCGGGCACCTACTGTACAGTAGGCTCATTGCAGTCTAAAAGCATTTCCCGGGTTGGAGTCCAGATCCTGACAACCCTTGATGCGTGTCACTCCCGGTCTCTCTCTTGAAAGAAAAACATATATATCGTCGTTGTCGGGTGGAAACCTCGTATCTCCAAGTTTCAAATTTGTAAGTTCTTTCACAAAGTAAAGCCCTGCTTCATCATACAAGGCCGTCGCACAAAAGTAGTGAAAACAGCCGATCTACAAGCACACAACGCCTCGCGGTGCGAGGCGTTGTGTGCTTGTAGATCTGCTATTTTCACTAGTTTAGTTCATTTTTAAAACGATAAATGCAAAACGAACGGTTTTGGACATACGAGGTTTTCACCAGACAATGACGATATACAGTTTATATTAGGATCAAGAGATCGAGGATCAAAATATTTCAAAATATCGCAATCGGGAGAAAGATATGGGGACAAATATTTCTTTATAAATATATGGCCCAGCCCTACGCCATATACCGTACTTTCCTGCTCCAAAACAGACTCTTAACATCGGTGCAGATGTAATTACTATTGACGTGTGTGCGTGTGTGCACGCACTAATGCACTCACTCACTCCTACACACATACTTGAGACAGACAGACATTCAGACACCTGGGCAGAATGAGAGATGGGGTAATAACTTGCTACTTGACTTGCTCAAGTGGTGTGTGTGTGTGTGTGTGTGTGTGTGTGTGTGTGTGTGTGTGTGTGTGTGTGTGTGTGTGTGTGTGTGTGTGTGTGTGTGTGTGTGTGTGTGTGTGTGTGTGTGTGTGTGTGTGTGTGTGTGTGTGTGTGTGTGTGTGTGTGTGTGTGTGTGTGTGTGTGTGTGTGCGCGTGTGTGAGAGAGAGAGACTATAATTGAGTCCTATAGTTAGCTGAAGCACTGTCCTGGGGGATTGAGGAGTGTAATTCTACTGTATAGCACAGGGGTCTTCAATGTTTTCAGTCCAATTGGACCCCTTTGCTGAGAGGGAGATAAAGTAGGGACCCCCACTACATACAGTATTGTATAACATTGTGTTGCAGATTTTCGTCGACTTGTTTGACAGCACTGTCATCAGTCTATGTTGGATTTGTGTTAATGTGTTTTTCAGACATTTAACCACTTAAATCGTCGATACTTTGACCTTTCACTCTGTACTTGGTCTGAACTTTTTTTTTTACCTCTACACCAAACCTATGTTCTCCCTCAGATGTTAATTTAAAACAATTACCGTATCCTAGCCTTTTGTAGTTGCCAAGTGCAAGCCAACAATGGCTCACACCGCCATCTCCCTTTTTACCTTTTAATTAAATACAGTTTGTTCTGTTTTTGTAAAGCGACTTTGAGTAGGTTACCAAGAAAAGCGCTAATATTGGATGAGTTTTGATTGAATGATTATTCAATCGATTTTCAGATCAATCAAGTTTACAGTACAGGTCCTCCATTTTCAGAAATTGTGGAAATAACTCTTAAGGTTGTAACTTGTACTTTTGCAATTGTAAGTCTGTATATTTCAATAATCTGTGTAATCTTTGTTTACAAAGCCTAAAGGGCAAACAGAAATCAATGTTCATTGTTCAATGACAAAAACGATTAAATCATTTGACGTAATTATGTTCTAATTGTCAACTAAAATGTCATGATCGTGACAGACCTAGGTGCGACAAAGTTCAACCTTTTTGCTGCCACTGTGTCACTGTAAGCCTTATTTCTACTTTGTTGCACTGGTGCCACGCACCGTCAGTAGCAGATCTGAAAGCACCACACAATCTGCAAGCATGTATAAATTAAGCATCACTGTTTATGGCCAGAGAGAAAAGGGGGGCATTAGAGAAAGAGATACAGAGAGAGTAATATCACATTATTGCCTCGCCGCTCTATGGCCCACCGAGAGGATGCTTCATTTGCAAGTCAGAACAGCCCCTGTTTGTTCCCTGAGGTGGGTGGAGTTACTGTAGCCTAGATAGAGCCTTTAGCTGGAGGTGTAAATGCCTTCGCTCTACAGGTGCACATGATGAATCAGATTTCCATGAAAGATTTCGGTCCTTTTAGGACAGCCGTGTGTGTGTGCGCGCGCGCGTGCATGCATCCGTGCGCGTGTGTGTGTGGAAATTAATTTTAATATTTTAGGGCATTTGAGTTGAAGATCATTTGGCTTCATAATATACAAGAATGTTTTGAGGGCATGGTAATAAGCACTTAAGTTACCTTTTGCACACACACACACACACACACACACACACACACACACACACACACACACACACACACACACACACACACACACACACACACACACACACACACACACACACACACAGGCTGTTTTTCCTCATGGTTTTGAATAAATGCAGGCGAGGAGAGTGGATGAGAGAAGAGAGGGCACAAGAGATGCCAAGATGAGAGGGGGATGGCATTTAGGAGGAGGGGAAGAAGGGCTGATGATGGGAGCTTAGTAACTAGAATGTCACCCGTTTGATCCCCTGTGACAGCCAGTGTCCAACCCCCCCGCTGATGTATCCCTGAGCAAGACACAGAAAGTCCCATCCACCACCCATCGCCCACTGTAAGGGGTGATGGGTCCATTTTGGGTCAATACATTACACTGGATTACTGTGTATATTAGGGGTCTTCAACGTTTTCAGGCCAAGGACCCCTTAGTTGAGAGAGAGATGAAGCAGGGACCCCCATAAATAACCTTTTCATAATTTAATTGTTTGACAGCACAATCATCACTTGTATTTTGGATTCATGTCAATTTGTGTTTTCAGATATTTAACCACTTGAACCATCAATACTTAATAAACTTGACATTTCACTCTGTACTTGATCTGCACTTTTTCCCCCCTACACCAAACACCACCTTTGCAGCTGCGAGGTGTGGTGAGCTTGTAGATCTGCTATTTTTGGCTAAAGTTCTCAGAATATGGACGCTAGGATTCAAGTGGTTAATATAAAAAAGGAGAGGAAAAAGTGTCTATCACACAAAGATTTGGAGGACCCCCTGTAGTAACTCTGAGGACCCCCTGTTGAAGACCCCTGTGTATATGCATGGGAGAAAGAATGAGAAAGAGAGACAAAGAGAAACACAGTGTTCATTCAGCTAAAGCCCATCAGGAGGGGTCGCCCCCAGCAGGCCGTCTGTTTCCATCTGTTTTCTGTTCACTGCCTCTTCCTGGGTAACTCCAGCCACCTGCGTGTCCTCTCTCACCGCATCCACAGACCTCCTCTTTGGTCTTCCTCTTCTCCTTTGGCTTGCAGCTCCCATCTTCAGCGTCCTTCTGCCAATGTCCCTCCTCCGCACCTGTCCAAACCGTTGCAACCTCGCCTCTCTTGCCTCATGCCCAAACCTTCCAACCTGGGCTATCCCTTTATGTATCCCTTCATGATCTTGTCCCTCCTTGTCACTCCTAATAAGATTCGTAGCATCTTCAAATCTTGGAAGATTCTATGTTTTTTTTGTCCGTGCCACGGTTTCGAAGCCTTAGGCTACAGGTTAACTGGTCTCACTACTGTCCTACTGTATAAACATTATACTCCATCTTATATACCACTAATTAATCGAAAGAAGGGGAAAAAAACAGGGTTGGGGTCTGGAGTACAGGTGCACTCGACCACCATCACAGAGAAGGGATCGTGTTCCTGTTGCCGTTGGCCTGTCCTTTCTGACTGTTACTACATCGGAAGAGATACGATGTAAAATACTCAGTGTTCATTTATCGATTTTTAACTCTGAGAGTCTACTATTGTCTCCAAATGGACCGCCATTTGTAGACTCTCAGAGTTAAATTAACTTTAGGAGTTGCAGTGTAGACTACCCCTTCCAAAAACAACATTGAAACCAGTACCAATGGGGGATTGGCAATGACACGTACCCTCTTCACAGCAGACATTTTGAAGAGTAAACACAGCTGAAGGTAATCACCTGAATTATTGTTTCACTGAGGTGTTTCTGTGTGACGGCACGAGATGAAATGTGCAAGAGCACTCCATGCCGGCATGCAGGAACGGAGAAATGGAGAGAACACTGTGGAAATGGGAGAGAGACACACACACATGCATGTGCTTGGGTTGCTAATGCCTTCAACCCTAGATTACACCCTATGCCTCTGTCTGTTTCTTCATCTCAGTCTCTCTCTCTCTCGCTCTCTCTCTCTCTCTTTATCTCCCTCTCGTTCCGTCCCTTTTCCCTCTCTCTCTCTTTCTTCATGGTGTGTGTCAGAGTAACTTAGATTCAGTGTGTTCCCTTTGCTTACAGCTAGAGAGAGACAGAGAGAGACCAAATGACATGCAGGGGAACCATAACGGGAGGCAACGGCACCACTGCCTCCCGTTATGATGCAAGGCGTTGTGGGATGCAACGGCCCTTTGTTCCCCTCAGTTCGGTCTTCGCACACACATGCACACACTCAAATACACACATGCACAAGACACACACACACACTAGTGTGTGAGAACACAGAAGCATGCACATACAGACGGACACAATGACACAATGACAGTCTTTTTTTGACACTTTATGTATATATATATTATTTGTTCCCTTTCTTTGATGTACCTTGCTCTTTACTGTACTCTGTTCTTGTTTTTCTTTTATCTTTTTCCATACTTCTCTGTAACTTTTTTAAATAACCTTATACTGCTGTGCTGCCTCTGGACAACTGATTTTCCCCCTTGGGATAATAAGGTTATCTATCTAATGACTCCTGTACACAGTAAATTAATTCCATACTGCAGCATGTGCAGTTAGTTTGTATAAATTGAACTCATGCTAGGTAGGTGTGCCCCGGTAGCTCAGTCGGTAGAGCTCTCGCCTTTAGACCTCAAGGTCATGGGTTCGATTCCAGGCACCGCCAACTCGGCGTATGAGTAGCACGGCTTGGGTCCGCCAAGTCATGCGGCAAGTACAGTACTGGGAGCTGATGGTAGGTGTGCGTGGCGCTCCACCTCAGCAATACATCTCCCAGGGTAAACCCCTGGGAGATGTATACCGACAATAAGCTGATACCGACAATAAGCCACTCCTGACCTACTTAGGTAACAGCGGAATGAACACTAGTTAGAAAATAGGACGGCTGA
>NC_137833.1:14353159-14503159 GCF_963921795.1 Nannobrachium achirus | reverse complement strand
CATTCATACACCGGTGGCGGAGGAAACCATGCAAGGCACCAACCTGCTCACCGGGAGCAATTAGGGGTTCAGAGTCTTACCCAAGGACCCTTCGACATCAACTCAGGGGGAGCCCGGATTCGAACTGGGAACCCTTCGGGAACCCTTCGTGCTCTAATAACGGTTTCTCAACCCCTGAGCTATGCCGCCCCCTTGAGACTGAACCCTTGAGATAAGTCCGGGTAGTGTCCGATTTGGCTCAAACCGCTCTGTGTGAGAATGGACGCAGTGATTGTCCGGTGAATTAACATTCAACGTGTGTGGACGTGTTGATGACGCTTCTACTGTCGACGGGTGGAGCCTCCCTTCCTCCCGAGGTGTTTGGAGAGAGAGAGAGAGAGCTGAAAACTCAGATTAAAAGTATGCTGTAGCTACATATAGGCCTACTATGGTAGGAAAGATGTTTGGTTTGTGTTTTGCATGGGTGCATCAATGGGAGGACCGCATGTCGTGCAATAATTCTGTCATGTTCCCCTCACACTATCAAACTGAGTATTTACCTTAGTGTGTGAACGCATCTGAAACAGACATTCTCCCGCTGCGTGCTACATGTGTGAACGGCCAACACCGGACAATGTTACTCTGACCTGATTACCTGATATGAGAAAGTGGCTGTAGAGAAACAGACAGATGTATAGAGTGTAATCTAGTGTTTAAGGCATTACATACCCAGCACACAATTGGGTGTGGGAGAGAGTGAGAGAGAATGCTGATTAATATTTCATCCAGATGCCATTCCTGTCGTATCCCAGGATCCTCCTTGTTCTCTGATGAGCTCAGGGTCCAAAGAGAGTATTGGAGCTGAGCTGCACTGCTGCAGTAATGATCTGTGATGATATTAAAGAGATGATGAAACCCAGCCAGAACATTGGGGTTAGCAACTAAAGCTAATAAAGACGGAGGAGGGTAGGGGGACGCGAGTGTGCTATTCCCCCTGGAGCTGAGGAGAGTAGGGGGAGGAGCTTGTGCAAGGACGCGCTGTGATTGGGAGAAGTCCCTTTGAGCCACAGGCGATCGCAGAAGCAGTCCCCTGGACAAAATTACTATTTTGTCCATAACGGCACATAACTCGGTAACGGTGCTGAGTCTGCTGATGCGACCTTCGCAACGCTTGACGCTGCGATTCGTTCGCTGTCGCTCGCTCGGCGGTGTCTCACGTGGATCAAGGTCGCCTGAGACGGCGCGCCTCCGTCATGGTTTTGTCAATAACTATACTTTGCCAAAACAGCGAGAGATGCACTTCCGCGTTGGGCGTGGCCTCGGCTCAGCTCCGGGGGGAAAAGCCTTCTCGCGAGGGGGATAGGGAGAGAGAACGGCAGTGACTGAAAGTGAATGAGAGGGGAGAAAGTACTGTGGGTGGGCAGAAATGCAAAGAGAGTGTCAGAGACAGGGAAGCTTGCAAGGAAGCAAATAAGACTTGAGATGAGAAGGATGAAGGAAGGATGGGTAGGGAGGGAGAGGAGAGAAGGAGAGAAGAAAGAGAAAGGCAGAGGAGGAATTTCTCCACTACAGCATCTTCTCTTCATTGGCATCAATAAGGTCGCCATCTGGTGATTATCTGGTGTAACTGCACCTTTTCCACCGGCATGGTACAGTACCAGTTCTGTTCTTTTTTCCCCAGCCTAATTTAGAACCAGTCCGGAATGTTTCTACTGAAAATAACTTTTTCTTGCTTGAAATACTTGTTTTTTATTGGCCTGGACTGAGAACTACAGTGAGTGTGCCAGTATTCGATCCAGATGCGGTATGAATGGCACTTGGTCTTTGGTGTTGCACATTTTATGAGGGCACAAAGGCCAAATGCCAGGGCAGGAAGGCCATTAAATAAAACAATCATTTTTTATAGGCCACGGAACTAATACATTTTAGATACATGTATAAATGTTTCAATAGATAATATAACTATAATGGCACATCATTTTGTGAGGGGCAGAAGGCCAAACTGAAGGGGCACGGCGCCTGTCAGCCAGTCTTTGTTGGTTAGTTGACCCCCTTAATGAAAAGACCCGTTCTCCGTGAGCTTATCTGGGATTAGCCTGTCTTGGCTGACAGAGCTTGCGCGCGACACACACACACACACACACACACACACACACACACACACACACACACACACACACGTGAAAGTTTCATTGTGAGATGGCTGCACACATGTATAGGAGCTACCATTAAATTGAGATGCAGTTTAGGATTCAGATAATACAGAGGTCAGCGGGGTTCAGGATTATTAAGGACATAAACACCAGCCTCTGTACCTGTCACTCACACAAGCATGCTGCTAGTTATATGACCTGTTTTAATAAGCCTGCAACCTATGACACTCCAAAACCATGCACAGAGCTACACACAAACACACATGCACCCACACTCAAACAAACAGCTACAGCACACACTCAGACACGCCCGCCCGCACGCACACACACACACACACACACACACACACACACACACACACACACACACACACACACACACACACACACACACACACACACACACACACACACACCGTGTTGTGAGTTTGACAGACTCAGATGGGTTTAGCAGCTCATCTGTTGATCAGGACAAACTTTCAACCCAAAGCTGATTGTGATGAAGGGAGATCAAAGATTCATTGATTGGGTTTTGGAAGAGTGTGTGTGTGTGTGTGCGTGCGTGCGTGCGTGCGTGCGTACGTACGTGTGCGTGCGTGTGGTGCTGATTGTTTGGATGAGAGAGGCCCTGGTTAGATGTTAACTCATTTTGATCTGTTTTTGGAAAAAAAAACACAAGAATTTTGATTAGAAGAATAAAATGAAATGAATGTTGCTTTATATATATAGCAACAGAGACCGTTGTCGAGTAAACATGACCTAAAATGATACCGATGCTGTCCTGTATTGAAAGGTATAAAGACGTATAGGTAACAGCAGGTCATCTCAGTGCTGTACCAGCTATAGGACGAGTCATCTGAACCAGCTGTTATCAATAGAATAGAGGAGGAATTTCTTTACTCGCAAATGTTCCAACGGAGCATGGCTGTCGCTCAACAGAAATGATGTATGAAGGGTTAGTGTTAAGGAAATGAACCTTGCTGGGCAGAGTTAGCTTTATTTCATAGTGAGCATGAGGCTTTGGATATGTGACAGGGACTAGCTGGAGGTAACAATGGTACACGTTGAAAATCCTCAGTGTTAATTCATCCATTTGTAACTCGCGAGAGTGTGCAGATATACTGTAGCTGGCAGTTAAATCAACACTGAGGATTTTGCTGTGTTAGATGTCAGTCTTATCCAGAGGCGCAGTGATTCAGTAGATAGGGCTTGTCCCAGCAACCTAACCTAACCCTCCAGCAAAAACGTTGTCTCTCCATTTGATTCATACAGCGTTACCCAGGAGTCTGAGGGCCAATCCGTCACATAACTCTATCACTCCCTCTAATTGTGTCTTATCCTGTCCCTTGGCAATAATGTGCCAGTCTCATTGATTCAAGTTCAGAATGTCGTTGCACCAGGTTTTCCCCAGGTGTGTTCACCTCCCTGCCTGTGTGTTGTTAACTCATACTCCGCGATCCCCGTAGAAACCGTAGATTTCCCGCTGTACCGCGGTGCCATGCCCGTAGATCCCGGAAGTTTAATTAGCTTTAATCATTATGAAAGGATTAAAAGTATTATCGCTGATTTTCGCTGATTCTGGCTCTTTAGGCCCGCCCCCCTAACTGTATCCGGTCATTTCCGGTCTGGACCGGATCTAGCTTTCCGTATCCGGTCTGAGCCTGGGCCATAGTCCCGCCTCCGTTGGTTTACATTGTAACAGAAGAGAAAGCTACTCGGCGATGGAACACTCGTTTTTCAATCAGATTTTTGCGTTTGGAAACTTTGATCCAGTCTCTACACGCCTGGATTATGATCCCCGCACATATCGTGCGTTTTGTGCGCGAACGTGTCCACTTGTTACCATAACGCACAGTTGGCTTTTTTCAATGTTTTTTCATGTAAACACTGGCGGATAAGCAGGGATACAGCGTGGCAACGGATATGTCTATTTCAATGGGGGTTTTTTTATTCGAAAGCTTGTCACCGAGTCTACTAGATGAGTCGCGCACAGATTGTGCACGATGCGTGCGCGTGCCCACGTTAAAAGGTAAGGACAATTTGGCAGCTGCTTACTACAGCTATGTTTAAAATGGCAGCAAAATTGTTAAGGTAGGAGAGGAGACAGGACAGGGGAGAGGAGGAGGCCAGACAGGTAGCTGAGGTTCAACTTCTCATATAACACCAGCTCATCTGGGATCCGCACTCATTCACCTCGTCTCATGTTTAATTTTCTCTGTCTGACTCTGCTCTTTGCCTTCAGTTCACTCTCCCTCGCTTCCTTTGTCCTCATGTCTGCGTCTCTCCTTCGCTCTCCGTCTCGCTCTCTCGCAGTACCTCCTTCTCTCGCCGTCTTGCTCTGTCTCTCCCTTTGTGCCCTTTTATGCTCTTTGTCTTTTCCTGTCTATCTCTCTCACTTCAACACCCTCTCTCTGTCTGGCTCTCTGGCTCTCTCTATCCCTTCTGTCTTGACTCTCTTCACCCTCACTTCTCTTAATTATACAACATGGGAGAGAGGCAGGTCAAGGTGTAATTGGTTTTTCCGATGCAATATGAATGTGTTGGTCCCTCCAGAGCAATGGAGGAGATGAGGGAGGCCGGGTGTGATTTATAGCCTGGCCGGGGTGACCTCCGTTGGGCTTGGCCATGACCACCTCTCCCTTGTCAGGGTGGATGGATGGATGGATGGATGGATGGATACATCGATTGAGTGAGTGAGTGAGTGAGTGAGTGAGTGAGTGAGTGAGTGAGTGATGGATTCATTAATTTATGAATGGATCGATCGGATGGAAGATACAGGAGAGGAAGAGATTAAGAACATGGGGAAGTGACAAAACACGACATGAGGTTGACACACAGAAAAAGGACAGAGAGAGAGAGACAGATGAGAGAACATGAAGGAAAGAAAGACGACTAATTAACACCTTCTGCATAATGACCTTTCACTGTCGCTATGGATGCCCACCGGTATGTGACACAGTGACACAGTGACACACACACACACACACACACACACACACACACACACACTCTGCCTTGTCGTCTCTTTTCTGTCTTAATTAGTTGAGGATTTAAACAGGTGACATTTCATGCTAAGACCCCCTTGCTAAAGCACTGGACACCCATCTGCGATATATAGTCTAATCTGACTTCATCACTGATAAGGTGGCAGGATCATCACTAAGCTTATGATTCGATCAGCTCATCTCTCTGCCTCGTCTCTGTCTCTGTCGCTCCGTCTGTCAATTAAATTCAAATTGGCATGAGAAAACATACGTTTACAATTTGATATTTAGAATGGCTCTTATTTTTTTTAGTCCCATAGGGTTTTTAGACAATTATTTTTACCCCTTTATTGCCCCAATTTAGTCGTTATACCAATTGATTCCTCCCCACACACATGTCTGTGTTGTCACTGCTGTTGTATCCTACTGACTCACCTGCCAGTGAGGAGCCCCCACCAGGAGGACGTAGAGCCTTCGTCCTACTCCTCCCGCCCAACACTCCCTGCTTTACCACTGCGCCACCCGAGCGCCCTCTCCTCAGCTTACTGCTGATGGTATTTTAAAGAGTTGGTTCAATAAGGGGATCAGGACTGTCGTGGACTTGTACAGCAATAACATATTTTCAAACTTTCAGCAATTATCTTCTAAATTTAACTTGCCAAATCACTTTTTTTATTTTTTTACATCTCCAAATCAGGCACTGGATCAGAGAAAACGACATAGATGTCCCATCTATTCCTAATAAATCACCCCTGGAGGATCATTTGTTCTGCACATTGATCTCCTCCACCAGGGGAATAATCTCTTCCATATACATTATATTAAATAGGAATCTTATGGTCTATAATAAACTGGCCCTTAAAAGCAAATGGGAAGCTGATCTGGAATGTACCTATATATGATGGTGATTGGAGAAACGTATTAGAAAGAGCTCAGACAGTTGCCATCACGGCACGGGGGGGAAAAAAAATATTGTTGTTAATTGGAAGTCTGAAAAGTAGTTTTTTGTTTTTTGCTGTTATTTTTTTTATTTCCTTTTTCTGTGTGTTTTGTTTTTAGTTTTTTAGTTTTCTTGCTTTGGTGTGGGGAAAAAAAAGAAATGGATTGATGTACTTTGTACACTGTCAATAAAAAAAAATCTTAATCGATCTTTAGATTGCCAAAGCAAAAATAAGTGAAAAAAATAAATAAAAAGAAAACAACAATCAAACAAAACAATGATTGTACAATTAAATGGGAATCAATAAGTGTGTAAGCAGAGCTGTGTTACATTGCAATTTAGATCTTCCAAAATAAGAGCTGTGCGTTCTCTGTAAGAAATAGTTATGGATCCACATAGAAAAGGTTAGCTTGGGATAAACTTTTGAAACGGATGACAGCATTATTTCAATGTTTTGCATTCACTTGATAATAAAACCTTTGGGACAAATAGCAGCACATTTTTCAAATGTACAGTATTTCTTTGTACCGAGGTCACTCGGTGTGAACAGAGCAGGAATATGCACACACGTCTAGCTTTTCTGTCCATTTCAATTCAATTCATAATGCATCTATTGTCATTGTCGGGTGGAAAACCTGTATGTCCAAAACTGCTAAAGATTTAAAATAGTGAAAATAGCCGATCTACAAGCACACAACGCCTAGGACCGCGAGGCTTTGTGTGCTTGTAGATCTGCTATTTTCACTAGTTTTGTGCCACAGACTTCTATGACAAAGCAGGGCTTTACATACAAATGTGGAACTTGGAGATACAAGGTTTCTGCCGAACAGTGACGAAATGCTTCAATACCTGTTAGTCAAAGCAAAAACAATAAAAAGTAACATAATGGAGATACGGTAAGATGTTTCTGCCCAATTGCAACAATATAATATTTTCAATCATTGCACGGCTTGTTTGAATGCTTGATTCTGATTGGTCAATCGCTGAAATCAGAGGTCTAATATCTCTGGATAACAGACCGCTCCGCTCTATAACAGACCGCTGCCTAATCAAAGGCTCAGAACACCTGCATGCAGTCAAGCTGCACTGCGTGAATCTTGTGCTGTTGTGCCAACATGTCAGCCACCTCCGCTCCGTGTCGGTGGCATATCAACCTGTACATGAAGCTAGTTAGCATTTTTTAGGTTTTAGAAACGTTTTTTTTTTATTGATTAGTTGCAAGGTCTGCTACCTACTGTATATTATTTGTTTTTCTAGATTGATATTCCTATGCATTTGTTATATTGTTGTTGATGTACTGACATATTATCTTGCTTTATTATAGTGATATATTACCTGCTTATTGAAAGTCGATTTGGATTAAAAGCGTCTGCTAAATGCCTAAACTGTAACAGTAAACTGTCGGGCTCCTATCACTCGATAATGACCGCTGAGCGAGATGTTATCCCTTACTTATTCAACTCATGCTTCAACTTCAATATCGTTAAAGTGGACATCAACTCATTTCAATAACTCAGTCCTATGGGAATGATTAGAATATTGATGATAGATATTTCTAATGAAGTAATTAATGTATCTAAAGAGTGGAGTTGAAGTGTTTTCAGCGGTTCATTGGACTCATCTTCACAGGAAGCTGCATGAAGAGCAGAGCAGCACACTTGCCTCTCTCTGTTTCATGCTCTCTAATGATGTTAATTCATTTAGGCCTGAAAAATACCTAAAAATATCCTCTAAATCCAAGTTTTCTTTAAAAAAAATGTTCTATGTGTCAGTAGTTCAAGCCTTTTCATGTCAAGGACCCCCTAGAATTATATGTACTTGACCACAGACCCCCATCTGAAAATATTTTGTTCCAGAGACCAAGAGAAAGAAGGATTTACGTTTCAAATGTCTGCTTTAAAAACAAAGACATTCAACGATTTGCACACGTTTTCAAGATTTTTCAAAAATAGCAGATCTACAGGCTCGCAGCGCGGCTCTGAGCTTGTATATCTGCTATTTTTTTATAGCTAAAGCATAAAACAATGGTTAAAGTGGTGACACAGATATATGTACCCGGTGTACATGACTTAAAGGAAAAGATGAAAACCATGATCCTAAGTCCCATAAAAGCACATCGGAAACGATTCTATCTTCCTAATCTAATCCAATTAATTTGTGTCCATCATTTCTTCCCCCCTCTGTCTGTCTGGCTCTTATCTATCGCTTTAATGCCAGAGATCGTAATCATAGTCTTTAAACCTACTTTACATTTTTACCCCGTTTGATGTTAAGAGCATTTAATGCAGCTCTCGTTTTCACCCACGCACAGACGCGCGCACGCACACACGCACGCGCACACACTCTATTCTATAATCCTAAATGCTAATCTTAGAGTTCATTACATTAATACATTAACACTTGATATTTTACCATGTCTTCTCTCCAGAGGATTCTTATTAACCATTTGAATACAATACAACCATACAAGCTCACAATGCATCGATCGGCTACTTTTTTAAGCAAAGAGATTTTGGTGTAGACGGAAAGAAAGTGGTCAAAGTACTGTTGTAACTCAAGACCACAGGGGTTTTTGAGTGGATTTGGCCAGGTGAAGGTTCTGTTCTGGAGACCTACTGTAGCTGTAGTGATCTGCTGTGGGGAGACCTTCAGAAAAGATGGAGTCAGCAAGGTTGATTCATAACATACTGTACCGTCACCTCATCAGTATGCCTCTCACTCTCTCTTTCTTTCTCTCTTTGTACCTCTCTCGCTCTCTCTCTCTCTGACACGCACGGACACGCGTGTGCGCGCGCACACACACACACACACACACACACGCACGCACGCACGCACGCACGCACGCACGCACGCACGCACGCACGCACGCACGCACGCACATCATTTCTGTGCTGTGACATTCAACTCAAAGTAAGAAAGCTGCATCTAGACAGCTCTTAAAAGCTCGCTCTTAAATGTCATGCCGCACTGGACTTGTGTGCGTGGGGGTATGTGTATGTGTACAGTATGTGTGTGTATGTGTGGGTGTGGGGAGAGGTACCTGCCCGCCTGCCTGTGTCTGTCTGTGTAAATGCAAGTGCCTGTTGTCTATATGTCATTGTTTCTCAAAAGTGGTATCCGGGGTCCAGGGGGTCCCTAGCAAAAGTAGTTAACATAGCATCACCATCATTTTAACCACTTTATCCATTTATATGTTGGCTATTAAAAAATAAAAATAGCACATATACAAGCCCACAGCGCGGCATGAAGTGATATGCTGTGGGCTTGTATTGCTATTTTTGAAAATATTTGAAAAATATCTTCTTTTTCTTTTTGAATAACTTATATTTTCTTTATTTTTTTTACATACGTTTCTTCTGGTGATACATAGCACAAAATATTTTCAGATGGTGGATCGTGGCCAAATACATTATCAATTTGGATGTGTCCTTGACATGAAAGAGTTTGAGAACCAATGATCTGTGCGTATATAAGGTGGTGCACTGTATGTGCACTGTTCATTTGTGTGTGTACCGGTGTGTGTGTGTGAATGGTGGTGGGGGGGGGGGGTCATTACATGGCTAACCTTCTCCAGATGAGAGGAGGTTCAGAGAGAGGATAAGACTTGTCGCATTGAAACAGAAGACAGATTTCATGCAGACGTGCATGTGCAGTCTGTGCGTGTTCTTGCGACAAGACAGCAAAATAACAGCTTGAGGAACTGGTCCTGACGTGTATGTGTTCATTAGTTATTTATAAATCGCTTTGTGCGATGATGACTAAGATGTTGTGAGTCCTTTTCTCTCTTTTGTTTTTCCCTATTATCATTTTGTTTGATTTATTCACATTAACAATGCACAGCAGATTGGACGAGAGGTTTGCAACCCTGTAACGATGACACACTGGGTTCAATGCTATTTTGTTTTTTGTTGTGTACGGGTGGATCTATGGGAGACCACATATCAGACAGTTCAATTAACACAGAGCAGGGATGTTTCATTTGACAAACCCATTCTTTCATCTCATCGCCGCACCTCTCCCTCACACCGTTTATTGGTAGGAGCTAAGACACAAGGAAGAGTCGCAAGTGACATTTCTAAAAGGGCCTTTTGATGGAAATATCGAAAATAGCAGACCTCCAAGCTCACAACGCGTCGCAGTTGGCTATCTTCGGTGCTTGATACCACACTGAACGAAGCACGATCAAGTCAATGCTGGAGATGTGGCGTACGGCATGGATTTCTACAGGGCAGGGGCTCAAGAGGGACTGCAATGATGGAAGAATAACTATTGACATGAACCAGCTAATCTTCCTCAATTCTTTGCCTTCTCTCCTGGCGTCTTAAGCCTGCAGCATACTCCAAACAAAGCTTAAAATAATGATGTATCTGCTTCAGAAGAACAAAATGTTATCATTGCAGAGTGAAGGAACAAATTCAGTGCTTTCCCATAGTTTGTTTCTGCAGTTCTTGCACAGACTTGTGATTTATATGGTTGTATTAATTAATGGAGAGAGATTGTACACACATTGTCCACTGTGATACTAGTAAGACGCCTCAGGGCGACAAGCGACCTCGCGCTAAAGGGCGAGGTCGTGTCATGTCTTGGCCATCTGGCCAGTGATGTACAGCTATATCGGACCAGTTACCCATCTATGGAGACAGAACCCTGGTACCCATATGCCCTGTCTGTAGAACCAGCCACACAGATAATGGGTTGTCTTGGCCATCTGTCTTAGCCATACAGTATATGGATTCTGTTAGTGTGGTATGTGGCCGATGTGGCCTCCATATATGGGCATTCCCATTTGAAGTCCTGTTAGATATGGGCTTAATATTGATGCCATCAGGGAACTCAATATATGTGCATAAAAGGGATTTTGTTAGCGTGGTTCCCCTGACATCACAGTGATGTCCGAGCGTGATGTCAGCGCGACAAACCCATATACCGTAAAAAAGTGTACACGTCCAGACAGACGGAGACATGATGTGCTCTTTCACATACTAAACGCAATTATATAGGCCTACTGTAAATATACCGTAGTTGGCATTATTAGCTCTTATGTCCATGCTGTGTGTGTGTATGTGTGTGAAGCACTAAAAATATTTCTATGAAAAGTACTATACAAATAAATAGTGACGTGTATTACCACTAACCTCATTCCCAGCCTTATCTCATCTCACGAGGAGAAAAGCCTGGAAAAGTTGCCTTAATGCTTCCGCTGTACAGTATGTACTTTCCCTGGAAACTGTCTTGCTTTGACCAATCAGAACTCGGTTCATGACCTGTGAATCCAGAAACCAATGGCTCTGTGTGAATGTAAACAGATCTGCCCCACATTTAACGTAACTTCTTTTAAGGCTTTAGGGAGGTAAAGCTGTAATTCAGTAATATACGTTTTGTCCAGCCTCCACCCTAGAGTCATATAGACAAATGTTTTGCAAAAAATTGTCCTCCTGGTGGCATTATAATGGGCCAATATGAAAAAAGGGTGGCATTTATTCCTCGGACGACCCGGGGCTAGACGTGAGAAAAGTTTTCCCCCCCGGAGCTGAGCCGAGGTCACGTCCAACGCGGAAGTGCTTCTCGCTGTTTTGACAAAGTATAGTTATTGACAAAACCATGACGGAGGCGTGCTGTCTCAGGCGACTTTGAGCCACTTGAGACGCCGTGTCGAGCGCTGCAAAGGTCGCATGAGCCGACTAAGCACCGTTACCGAGTTATGTGCCGTTATGGACAGAATAGTAAATATTTTTGTGGGGACTGCTTCTGCGACCGACTGTGGCTCAAAGGGACTTCTTCCAATCACAGCGCGTCCTTGCACAAGCTCCTCCCCGCAGGCTAGACAGGTCCAACCAATCCAAACGAGAAGCACCCTGATTGGTTAGTGCATGAATTTCTGGACCAATGACGGAGCTTTACACAGATAAAAAAGAATAGTTTTGAAGGCAGACTGGGGCCCCTAGAAGTGTCACAGAGACTAGATTTATTTGGGGAGCATTGTTAGCTGTCTGAATATAATACAATAATAAAAATAGCAATCGCCAAAAAATCTGCTTATGTCAGCATAAAACTACATAATATGTCCGCTTTAAATAGTTTTATAAAACTGCTGCTATTTGTGTACTATTTTAGATATATTTCTTTAAAACGCTGTTCATCTCAAATGTTGTATTGCATGTGACTGCAAAATCTTGAACAGCAAATGCAAATTTCATATGGTTTTGTGAGCAGTTTTTTTTCCTTTTCTTTTCTTTTTTTTTGCAGTGTGACATGGCTCTATTTACACATGTCTTTATTCCAGTGGTTCTCAACCTTTTCAGACTGCGACCCCCAAAATAATCATATTTGAACTGAGGACCCCCCCCCCCCCACCCTGATGAGCACTAAGAGTTGAGGCATTACATTTTGTATAAGACGGTTCTATTGTGAAAATAGCAGATCTACATGCTCACAACGCCGAGGCGTTGTGAGCATGTAGATCAGCTATTTTCACAATTTCTGCCTCTAATATTTGACAATTTGGCCAATAATTAATTTGACATTTTAGAGGTATTAAAAAGTCCTTCAATTGTCACTTTAGAAATGTGCAGATACCATATACACTCAAACTTTATGTTGGTTTGTTTACTGTTGAGAGAGAAAACAATTTTGAACATTAAGTTAATCATCTGGGGACCCCCCCAAAATAATTTGGCGACCCCCCCTGGGGGTCCCGACCCACAGGTTGAGAACCACTGCTTTATTCCCTTGTACATACACTGTATTTCTTAGTTTAGATTTTGGATTTGTTTCTTATTTGCTTTGGCAATGTAAACAATATTTTCTCATGACATTGAAGCTCCTTTGAATTGAATTGCATTGACTGGCAGAGAGGAATGGGAGGGGCAGAGGCCATGCCCATTAAGTGACACAAACCACCAACCTCATAGTCACAACAAGCTTGCTCCTCTCACCACCGCAATGTGTTTAATTTAGAACATGTTGCATGACAGGTGTTTCTTTGGTAAGTTTTAAGCCACAGTGCATCAGAACAAGACCGCAGTCAGAGAGAGAGAGAGAGGGAGAGAGAGAGAGATGGTGGGATGACAGAAATGAGATGAAAGACGAGAAAGAGAGCTCTATCAAATTGCCTTTATGTAACGATTTAGAGTGTGTTAGTGATGTTGCATAGCCATATACTTTCTGAGCCCCAGGCTTCGTGTGCGTGCGTGCGTGCGTGCGTGCGTGCGTGCGTGCGTGCGTGCGTGGCTCATTCCTCAGTAACACGGATGAAGTCATGTGGAACAGGGTTGGTAAATGTCGTGCCTTTAACTCCGGTCCATTCTGTATTTAACAGCTGTATTTACTGACGCAACGCGCTGGGTGACTGACTGGCTGACGTGCTATTAGCTGTGGCACCGCATACATCTCTGCTTTATTTATCGAGTGACTGACTGGCCCGCCGAGTGCATTGATGTGGAACGCTGCTGTGCTGTTCAACCACATGCCAGGAAAGCCTGGTACACTGGATGAAACCCACACTTTTGTTATCTGACTGACTGACAGACTGTTTGGCTGAGGCACAAAAGACTATAGACACGCATACGCACATACAGTACATACAGTATGTGGGGAGTATATCGTTGTTGTCGGGTGGAAACCTTGTATGTCCCAAACCGTTCGTTTGCGGTGCGAGGCGTTGTGTGCTTGTAGATCTGTGACACTTTTGTATGATGAAGCAGGGCTTTAATTTACCCCAAAAAACATACAGATTTGAAACTTGGAGATACGAGGTTTCTGCCAGACAGTGACGATATACAGTATGCTCATGTTTATATTCATGTACTGCTGGTCTCCACCTGTCAAGCTTCCTCTGACGCGTGCACACAAACACACACGCACGCACGCACGCATGCGCACACACATACACACACACAAACACACAAACACACACACACACACGCGCACACGCACACGCACACACAGCTTTCTTGGTACTATTGGCCGTGGCTCATAAGATCAATGGAAAAAGGGGCAGTCTGTCTTCATTTTGTCTTTCTCTCTCCCTCCATCTATCTATCCTCCTCTCTCTCTCACTCACTCTGTCTCACAATTTGTCTCTCCTCCTTCCTCTTCTCCCCCTTTCAGTGTTCATTACTTGTGGAGACTCTCTCACGGCTGCACAATTAATCGTATAATGACCGGGAACATGATTTTGGCTTCCACAATTAATTAAACTTGGATCGGGCGCAGTTTTGCCGCTTTGCAACGTGTCTGCTCTGGTGCATCGAATCAGGCACTCCCTGTTTGCCAGTTAACTGTCTGACTAATCACAGCTGTTTGTTTTGAGCGTGTCTGGTTCCCTCTCCCCGAACAGAATGTGGCCACATGCACGACGACGACCAGATGAAAGACCACAGAGAACAAAATGCCCAGTAAAATCCATTTATCCATCTGTATCTCCAGCGAGGAGCACTCAAAACAGGTCTATTTGTATTCTCAACTAGGGACGAGACGATATGAAAATGTCACGTCACGATCGTTGTGACCAAAGAGATTGCGATTTACGACATTATCGTGATAATCAACAAATAACATCCATTATGCGGGGGCAGAACATTTGCCAAAAAAATAGCAGATCTACAAGCTTACACCGCGTTGTGACGCGACACATTGTGAGCTTGTAGATCGGCAATTCTTTTGGCAAAGAGTGAAAAAAGACGGTATCAAGTATATTATTTCCAGGTCCATTTTACCAATTATAGAGGGTTTAAATGGTACCGGATATGCAGCTCGGCAAATCAAAGGTGAAATGATCCCAGTGCATGACGGAGGATAATTATTTCACAATAAATTTAAATCTCCACGATACAATTATTGTTTTTTTAGGGTTCTTTATCTCGATAAATGATAATTACGATTATCGTCCCGTCCCTAATTCCCTATTCTCAACTCCGGGTGATCCCTGGCGAAAGCGCACATGGCATATTACAACATGTTCAACCTGGCTTGGGTCTTGGGAAGAAGACTTTCATCCTGGGTTGAAGATTGTAATGTGAAAACCACAGCGTTAAGTTCGCCCTGGGTTACCGCACAGCTGGCACATTACCATAACATAACAACACTCATAACAACAATGTATTAGTAACAGTACAGTAGCTGGCTAAATTAAAATGTCGAATGCGAGTTGGTCTGACTGTGAAAAACTCACCAACTAATTAATACATGGGAAAGATGAAACACATGCGTTAGTATGAGTGGACTAACAGCTCAGTGCCAGGAGGAACTGTAAGGGTGTCAAACGTTCCTACGGTTTTGCCTTGAGCAACGTGCTCTACACTACAGTGTTATTCTGGTGCCTTTTTCTAGTGTGCGTGCGCACGTGCAAGCTTATACCGTCCACGGCACCATCTCAATACGCATTCCCGATTGGCTGAGACGCGTCAAATGTTTATAATTCATTCACAGCAAAAACATAGCAGTTACGAACCCGACTACTTCAATTAATTAGAAGTTCACTGAACAGTAGTACCTAATTAATGAAAGAGCCTGGTTCATACTTAGCAACGCCTGATTACATTAGTATATTGAATGGGTGGATGGATGTATGGGATGGATGGATGGTGGGCATGGAAGACTTTTCTAATAGCAAAGACAGAAGTCAACTCCTGTACACACCTATCACCTGTGCATTTTATGATGTAACATCACATTTAGCAACGGTAGAGACTCATTAGCTGTGGTATAATAGGATAATACACTGTGAGCAAATCAGTCATAGAAAATCGCTGCACTTCAGGGGATAAACATACGGTAATTGGATATCCTACAGCAGTGGTCCTCAACCTTTTCAGGCCACGGCCCCCAAAATAATCATATTTTAACTGAGGACCCCTCCCACCCTGATAAGGCAGAGTTGAGGCATTACATTTTGTATAACACGGTTCTATTTTGAAAATAGCAGATCTACATGCTCACAACGCCTCTCGTTGAGCATGGTGATCGTCTATTTTAAAATGATCGGTGTATTAAAAAGTCCTTAAATTGTCACTCAAAATGGGCAGACAACCTCTATACCAGGGGTCAGCAACCTTTTTGAAATGAAGTGCCACGTTATTATTTTCTAGAGTGTCAGTGTGCCATGTCAACATACATTTTAATGACAAATATTTTGTCATATTTTGATTGGCAGGACATTGTTATAACGATCATTAGACTCAGAGCAATAATCCACCTATCTCCCCGATTCCCTCCCCAGTCAGAGTTCAAGAGTTTTAATGAATGTAGAATTTTGTGCAAGATGTAATTAGCTAACTTCATTTAATTGACCATGTTTAAAAAAAGATTTGTTTTTAAAATAAAAATCCTCTCTCTCAAACTTATTCCAGTGTGCCAGTGATCACCCTCCCCTGTGCCAATGTTGGCACCCGTGCCTAAGGTTGCCTACCCCTGCTCTATACACTTAAACTTTATGTTGGTTTGTTTACTGTTGAGTGAGAAAACAATGTTGCACATTAAGTTAATCATCTGTGGACCCCCCAAAATAATTTGGGGACCCCCCTGGGGGTCCCGACCCACAGGTTGAGAACCACTGTGAACCACTGTCCTACGAGCAGAAAGCTACAGCGCACCAGTCAGCACTGATTGGTAGTTAGATAGCTAATTAACCACATGAACTCTAGCGTCTCTATTCTGGGGCAAACATTCGGCTAAAATAGCAGATCTACAACGCATCACAACACAAAGCATTGTGAGTGTGCAGATGGGCTATTTGATGTAGAGGAGATTTGGTGCAGAGGGATATTCAGTACCAGTGGACCTAGAACAGAGCCCTGGGAGACCCTGGTCATATTGGGTTTAAGTAGTTAAATATTAATTATATTAACAATTAGCGATGCATATATTAGCATTTCAATCTGTCTACGTATATTGAACCTTATCAGACATTATCTAGCCTATTAGCATGCTAGTGCTTCACCATAGAGAAGCATGTCGGAGTGGATGCCAGATTATTGCCATTCACTAGCTGAGCAGGAATTGATTGGGGATTTGATCTCTGCCAGCAGCAGCAAATCCTGATGCGCACGTGCACACACACACACACACAGTCACACACACACACACACACACACACACACACACACACACACACACACACACACACACACACACACACACACACACACACACACACACACACACACACACACACACACACACACACACGTGCGTGCACACACACATGCATATAGGATCAACGCGATTGGCAATGGCATTAGGAGTGAGAGGAAATAGGGGGATGAGAGAGGGCTTTAGGGTGGAGGAAAAATAGATGAGCAGCGAAGGTTTTTAATCTCCTTTATTTACACAGTTCCAGCAATGATGCAGCACAGAAAGACAGGCAGGTAGAGAGAGAAAGACAGGCAGGTATGGTTGGGGGGCCATCTGTCTTGGCCATACTGTATTTGGATTCTGTTAGTGTGGTATGTGGCCGATGTGGTCTCCATATATGGGCATTCCCATATGAAGTCCTGTTAGATATGGGCTTAATATTGATGACATCAGGGATATCCATATATGGGCATAAAAGGGATTCTGTTAGTGTGGTTACCCTGACATCACAGTGATTTCAGAGCGTGATGTCAGTGCGACAAACCCATATACCGTAAAAAAGCGTGCGTGGATGGAGACATGATGTGCCGTTTCTCATATTAAACTGCGACCTTCTGTTGCAATAATATATGCTATAAATGTGTAAGTTAAATAATATTTAAACATTTAAAAAATACAAGCTCTCAACGTTGTGAGCTACACAACATCGAGAGCTTGTAGATCTGCTTTTTCGGCTATTTTGTTATTTGTCGTAGGATGAAGTATAGACTACAGTATGGGGCTTAAGTGGTTACTGAAAATGCCCACGTCACGTATGCTGTATGTGTCTAGAATGTGTTCTATTATGGCTAACTGGCCATCGATTACTTCTTTTCATGTATTGTGATATTCTGAAGAATGCTTACGTGTACACCGAATACTGTTTCACGTGCGCGCGCAACACACACACACACACACACACACACACACACACACACACACACACACACACACACACACACACACACACACACACACACACACACACAGAGTTTAGTGGTCAATGTCAGTATGCTTGGCTGATGCTCAAGCCCTGTGGCAATCTTTAGACCTTAGCTTTCATTTGATACTCTCTGTCTCCCTCTCTCTCTCTCTCTCTCTCTCTCTCTCTCTCTCACACACACAAACACACACTCACACACACACACACACACACACACACACACACACACACACACACACACACACACACGTGCACGAACCTTTTGTCGCGTTTTCTCTCTATCGCAGTATATATGACACACAGTTTACGAGACACACGGTTTGTCAAACGTATCACGGCACCTCAGTCAGTCAGTCAGTGTGTCAGGAAGTATCATGTCAATCTCAGGTCTCTCACTTACTGTAATGATGGATTACATCTTATAAATGCCTGTCAGCTATAATTAATCTCTCTCTCTCTCTCCCCCCTCTCTGTCTGCCCGGCCTCTCCCCCCTTTCCCTTCCTCTATGATGTTGTCATCTTCTTCCTTACCTCTCATCGTTCTTGACCCCTCTCTCTCTCCCCATACCTTCTCTCTCTTTCTTTTATTTCCCCCTCCATTTGGTCCTTCCACCCTTCCTCTCTCTCCCTCCCGCCCTCTCTCTCCCTCCCTCTCTCCCTCTCTCTCAGGTGAGGATGATGATGATGATGAGTGTGGCGAGGAGAAGCTGCCTTCGTGCTTCGACTACGTGATGCACTTCCTCACGGTCTTCTGGAAGGTTCTGTTTGCCTTCGTGCCGCCCACAGACTACTGGAACGGCTGGGCCTGCTTCTGCGTCTCCATCGGCATGATCGGACTGCTCACCGCCTTCATAGGTACATATTATTTAACAAAAAAATATATACAAGCTCACAACGCATCACACTGTAGATAGTCTATTTTAGCTATTTCTGGTGCCATGCAGTTGTTCTCAACCTTTCTGGATCACTGCTCACTTGACAATTTTGAAAGGGTCCGACCCATTTTAACACTTGCTGCTGTTGACATGTCAGCTCGTCAATGAAAGGGTTAATACCATGACGCCGTTGACGGGTCAGCTCGTCACTCTTACTGTATATATACAGTAACACTGTTATGACTTACTGTATGTCTTGGCTGTCCATTCTGCATCGGCGATGTCCGCGATTTGTTTACAACGCACGCTGGCTGTGCACGTGAAGTGAAGCTCCTCCATTAGAAATCCATTGATCTTCCCATAAAGAGACTTCATTTACTCTAAACAATATATTTTGATCCCAAGGCTGGCATGTTTTGAGATAAATCTGCAATCGTGTGGTGGCCGGCATGACACTTTCATGTCAACACACTGTCGCGTGACTAGATGGGGTAAACGTTGAAGAAAAAAAGGGAAAAGAAATCGGCGCAAATTCCCGCCCAGCCCTTCAAAATAAGAGCGGTGGCCTATGGAGGAAGCGGTGCGGCAGGAAGGAAAATTCATCCCTTCAAAGTAAGGGGCAGCAAAGGTGTTAACAAGGCATCGGAATGCCGCTTGCATGCTCCAGAGCATGTTATTTTAAGGATCATTCAATCGAGTGTGTTGTAGCTGGGATCGACAAAAGTAGTGAAAATAGCTGTTCTACAAGCACACAACGGCTCACATCGTTCTTGTAGATCAGCTATTTTCACTATTTTAAATCATTTTCAAAATAATAACAGGAAGGTTTTGGGACCCAACAACAACGCGCTGCTATATGGCCTAACTGGGATAGGGTAAGCAGCTCAGTTATCCAGGAGGGACTTGGAACAGAGACGCTGCTCCTTTATGTGGAAAGGTGCCAGTTGAGGTGGATGGGGCGTCTATGACGAAGGCCTCCTGGGCTAGCCTGGCAGTGCCAGCCTCTTTCACACTGGAACCCCAGGCTACTCCTCCTGGGCACCTCCACTGGGAGGCCTGCTACTCCTCCTGGGCACCTCCACAGGGATGCCTGCCAGGGAGGCCCTGCTGGGAAGAGACCAACGTGGCAGAGCGAGCACCAGATGAGGGAATTATCTCCCAGTTAGAGTTAGTTAACCCATTCAGAACAGGTACACAGTATTGTGTATCATTATTTCATGCTTTAACTATTGAAAAATAGCAGATATACAAGCTCACAGCGAGCTTGTAGATCTGCTATTTTTGAAAAATCGTGAAAATTTGAATTTTGACCCGATTCTATAAGTGTCTTTTGAATCCTTCTAAGATTTTTTGAAAAACCTATGTTTCTATGTCAGCAATCTGGCCAGCCATCGTCAAAGAAAATGTCCTTTTCACATAACTGGAGCTCAGTTAGTCTGTTCTTGAGAGACTACTATGTCAGTGGTTCTCAAACCTTTTCATGTGGGACCCCCAAAATGATATTTATTTGGCCACGGACGCCCATCTCAAAATATCTAGTTCCAGCGACCCCCCCAGAAGCAAAATTTGAGTTACAAACGTTCGCTTTGAAAATACATATATTCAAAGATTTGCACACATTTTCATGACTTTTTCCAAAAATAGCAGATCTACAAGCTCGCAGCGCGGCACTCGGTGCCGCGCTGTGAGCTTGTATATCTGCTATTTTTCACTGGTTAAAGCATTCAAATGGGTTAATGTGGCCCGGGAAAGGGAAGTCTGGGATTTCTCTGCTGGAACTGTTGCCTCCGCTAAGCCGTCTCCGGATAAGCGGTAGAATATGGATGGTTCGAGGATACCACCTGGGTTTTCTCTTTTCACATTAGTATCTCATCCCTATGACGTCGTACACAGTAGTGTTTTAACTCTGAGAATTTACAAATCTATTTGGTTCCATTTGTACGCGCTCAGAGTTACAAATGGATATATGAACAGTGTTTACTGTGTAACTAATCCAATCCAACTAATTCTTAAAACGGGGAGAATGAACAACAATAGACTTTGCTTCAAATCTTTGCTAATTTGAAACATGTCATCACCTGGAGTCACAATGCTATAGCATATGTATCATCTGCTCAGGTTTTGCGGTTCTCGTGGCTTTTCCCTTGGAATCACTTCCCTGCAACAAATTTGTGTTTTAATGACAATGATGGATGATGGAGAATGATGGATTACTTACTGCAGGGGTCTACAACGTTTTCAGGCCAAGGACCCTTAGTTGAGAGAGAGATGAAGCAGGGACCCCCACAACCTTTTCAAAGAATAGTTTCATTGTTTGACAGCACAATCATCAGTGTATTTTGGATTCATGTCAATTTTGTTTTCAGATATTTAACCACTTGAATACTTTGTCTGCTCTTTTTCCCCTCTACACCAAACCTCTTTGCCGAAAATAGCCGATCTACAAGCTTGTAGATCGGCTATTTTCTGCTAAAGTTCTCAGAATATGGACACTAGGGTTCAAGTGGTATCATATATATCACTCAAATATTTGGACGACTCCCTGTAGTAACTCTGATGAGCACCTATGGGTCCCGGACCCCCTGTTGAAGACCCTTGACTTAATGTACAGTATATGGATCCAGATACACCAGTGACCAGTACACCTCTGTAATCTGGATGCTTTTTTAACATTTTGTCTGTGATAAAAAATGAATGAGGCCTTGTGTCCATATTTGTTTGTCCTTAAATATGTGTAATAATGTTGTTATTGTTGTCATTACAGGGGACCTGGCCTCTCATTTTGGCTGCACCGTGGGTCTCAAAGACTCAGTCACTGCAGTTGTTTTTGTCGCATTAGGAACCTCTGTGCCAGGTGAGTGACTTGGTGTGTGTGTGTGTGTGTGTGTGTGTGTGTGTGTGTGTGTGTGTGTGTGTGTGTGTGTGTGTGTGTGTGTGTGTGTGTGTGTGTGTGTGTGTGTGTGTGTGTGTGTGTGTGTGTGTGTGTGTGTGTGTGTGTGTGTGTGTGTGTGTCTGTCAAATGCGTGTATATGTAAAGTCTTAACAATCTGTTCTGCTCCCTTCATTTAAGGGCACACACACACAGGACAGTTGTGTTTTTTTCGTTTGCTGGATTAAGTGTGCAAGGCTGTGCGGAATCTACACTTCAGATCCGAATCATAAAGGGTCATAAAAGGAATCAATGAGTTTTTACCGCATGCGACAAGACGCACAAATCGAACTGGGTTAGATCGGGAAAAAAAACGCACTTCCGCAGCCACCAACCGCATGGCAAATTCGGAGCCGGCTTGCATAAGGTCATAAAGAATCAGTTTTCTTTTAAAAAAATGAAATTGTCCGTTTTTTCTGTGCGAAAAAAATGCGTCTGTGTGCAAAGCCCTTTACTGCTGTCTAATTCTGCCTTTAGTCTACGCTAGTTCATCGTTATGAGCTTTGATAAGCGTCCCCAGGGAGTCGTATTAAACCGACAAATAAGAGTTTTGTTACACAGTGAAAACCATCAAGAGTGACATTTTAAATACAGGTCTGATTTTTTTTATTTTATGGCTCACTTGGTACTTCCAGTAGATATTAAAAGTTTATGTATCAAAGATGTGGTCCCAAGATATTTAAAGCGTATAATATTATTTCGTTTATGGCTCCTGGACCGGTACGGTACCCAATTGCTATGAGTTCTGAATCCAGCCGTTTGAGTTCATGCAGTCTCATTGGCCAACTGCCCTCCTAGATACTTAAAGGGGAAGACCACCCATTTTCAATATTGAACTATGTCATTAATATGACTTAGAGGAGTTGTGTGGAAATAAAAAAAAGGTTCCCCCCTTTCTGTGTTGCCTAGAACTGGAGGATTGATTTTGGGGTTTGTATTGTAAATTACAATGGTGTGATGTCATCAAGTTGTACTTTACAATACAAACCCCAAAATCAATCCTCCAGTTCTAGGCAACACAGAAGGGGGGGGACTTCCCCTTTCATCACACCAAACTATATCTAAACCTAACTATCTCTAACTTATGTCTAAACACTACTACTTAAACGTAACCATTTGTAACCTAATTCTCAGTTCAGGAGCCACAGGCTTTTCTGTATTGTTGTGACCTTAGGTCGCAGTTTACTATGAAAACCGGCAGATCCTGTCCGTCATTCAGTCGGTCCGTAACACCTCAATGTCTATACAGTAGCTGACCTGTTCTGACATCACATAGTTGACTGTCAAAACTGCTGACTGTCATCACCTGGATAACCATATATGAAGATCACGACACTGACCTCATCAAACCCTGGATACATGGAGAAGACTGGATCATCACCTAGATCTTCATATATGGAACTAACCTCTAAATCTAATTCCCAGATGATGCCTGTTAGGGCAACCACACTAATATAACCCCTTTTATGCCAATCAATATTAAGCCCATATCTGGGAATTCCCATAAGAATTCCTTTTATGCCCATCAATATTAGGCCCATATCTGAGAATGCCCATACAGTATATGGACATATTGTGTCAGTCTAACCAGTGTGGTTGTGTGAAATGAGTCACATTTGCAAATGTATTCCGTCCTTGTCCCTTTAATGGCCATATATGAAGATCCCTGATGTCATCAATAATAAGCCCATATCTGGGAATGCCCATATATTAATCCCATATTAGGCAATATATGGACGCTCCATATATGGCCAAGACAGAATTCATTTGCAAATCAAGACTGCAGACTATCATCACCTGGATCTCCATATATGAAGATCACAACAATGACCTCATCAAACCCTGGATATCCATACATGGAGACGATCATCACCTAGATCTCCATAATGTATGGAGCTGGTCAATACCACTACATCTCTCACAGACTCCATATGGATATAGCTGACCTGTTCTGACATCACAGTGATGACTCGACCAGCTCAGCAGAAGGGTATACATGCCAAAGCGCCCATGCGCACGCGCCCATGTGCAAGGGCGAGGTCGCTTCTTGCCCTTAGGGCATCTTACTGGTATTATTATTGTGGTTGCTATATCTAGGCAACCAGACTATTGTTCTTGTCCAACGCTGGTAAACAGGAAACGCTGCCCTATGTTAGAATGGAAACGGTGGCCAGGAATAAGGTGAATAGACTAGTATAAGTAGTCCCAGGCTTCCAGGAGGTGACATACCAGTTTCCTGTTCCTGTTCAATTTCCCATAGCTTTGTTTCATTGGCTCTACAGCAGATTTGAACCTGCTAACACATAGGAAGGGGCTACTCTGGTTTCTGGTTCAATTCTGCTGGCCGAGCCAATCAAAAGAAGCTACAGGGATGTGGGTTTACTTCTGGAAAACCAGGGCTACAGGCCTACAGTTATGCAATAAGAGCCTATTGATGCAAGAGAACCCCACCCATCTGTTATTCCAAGTCTCTCTCTCTCTTTCTCTCTCTCTCTCTCTGAAATAGATATGCTTTACAATAAATGAAATATGCACAATGATAATGTTACTCTTAAGGCCCCCTGCCTGTCTGGGACCACACACACCTCCTCCTGGCATAGTTTCAGATCCAGACAGTTCATTTATCTCTGAGAGTGCACGAATGGACCCAGAAAAGCGTCCATTTGTGCACTATCAGAGATAAATTGTCTCGTCCTGTACCTCCTCTATGTTGTTCCCCCCTCTCAGCGTAACGGGCCGCCTGTCCTGATAGATTAACATTAGCGAGGGGGACAAGAAGACACTATAGCCCATCCTGTCTCTAAAAATAAAAAAAACAACACTTGCGGTTATTCACTAATGTAATTTGACCTGCGCGTCTGCTCCTACGCAACGAAAAGCCTCAGCGTTGGTTTAACTCTGAGAATAGAACGATAGGACCCGAATGGACCCGTAAAGGTTTTAAATAATACCGTGGGGTTTCACAGCGTGCGTGACGTGTTCGCTGGCTAGGAGGAGGCAGACAGCGGTGTTTCATCATCCTCTCCACATGAACGATAGCGGTGCGACCGCGCGCTCTAAAAACCCAGAGCGTTTGTTTAACTGCACATGAACCCGCACGGGTCTCGGAGTTGAAACGAACACTCAGTTTTTTTACTGTGCCGGCATGCTGAGTACATTTTAACCTTGGCCTGTCCACTTGTGCATAATCACACTTCACACTCAGGCCTTGCAGCATGCACAAATGCTTACACACACACACACACACACACACACACACACACACACACACACACACACACACACACACACACACACATGTAGATGTGGCGTACTCACAAACACACATACTGTACTGTATACACAAACATGAACACTTTAATACGGACGTACAACATTGTGTGAACATGAACACACACACACACACACACACACACACACACACACACACACACACACACACACACACACACACACACACACACACACACACACACACAGTTAAATATTATGGACTGGACACACACATACCCACATATTTTATATTTGTGTATGCATGCACATGTCATTGTTAACGGTGACATTGACTTATGCACTGCACACGCAAGCACATGTTCATGTGTTATTTGCATGGAGTCATTTTTCATGTCAAGCTCAGGAATGCCCTGTTTCTCTCTCTCTCTCTCTCTCTCTCTCTCTCTCTCTCTCTCTCTCTCTCTCTCTCTCTCTCTCTCTCTCTCTCTCTCTCTCACACACACACACACACACACACACACACACACACACACACACACACACACACACACACACACACACACACACACACACACCACACACACACACACACTGATCACAGTTAATAAACCTACTTTGCTCTGTGGCACTGCTATTAACCTAATTCATCATAGTTAGCCAGGGGCACACAAACAAACGCACGCACGCACGCACGCACGCACGCACGCACGCGCACATACACACACACACACACACACACACACACACCTCAACCTTTTCAGGCTGTGACCCCCAAAATAATCATATTTGAACTGGGGACCCCTCATCCTGCACAAACACTTGGAATTGTAGGAGTTGGCATTACATTTAGTTTGACTCAATCTATACCATTGTGAAAATAGCCGATCTACATGCTCACAACGCCTCGCGTTGCGAGGCGTTGTGAGCATGTAGATCTGCTATTTTCACAATTTCTGCCTCTAATATTTGACAATTTGACTAATGTTTGACCAGAGGTACTAAAAAGGTCTTTAAAGTCCTTAAAGTGTCACTTTAGATACCTTCTATACACTTATACTGTATGTTGGTCTGTTTACTGTTTACTTTATAATGTTAACATTTAGCTATAACATCTGGGGATCCCCCAAAATAACCCCACTGGGGGTCCCGACCCACAGGTTGAGAACCACTGTCCTATGTGAAGTTGATCGGATCAGCGGATCTCTCTTTATGGAGATCCCTGATGTCATCAGTATGACATCATAGGCGGGCCTCTCTGTACAATGATAATGGGTACTGCGCTGAAGAATTCACAATGGGTACAGGGAGTAGTCTGACAATGGGTTGCATAACGGAGTGTTTCGAACGGGCAATTGTTCATGCAATGACAAAAAGGTGTCCCAGAGGACTTTCAGAGAGGGTGTCCTGGGCTGTCTAACAGGTGTAACATGCCTGTGGAAAAGGATATGGTCAAAGACGCCTTAACGCAACATTGCGTACTCTGATTGGTTAGGAAGACAAAGTAAGTGCGGTGCACCATTATCATACTGATCTCTGTCGCTGCACTAGTGACTCCTACAGGTTGTTCAGACGCTTGTTCAGCGAGTGTGTAACTATAGGTCAGATGTTTCTCCCAATGACACTACTCACTGCCGGTTGAAAAGCAGTGAGTTAATGTGTATTAGAGCAGTTGTTCTCAACCTTTTCAGGCCGCGACCCCCAAAATAATCATATTTTAACTGGGGACCCAGTAATTTGACATTTTAAAGGTATTAAATGGTTCTTAAATTGTCACTTTAGAAATGTGCATATACCCTCTAGACACTTAAACGTTGGTTGGTTTGTTTACTGTTGAGTGAGAACACAATGTTGCACATTAAGTTAATCATCTGGGGACCCCCCCAAAATAAATTCCCACAGGTTGAGAACCACTGTATTAGAGGAGACATGTGGTCGTCTACACCCTCCCACAGATCAGCTGTAGGGGTTAGCAGGGACTGTACACACGTGAAGGGGAAATTGAGTTGGCATAACAGCTAAATTGGGAGAAAGATGGAAAAAAAGAAAAGCGAAATGGTGCCAGAGCCAGCCTGTGCTCTGGTCTGTCATCTGGCTCAGCCTGACACCAGGCTGAATGCCCAACTCTGCGTCTCTATTCATCCCCATCCGCTCCTTCAATTCTAGCCAACTGTCGCTCTCTCCTTCAGTGCTCCTTTCCGTTGCCTCACACACGTCTCTTCTTTTGGTGCTTTGCATTGTTATGTGTGAAGACGTGTAAATATCTCATAATGACAAATGTTGGTACAGTCGGTTTACATGAAATTGAAACCTGAAACCGACTCAACTCTGGGTAATGCACTTTTTAACACAACGGCCGCCAAGGTTTCTAACATTTCTAGCTGTTGCTGCTGCCGCCGTTCACTTATACGCTTTATTTTGAAGAGCCTCGGAGGCTTTGTGCGTGTGCACGTGAGTGTCCACTGACGATTGAGGAAGATAATCCATTTGTTTACAAACGCTCGCGAAACTAAAATCCAAACCCGGGCCGACCATCGCGGTAAAGTGTCGCCGTGAAAACAGGCAGATCTCTGCTTCCCTGGCGTTCTTTGCACCTTATTCAGAGATAAAGCCCTTTTTATGTTTCAGCATAGAATAGAAATCAATGCAGCCTAGATCCTCCATTTTGTTTCTGTGGACCAGGGTCTTTCACAGACAACACAACATGCGCGCAGCTGCACGCTGCACAGTTAACCCTTTGTCTCGTCCTGAACGAGACAACTGATTTTTGGCACAGCGACCTCCAGTGGCCGTATCTCGTTACTGAACGAGTTTGGCTCCATGGGTGTTAATGGGCGGTTTATTGATCTTTTATCGTAAGAGCAATAAAGCTTGCGATCTCCAGACACAAATTATACCTTGCAGGTATTGACACCTTATTGTCAGAATGAGCCCCCAATGAGCTCTTATTTACACAAACTACAACAATACAACAAGTAGTTTCTCTGCTAGAACCTCCAGTGATCTGGGGCATCCAGTCTTCTCAGTTATGGGACTTCCTTGCCCTAACTTCTATCCTATACCAGGGGTCTTCAACGTTTTCAGGCCAAGGACCCCTTAGTTGAGAGAGAGATGAAGCAGGGACCCCCACAACCTTTTCACTGATTCCATATAGTTTAATCATTTTGACTGCACATTCGTCAGTGTATTTTGGATTCTTGTCAATTTGTGTTTTCAGATATTTAAATTTTAACCACTTGAACTGTCAATACTTAAAGTTGACCTTTCACTATGTACTCTCGTTTTCCCCTCTACACCAACCAAACCTCTTAGTCGAAAATAGCCGATCTACAAGCTCGTAGAGCTTGTAGATCGGCTATTTTTGTCTAAAGTTCTCAGAATAAGGACACTAGGGTTCAAGAAGTTAATATAAAAAAGGAGAAAAAAGTTTCTATCACACAAAGATTTGGAGGACCCCCTGTAGTAACTCTGAGGACCCCCTGTTGAAGACCCCTGTCCTTTGCCAAGTACCCACCAGCAAAATGGTTTTGTTTAGTTTAGAGATGGTTAGGGTTTGGGCCATGGTCAGTGTTAGGGTTTGCGATCCTACCGAAGGAGTCTGGATTCATATTAGCGCGTAAAAAAAGTCCTTACCTGGGATGCCTTTGGGCAAAAAGTTCCTTCTGGAGCCTTCTCGCTGTCTTCTCACTGGTTCAATTGCAGCCGATAGTATCGCTTTAAAGGCTTGCTGTGCTCTTCTGGTCTTTGGTATGGCGTGGCTCAGATTAGATTTCGCTACAGAGGAAGGAGATTCACAGGAAATGGATTGAAAGCTGATTGAAAGCACAGAGGAAGTACCGCTCGCGGCCAACTAGACTGTGTCAAACTTGCAAACTTATAGTATCGCCTAAAGTAGCATTGTGATTGCCAGACAGCATGCATTATAATGTCCAAGCAACGTAGAGTCCATTTAGCTGAGAATCCTTTTGAAAATATTGCTATGTGCGCATTTAGATGATGTTTTTTTTGTGCGACCCTAAAATGCTATTTAAATACGTCCTTTCAGGTTACGAAACAAGAAATGACGCCTTTGAGAGATTCTCATATTCTGCAGTTCCCTTTATGCATGAACTCAAAGTGAACCAAATTACGCCCACCATCTTATACAGTACATACTCCATTATGAGAGACGGAGATAACGGAGGGATGAGAAAGGATAGGTGGGCAACGAAAAGAAAGGAGGGGTGAGGGAGGGAGGGAGAGAAAGGAGGAGTGAGAAAGGGGTAAAACGTAGGAGTAATGAATGGAGAGAGAGACGGAACAGGGAATGCTGAGAGACGGAAACAAAAATGAGGGAGTGAGGCCAAAAGAAAGAGTGGGGGGGGGGGGGGGTGGAAGGAAGAAGAGTGAAGGACAAAGAGAAAGGAAAGGAGCAGGACAGAGGAAGTGGAGGTAACGAGAGAGAGAGAGAGAGAGAGAGAGAGAGAGAGGTGGATGGAGTGATAGAAAAAAGTGGGCTGAGGGAAGGTGGAGAGCAGGCACGTCCACACATAGACATTAAAGGGGGCTTGAGCCCCTGCCCTTTTATCCGTTTGTAAAAAGTGTCCTCTCCAGACCATGAATGCAGTTTTTACTATGGTGAAAGAAATGCAAATGCCCTCTTTCCATGCCATACCTGAAGGCAGCATTCAAGAGAATTGCCTTTGTTGAAACTCTCCTAACTTGAATGCAGCATCTTATGGTGAAATAATTGCCCTCTCCGTGTAGAAATCCTTGCGGTTAGCACCACAACTCCAGTATTCACTTGATTATGCTTAATTCAGTGTGGTATCAAGCACCGAAAATAGCCAACCTGCAAGCTACAACGCTGCGACGCGTTTCGAGGTCTGCTATTTTCGATAACCATAATATTTCCATATATTTCAGCCCCTGCCTTTCAGTCTCTGCACGTCCCTGGTGGAGAGATGTGTGCGAGCAGAGGAGGGGCAGATTAAACTATATAATGCTTGTTCTGAAAGACACACTGGTCTTTCCAGTATAGCGTCATGCTCCAGTAAAACTCTTCTCCTCGCCCACCACCAAAGTGAAATGAGGACACAAGCACAGCAGGAGCCATTATGGCTCGCTACAGGTGTACAACAACTGGGATCTACAGAGGAAATTACTGGGTGATATAAAGACAGCACTGATGCATATCAGTGGTGGAAAAAGTACTCAGGCCGGGAACACATGTTTGTGTAGTACAGTACATGTACAGTATGTAGCAACATATTAGTTTGTGTCACTTTTGAATAATTTTTTTTTTTTTTTTCAGGCTTTAGAAGGCATTTTTAGAATCGGCCTCAGGCCTAAATGAGTTAAGTAAATGTACTTAGTTACTTGACACCACTGATGCATACATACTGTAGTACAAATTAGCATGCAGATTGAAAGATAGATGTGGCAAACAGACAGATGGCTAGGCAACTACAGACAGACAGACTCGGAGACAGACAGGTGAACGGACGGATGGAGAGATACAGTATATATACTGTATAGAGAGAGAGAGAGAGCCTGGTGGAGTGGCAGATTGACAAGGAGGAATGGCAGTGACATACAGTACTACATCCCTTCAGGGAGACGCTTTTCACCTGCAGACTAGCTGCTGACTGCGACCTGCATCATGACCACACACACACGCACGCACGCACGCACGCACATAAATACACTCACAAACATAAATACACCCACACACATTCTGTCAGATGCCAGCCACATCTATAGACCTACTCATGCATACACATACAGTATGTACCACTGATACACACATAGCTGCTTGTCAGAGACGCACACACACACGCACGCACGCACACACGCACACAAACAAATGCTGGCAGATTTGACATCGTTCATCCTCTGTCTAGAAAGAGCTCTCACACACATGCATGCACACACACTGTATTTGAAGTTATTGGCATGGTTCATTTCTCTCTCTTCTCTCTCTCTCTTTTCTCTCTCTCTCTCTCTCTCATCCTCCTCCTCGTCTTCTCCTCCTCTGTCCTCATGCTCTTGTCCATTGCCAGTTTGGCAGGGACCAAAGCATTATGCCTACTTCTGTCAATTTATTTTTCTTTCACTTGCATGTGGACGGACACACACACACACACACACACACACACACACACACACACACACACACACACACACACACACACACACACACACACACACACACACACACACACACACACACACACACTTTCTCTCAGACTTTTCTTTTTTGTCCTTCACTGGCAATCGTACCGGCGATGAAAGGCCGGGGATGAGGCTCATTAGAGAAGAAAGGTGCTCTCTCTTTCAACCCTGACGGTCTAAGTGGAAGAAACAAAGCTGGAAATGGAGAGAAAGGGAGAGGGGGAGGGAGAAGGAGAGAGAGAGAGAGAGGTGTATGCCAACTGAAAGTGGTTCTAGCCATTAAGCGGTGTGCCCTATACTGTCTCTAAGCTTTCTGCAAAAGCTGCATTGGTAAACCTGGCACGGTCACAGGTCCTCATAGCTGTCAAAATGGGGAAGAGTGGAGCAACTGTAGTTTCAATGTCAAAGGAACCAGAGTGGATGCAGTGTTGTTGTTTTACAGTGTGGCTCTGCTCCTCCAAGACATTTAACATTAACAAGATCAGCGCCGGTCGACTTTGAGGTCGACTATGTCACTATGGACTTCCCTGCCAAGCGACTTTAATCGACTTTTATATAAAAGCATTGTTTAAGCTTTTATTTGGGTTAATAGACGGAGCGAAATGGTTAGCTTACCTTCGGCTAGTAACAACACGTAAACCGTGAAAAAAAAGGATACGATTATGACGTCACTGCTAAACCAGGCCTTCCTGTTTACATTAGCTTCTGCTAGCCGCTAGGCTCAATGCAAACCATCCGACCCTTACGCAGCTTCACTAGGTCGGATTTTGATTCGGAACCTTTCTGTGTGGCGTCTGTATACATTCCGGTGCCCATACCGATGGTGGTTTTAGACGATCAAGCACGAATTGAACAGGATTGAGCTCAGATGGCGGCCCGCCGGAGCTCCCATTGTGAGTCAATTGAGCAACGTCACTTTCCCATCCTTCAAACATGATTTTAACATGGCTTCTTCTAAGGTCTATGGTTTTAGTGTTACGATGGCTCACTCTAGTGGTCATTTTGTGGTATGGTATATCATCATGTCTTTGAAAACAATGTAATTAGACCCCATCATGATGATAAAATATAGCTATTTCCTGGCGTTATTAGCGCAAATTCATATTTTAATTTGGCTGGCAATTTGTACAAAAATGGCAAATCTATATATACCGGTATATATATTTTTTTTGGCAAAAGAAGTGACATTTGTGTGTGTGTTTGCGCGCATGTTTGTGTGTGCTTGTGTGCGTGCGTTAGGGATGGGACGATACGCGATATTATAGTTTATCATGATAAAAAACACTCACGATAATCGTATCGTGGAGATTTAATTCATCGTGATATCGTCCTCCGTTAGGCACTGGGATCAATTCACCTTTTATTTGATGAGTTGCATATCCGGTACCACTTAAACCCTCTATAATTGGTAAACGATACTTATAATATATGTACTTGATACTGTCTTTTTTTCACTCTCTATCAAATGTCTTTGCCAAAAAATAGCCGATCTACAAGCTCACAACGCGTCTGCTATTTTTTGTCAAATGTTCCACCCCAGGATAATGGATTTTGATTATCGCGATAATATCGTAAATCGTGATTTCTTTTGTCATAATAATCGTGATATGAAATTGTCATATCGTCCCATCCCTAGTGTGCGTGCGTGCATCCGTGCATGCGTGCGTGTTTATGTGTGTGCGTGTGCACGCCATCTTTCACTCAGTCTGAGAGTTTATGAATCTGGATGGGGATCAGTTCAGTGCTGTTTCTGGCTGTGAAGGCATTAATGGTTATTGATTGTAATTAGAATGTGTCCCGTCTAATTGGCTAGATTCTAGATTGCACAGCACTTTGTTTTCATTGTTAAGTAGTTACTAGTTGGTTAGTTCCCTGTAGTGTTAATTATGAGAGCCAATTGAGATTTACTGTTGCAATTTGAGTCTATTGACTTAAATGCACATTAGCTTCAGTCACATTTCAGTCCGTTGATAATGCATTTGCTATTGTCTAACAATTTGGATCTTTAAAATCCAAATTGATTGCACTGACCTTTCATCAAGTTGATTGCAGATGTTGTAGAGCAGCCTTTTTTATACAATGCATAACAAATAATAGCTGAAAAACAAAGCTAGGGCTTTTTGTGTCTTTGTAAAATCGTACAAATGTAGTATTTGCAGACTGTTAACCAGCAAGACACCTAAGGGCGAAAAGCAACCGCAGGACGGAATTCGCACAGGACGGAATTCATTTGCAAGTGTGATTCGAGTTGCGGTTGGTTGGTTGTTTAAGTTGGACAAAATGTGGACAAAATATTTCCTCAAATATCGATATGACTGACATCATAGATGTCTTATGTTATAGACCACATGAGACTCACACAATATGTCCATATATGGGCACTCCAAGCTATGGGCTTAACAATAATCTGATTGACATCAGGGATCTCCATATACGTGCATACAAGGGACAAGGACGGAATGTGATGTCACAATGTGATGTCACAACAATGTGATGTCAATAGACATTGAGACCGTACCCTCTGACAGGCATTACTGACAATATGTGACAGTTTTCATAGTTAACTGTGATAAACTTTAACCCCACCCCTCTCTGTCTCCTCCTCTCTCTCTGTCCAACCAGATACGTTTGCCAGTAAGGTGGCAGCCATCCAGGACCAGTACGCCGACGCCTCCATCGGAAACGTGACGGGCTCCAACGCGGTCAACGTCTTCCTCGGCATCGGGGTCAGTCGTCTGGCACACTCGCACTCTATTGGTCGGCTCACATTCACAAGATCAGGAAGTTGTAACTCAAGCGGAAAGTTCGGGAAGTCCTCAAATTCAAAGACCAGGGAGCGTAAACCTCCCATTATCGCTAATGGGATATTTGGCTAGCGTACGAAAAGGCATAAAGACACTATAAATAATCCTAATATTAGAATACAAACATAAAGGTGCATGAAAGATGGCATTGGTCCAGCTCCTAAGTACGTTTTTGGACGCTGCAACCAAAGACGGTCAAGCATCAACAGTAATGGTGGCTTCTGGTATTATTAAGAATAGCAGTACAGTAGTTGGGGTTGTGGTAATGCAGTAGTATGGTGGCATTAGCAGCGGAACTTTGTTTCAGACACGAAAGGTCCATACAAAAACAGACAATAACAACACAGAGATTGAATACCAAACTGATTTCACTCCATAAAGCCCAGATCAGTTACAAACATAGAAACATACTCCCCACATAAATCTACACAGTTTTTTTACTGTAAAAAACTGCAGCAGTTGTGTCACGCTGTCACACTGCCTGCTGTTACACTTGCCTGTCACACTGCCTGTAATGCTTGCCTGTAAAGCCACACGCACACGCACACACACACGCACACACACACACACACGCACACACACGCACACACACACACACACACACACACACACACACACACACACACACACACACACTGTCTGCAGAGTTTATTTCCATGATTCAGAGAGACCATTGATTATTAAACCCCCTTAACTCATTCAATGCCATTTCAAAATGGCCGCCAAGTACCAGGATGCCATTCCATGTCATTTTTAGTGCACGGATCCCTGCACGGCCATGCCTAGATCGTGCACCATGTGTGTGCACGCTGTTCACAGCTTTCAAACAGTCCGTTCAAAAGATGTGATTGGTATGGGGGTTAAACATACAATTTCGCGATTGCGATCATGCCTACTACATTTTTAGAGGTCCAATTTTTTTTTTTTTTTTTTTTTTTTTTTTCAAAATAGCTGCCAACTCGGGAAACTCGGGCCATGGCAGCCTGAGACTACTGTAATAACTCGGGAAACTCGGGAGGGGGCAGCAAATGATTTAATAGTGCATGCTTTTGCCTTGCATGTGCCCAGGTCTCACTGCAGCGGTCCGCTGTCTCACTGATTGACAGGGCACTGCTGCTAGTCTCTGTGTATGTGTGTGTGTGTGTGTGTTTGTGTGTGTACATTGCCAGATTTACACTGACTATTTTTGTAAGTCTGTTGTTTCCCCGCGCCCTGCGGTCGCTTCTCCCCCTTAAGGCTTCTTACTTGTATTAGTAAGTTGTACTGTAAGTGGTTCAACACTGGTTCTAGTATCATTATTATAACAGTGTTTGTTTTCACCTTCTCTCTCTCCCGGGGTCCTCCCGAACCAACCAGTTGGCGTGGTCCATCGCCGCCATCTACCACAACAGCAAGGGCGAGGACTTCGAGGTGGACCCGGGAACGCTGGCCTTCTCCGTCACGCTCTTCACCATCTTCGCCTTCATCTGCGTGGGCGTGCTGATGTACCGGCGGCGCCCCGAGATCGGCGGGGAGCTGGGCGGCCCGCGGACCCCCAAGATCCTGACCTGCATGCTGTTCTTCAGCCTGTGGCTCATATACATCCTCTTCTCCTCGCTGGAGGCCTACTGCCACGTCAGGGGCTTCTAAAGAACAGACAGCAAGAAGGAATAGAAGGAAAGCAGGAGGGAGCCGGGGTGAGTGGGTGTGAAAAGGATAGATGTACAGATGGATGGTGATGAGATGGGCGGGGGACAGGGAGGGGAGAAGGATGGTTGTGGTGGCCTGGGCGGGTGGATGAGAGGATGGGGGAGCCGGAGAGGATGGAGAGAGAGGAGAAAGGGGGAAAGAGGTGAGCCGGGGGCGGAGTTGGTCGGAAAGGATGCATGAGATTGGAGACATAGACCGATGGTGAGGGAGGGAAGGAAGGAGAGAAGGAGGATAGATATTAGATAAATGGTTGGATGAGGAGATGGTTGGTTTGTTTGATGGATGCATTAATTGATAGGAGAGAGAGAGAGACAGAAGAACGGACGGATGCATGCATGAGTTAGGTAAGGATGGAGGGTTGGGTGGATGGACAGATGGGGGAGGAGGGGCAGATGTATCGATGAAGGGACGTGGGAATACATCCTCGCTCTCCTCCTACATGACCGGCCACCGAGCGATGACCAGATGTTGACCAGACGAAGAGAGAAGCGTACGAAGTGACGGAGCATGAAAAGACGTCAGAAACAGATGAAGAGAGAAGGCAGCGGGAGGCAGCTGGACAGAGCTCTGCTCCACACACACCCCTCTGAGGCTGGAGAGAAAACTATCCGTGTTCATTTATCCCTCTTGACACCCCCGTCGGCCAAATCAAATCTCTGGAAACGCCTGTTTGAAATACACCCTGAACTCTGGAGTCAAACACCCTCTCACTCACTCACCGACTCACTCTCTCACACACGCACACACGCACACACGCACACACACACACACACACACACACACACACACACACACACACACACACACACACACACACACACACACACACACACACACACACACACACACACACACACACACACACACAAACAATCCTTATCTACACATGAAGAAAATAAACTCACAATTCTTTTTTCGTTGGACCAAATGAAGATCGCCCTATTGGGTTGAACATGAGACTCCCTGCCCTATAGCTCCCAATGTCTCCCTATCTGCTCAATTTCTGCCCAGCGCGCGCGCGTGTGTGTGTGCGTGCGTGCGTGCGTGTGTATGCGTGTGGCATGCCTCTTACTTCAGTTACTCTAACCCCACATCAGCGCTCCCCCTATACTGCAACTATTGACTCCGTCCTCCCTCCTCCCAGCACTCAACACAGAAACCCATCTCTCTGTCTCTCTGCAGGACCGAGTAGGACAGATAAAAGACAAAGACAATGAACTATTTTGACACTGCTGTCCCCAACAGGACACGTGGTTGTTGTCTGTATTGGTATGTACATGCATGAACAGACCAACTCTCAAGAACTACTTCAACAGAACTGTTCAACGATGTGTGTGCGTGTGTGCGTGCGTGCGTGAGTGAGACGATGGTCAAGTACTGTGAGGGGCGCTCTCGTCTCGCTGTACGCGTCGTCCGCGAGACAGAGTTTGGGTTTTGCATTCATCTGTCTCCCCCTGGTGGGAGCTGCTTGCCATGCCCTTTGACCCTAGCTCTGACAGCCTATAGTAATGCTGAGGTAGAGCCTTTTGGCGGGAGGGTGCGTTCAACGAAACAAAACGCTCCCTAAATATGTTACGAGGATAGACTTGTAAATACAGAGACAGGAACATATACATTGCAGCTAGTTCTCCTATTCTTTTTTCGGGCGTTTTGCGTTCCTGAACGTGCCAATCTTGCCACTTGTTTTTTGTAGTTTGCTGTATAGATGTAAACAATATAAGGTCTAATTTAAATGAAGGCGTTTAGCGTTGTTTTACCTTTAATAAGGCTATACTATGTCTGATAGGACAAAAATAGCCATTGAACCGTATGAAACTGTTAGAGATATTATTGTCGTTGCATCATAAATCTTAAGTTAAAAAAAAAACTCTGTAGTTTCGAACCAGTTGTTATGTTTTCTGGCTTTCAAACAGCTGATTGTCATCGTGTCATGGTGTTAGTTACTTTGCAGCGGGATTTGCAGCAAGATATAACAGATATTACAGTAGGTACGGCCCTGGTGTGTGATGCACCGTCCCTCCGATCTCGTCTGTTTCTCCCAGCAGCCACTGCAATTTGGCCTCTTTCCTACTGGCTAAAGCTATCACTCATCAGCCTCTGCCATTGTTTTAAGCACACACACCCAGCTTGTATGTGGACAAATTAATCAATTCCTCAAGGGCTTTATAAGAAGATGAAAAGAATCCCTACTCTGATTCTCAACATCCAGGAATAATAACTAATTACACTGACTTGGATCAATTAAAGAAGAGGTCATATTTTCTAACTCTCTGTTATTAACCACCTGCAAACATGCAAAACAGAAGATGTGGAAATAGTGAATGACCAGGCGGAAATAGAGTTTGGCTTTGTTTCAATCCAAAGCCGTCCAGTCTGCAATCTTAACGCGTTATAACACCGCCTTCCCGCCGAATGACTCATAGGAGGCAACGTGGTACAGAAATGAACACAACTGTAGGTCTATGAAGAGATTTACAGTAGGAAGGTTCTTCAGTACGACAGTACACCTGTGGGGACATTCAACTTAGGATTCCAGTTTAAAAAAACAAAGCAGGCTAGAGGCATTTGTTTGTTTTTCAGGGACAGGCTAGAAAGCAAGTTCTCTAGCTGTTCTACTTTGGGCCTAGTTATTATACATTGAAACATTAGTTAAGTGTAGTTAACTCGACCAACTAATTCTGTATTTAGGATAGTGCAGGCTTAACAGTAGAATGCCAAGTCGAAGAAATAATTTCTGTGTTATAGAAGTGACCCGGGTTTAATTCCAAATGTTGTGCACTACACTTGTGCTTGGAGAGCTAATTGCTGTTCTGTGTGAAGCAATGAAACATTTTGGAAGTCCACTAGCTACTACCTAATTGACATCGCTGAGAGCTGTTTTAAGGATGCAATATGTATTGAAACGAAACAAATATATCCATTTTTGAATTTTCGGGCATTCTTGTATCTGAAATGCACCCAAACATGTACTGTACTGAAATACATTTCCAAAACTGACATTAAGATAAGATTAAGCCCACACTGACTGCCTAAGAGGTTTACATTTTAGACTGTTAAATATTTAACAAGGTCGGCCAAAACCACAGAAACCTGAATCAGCCTACAATATTGGCCTTCAAACACTATTCCTTAATTTGTATGCCAAGGGCATGGTACTGTGTGTTGATGATTTGTCCAGAATTTTCCTGCTGATGTGGTGTTTTATACTTGATGTGTACTTGATATAATTGTGATATTATAAATGTCATCTTTAAAGTAGTCTGGGTTAGGTGTAATCATAAAAACGTCACTGATTTCTATCCCAATTTGACAGTCGAGGAGATCAGAGCCTATTATTTTACCAGCGTTTGGCAAACCCATTTCCCAAGGACAACGGGAATCCTCACAGAAACTACGCTAAATTGACAAAGGATACCGTTGGATTAAGCCATTTACACCTGGAACACATCTGTGTAGCGTTATACTTTTACAGATTTAACCATTATTTTATGTTTTAACTACTAAAAATAGCAGATATACAAGCTCAGAAGCTTGAATATCTGCTATTTTTTTTGAAGAAACTGTTGCTGAACTGCGCCATTGATGCACCGGCAATCGTCTTGTGTGGTAGCCATGGCAGAATGCGATCTCCATCAATGTGGCTCAAGGACGTGGAACTCTAGGAACATGTCTACAATACTTAGAAGGTTAGTGTGGGGCTATGGCGACACAATTTGGAATCTTAAACTATAAATGACACTTCCTAGAATGGAGTATTATGGACTGTTTTTTCTTGTTTTTTTTATGTGCCCTATTTGTTTGCCAAACTCTATACAACATTAGGCTCTGTGTTCTCCTCATTCAAAGGCCTTGGAGTGGCAGTTTACCCCTGTTTTGTCAAAGGGAAATCTTTCTATCTCAAACGTTGTGTTTGCAGTCAGATGTAGAGGATTTTCTATACAACCAACCAGCGAAAGAGGACAAAGTCTTTTTTGTTTTAAACCTAACCAGATTATTTTAAGATAAAATTTGTATCCAGTTTTCTCTTCACTGAATTAGGACTGAAGGCTCGTACACTTTAAAATGTATTGCTAGCAAAAGATGTAGATAACAATTTGCATCACATTTTAAAATCATTTTAAAACAAACAATCAAATATGATATGATATGATATGATATGTAGGCTATATTTTAAATGTTTCCTCAATGTTTTAGCATACCTTTACAAAGCTTAGTCTTGCTGTGAACTACTTCTCAACATATTGAATAGTTTTTAATAACACTGGCACAAGATGGCCAGCAGTGGAACATCTAGGAAAAAAGGGAAAAACTGCATTGATGGAAGGTTACTTGAAGGTTTTCCACAGAATAATACTTTAATAGTTTGCGAGAGATTTTTCAGAAGTTCAGCATTTTATTATTATTATCATTGTTTTGACTAGCAGCACATTTCTCAGTGTACCTGCCCTGACCATGACTGGTGTGACGTGAAGCTAATCGCGGATGAACGACCGCTGGTCAGAATGATGAGGATCAGGACAGGAAATAAACACCAACCACCAGACAGAAAAAAAAAATAACTGAAACTACTCGCAAGTGACTGGTGGCTTTGCTAACTCTACTATCAACTTTGACAGGTAACCAACTAGACTGTTTTCTATTCCAAAAAGTACATTTTATCTGATAAGGCAGACGACCTCGGATTTTAGAATTTATCAGCTGCTGTGGCTGGTGGAGGTTTCCTACTCTGATGCCTGATTTCTACTTGGTCACTTGCTGTGTCGCTCACCGAAAATGGCTGATCTACAAGTTCAAGTATGAATCTGGCTGAAGGGTTCAGCTGGTCTCTTGCTGTACATGCAACCCTAAGAGGGAAAGTACAGTTAGACAAATGAGCTATAGAATATTGTAGATGTGTTTTTTTTTTCCTTCTTTCGTGGGTGGGGTTTCGAAAAGGGGTGGGGTTTATGAGAATGAGCAGGGTTTCACATGAAGGAGACGCATTGCACTGGTTCCTGTGGTTATGACGTGGTTTTGACGTTGACATGTAACAATGTTGCTTCTAATCGAAACCACACCAATTCTGATGTAAACAATAACACATGTTCGTTATCATGTAAAAATCAAAAACACTGTGTGCCATGACGATGTTGCTTATGTCGTAAACATTGATGGCACACAGTTGCCATTGATTGCAGTCGTCATTGACTGACTGACTGACTGACTGACTGACTCACTGTCTGACAAAACAACCCAACGGATGAACAGACAAACAAATGAAAGGACATTCCTGCTGGCAGCGCTCAAGCGCCCTCGCGCTGAAACGTCGCCGAGGCGTTCGTGTACTGTGTGGGTCGGTGGGTACTGGGGTTTGGGTGAAATGGCAACAGTACAAGACTCGTTCTCCTATCCTTCAAGTAATATTAACCAACTACGACATGACACGACAATAATAATGAGGACGAAGAAGATGAAATGGGGGGGTGGGGGGGATATATTATGTGAAGTTACAGCCATACATTGATTCCTGGGCCAGTGAGGCTAAAGTGGACTTCTCCTGCCCAGCATGTGTGTTGCTATAGTGTCTCTCGCCTCTCTCTCTCTCTCTCTCTCTCTGCTGCTGCCAACGTACTTAAAATGAGCAGCAAGCATTTTCACTCTTGTTTCTCTTTTCTCTCTCTCCCTCTGTCTGTCTGTCTTTCTCTCTCTCTGTTTTTTCCCTGTCTCTGTATTTCCCTCCTGTCCCCCTATGCCATGTTTCCATATTTTTGGAATGTCAATGTGCTTCTTGTCGACACTGTGCATGAATGATAACATGTCTGTATATAGTATAGAGAAGAATTGTATCCCATTCCCTGGTGTTTGATGACAAAAAAAGATGTTTGAATGTTGTATAGAATCATGATTTTACGTTTTATGTCTTTCCTTTTTCTTTTTCTTTTTTAACATAGATCTGAACGACGGTGAGATGGTTTATTTTGTTTTCTTTTTGTCATTTTAACTTATGTGTTAGTTTGTTTTTTTTTTTTCTGGGGGGGAGGGGGGTTGGGAGGGTTTGACTTGCACATTATTAATTAATTGAATTAAGAATGTTTTATTTCTTGGATTAAAAAAAGGCAATATCTGCTGTTATTGAATGAGAGATGAGATCTTCAGGAGTTATGTATATCTTAAATGAATATTCTATACGGAAGCTGCATGGGTTGTTTGTACAAAGAGAAGAAAAAAAAAACACTGCTTGCTACTTCTAAAATACCGTGGCTGTGTTCTTTGACCGTGGAAGAGGAATATGTACATCAAAAGGTTATTTTGTCATTAAAGAGATACAAATGATATGTATATACTGTACAGTGTTATAATAAGTGGGGTCGCCACTCTACATACAGTAAAACAGAGTGTTAATTCTACATATTTATTTAAAGGGGGGTGGAAAAAAATACAACACTCACTACACTCAAGAATGACATATATTGCCTTTTTTGGAGAAGTAGTAGTTTGCTTAAAAGCCTTTTTTTTCTCTCACTTTCCTTTTTCTGTCCCTCTTTCTTTCCTGCTCTTTCCCCCCTCCTCCTCCTCCTCTGCTGGACTCTGTTGTTCTCTTTTCATCCTCTTCATCTCTTTGGTTCTCTCTCTCTCTGAGCATCCTCTCCCAGTGCTTCTCAAACAGTTTAATTTCAAGAACCCCCATGACTCTGAGACTAAGCCAATGGAACCATATATACATGTTCTACAGCGGTGGTTCTCAAACTTTGACATTTTAAGGTCTCCCCTTAACTTTGTACAAACGGGTCCATTTGGTTCCATTTGTACACTGTCATAGTTACACTGTCATAGTGACTTGTAAGGGTCAATTTAGACCCACATAAAGGAACCTAGAGAGTCCCTGAAATCCACTTTGAGAACCACTGTTCTACAGTAGGCTACAGTATATATTGCTGTTGTCGGGTGGAAACCTTGTATGTCCAAAACCGTTTCGTTTTGTATTTATCATTTAAAAAAATGATTGAAACTAGTGACGATAGCCGATCTACAAGGTTGTGTGCTTGCTTATCTGCTATTCTCACTAGTTTTCTGCGACGGTCTTGCATGAAGAGGCAGGGCTTTACTTTGCAAAGACACATACACATTTTAAACTTGGCGATACGAGGTTTCTGCCCGACAGTGACGATATGCGCACTCTCAGAGTCTCAGACCTATAAGGGTCCATTTAAAACCCCCTGAGGGTCCCTCCTGGACCCCCCCTTTGTTTGAGAACCTGATTGTCCTACAATATAGTTATGCTCCTCATCTTTACCGTTCATAGCCTTGGAGGAAGGTTAAGTGGATCAACCACATGAACCCTTCATTCCATATCCTGGGGTGAACATTCTGTGAAAATAGGGGGGTTCTCGTATAGACCCCTGGGGGACTCCGGTCAATGAAGTAGCAGTATACATTAGCTGTGGTTTTCAACCAGTGGTCCGGGGACCACCAATGGTCCTTGTGGGGGGTCCCAGGTGATCCACAGCTAAATGGAGAGTTGGTACCAAATGGACCCTTATATAGACCATTAACTCTTGAGAGCGTAAAATTAAACCTTGGTTTCATTTTATGCTTAAGTTAAATTATTGTTAAAAATCTGCATTACTTAGTTAATTTACAAGAAGTCTACACAACTAGAGAATGTAGATTTGTTTTTATTTATGTTAGTGAACGTTTGCCTGCTATCTCTCCTATATGGTACCACATCAATACCTCATGTAATTGTGGACAAAATCTCATCAAATGGTGGTCCGTGGCTCAAATGCCAAACAAATAATGGACCATGAAAAAGGTTGAAAACCACTGTACTGTGGGGTTTAAGTGGTTAAAGAAGCTCTCATTTGTTTCCGACTCGGATGGTGTCTGTGACTCTGTGTCCCTCTTTCATCCCACTTGCCATTCTGTATGTGAACCTTCAACTATACCCGGCTGACGGGCGCACATATATGTTTTGGTGCGTCTCTGTGTCTGTGTGTCTGGCAGCCTCTCCTCTCTCATGTTCTAACTCATGGGTCTTCAACAGGGGGTCCTGGATCCCTAGGGGGTCCTCAGAGTTACTACAGGGGGTCCTCCAAATCTTTGAGTGATAGAAACTTTTTTTCTCCTTTTTTATAATAACCACTTGAACCCTAGCGTCCATATTCGGAGAACTTTTGCCAAAAATAGCAGATCGGCTATTTTCGGCAAAGAGCTTTGGTGTAGGGGAGAAAAAAAGAGCAGAGTGAAAGGTCAAGTTTATTAAGTATTGATGGTTCAAGTGGTTAAATATCTGAAAACACAAATTGACATGAATCCAAAATACATTTTTGATTGTGCTGTCTTGAAACTTTATGGAATCTATGAACAGGTTGTGGGTTGGGTCCCTGCTTCTTCTCTCTCTCTCAACTAAGGGGTCCTTGGCCTGAAAACGTTGAAGACCCCTGTTCTTCTTACCCCATCTTCTCTACCTGTCGTCCATTTGTGGGTGGGCCTCTGTCTTGTGTGTCTGTCTTTCAATCACTCAGTCTAGCATTCCGCCGTGTGTTTGCCAGATTCCCCCCCCCCCCCCCTCCCCCCTCCACACGCTGTCCACAGCATCTGTTGTTTGCTTCCGTCACGAAGCATTTCTGGAGATGCATCTTAATCCTTCCATCATTCTGACCTCCTCTCCTCTCCTCTCCTCTCCTCTCCTCTCCTCTCCTCTCCTCTCCTCAGTCACACAGGGTCTAGTTGAGGATTCCTCAACATCCTCATGTTAGCCTGACAGTTTTTAATCGATAGATTTTTTTGGTGTGTTTTTTTGTTTTCTTTCTTTTTTTTCTACACAAAACCAATAACCCCCAATGATCATACCTGTTGGTAATAATGAAGACAATGTTGATTTTATTCTTATTTTATTATTTGGGATTTATTCTGCCGCTGTCCTCTGTGCGCAAGTGTGCAGTAGTGTGTATGCGTGTGTGTTTTTATTTTTATTTTGTAATGATTTTTTCTATGATTTTGTGTCTGTTGCACACCAGCCCATAGGAAGGAGGTTTGGTGTGTGTGTGTGTCGCCACTAACTGTGACTGCTATACATGGTACTTCTGACACCGCTGATCAAATAAAGTTTGGAATACCCTGTTTCAGAGACCCCCACGACTCCACTGGATCTGTGCTGCGTGCGTGCGTGCGTGAGTGCGTGCGTGAGTGCGTAGGAGAGAGAAAGAGAAAACTAGAACTGCACTCTGTCGAGGTGCCAGCTTGCGCTTTGTGCACAAGTAGGCCATGTATGGCCTACTTGTGCCAGCAGGGAGCGCCATGAGGTGCGCTCACCATTGGCATCACCGCTGGCATCACCTAGAATGCTGCCTGAAATGCTGGTCCCTGATTGGGCTATGGCAGGGTTCCCCAATTAGTTTTCCCCAAGGGCCGAATTATGTCTAGGGTACCAAGCCGAGGGCCACAACATTGCAGGGGGCGACGGCGGCGTTCCTGTTACTCCAGCGACAGTTCAGATATCGTCGTTATCGGGTGAAAATCTTGTATGTCCAAAACCGCTGATTTGCGAAAGAACGTACACATTTGGAGATACGAGATTTCCAGCCGACAACGACGATATACTAGTGTTGTTGCTGCTCTTATACCACCATTATTACCGGGGTTGGTGTAGGCCAGACAGTAGCCGCGGCCCGCCTATTGGGGAACCCTGGGTTATGGGCTTGAACAAACAGACACCGACATAGGCCTACCTACAGTACATACGCAGACGAACGCAGTACTTGCGCGCTCTGCTGGCGCAAGTAATAACATGTGACTCCGAATGTATGTACATAATATGCCATATTTTCTTCTGCTCCCTCCCACATACCTCTGTGTGTGTGTGTGTGTGTGTGTGTGTGTGTGTGTGTGTGTGTGTGTGTGTGTGTGTGTGTGTGTGTGTGCGTGCATGTGTGCGTACGTGTGTGTGCGTGTCGTGTGCGCATGTGTCTGTGTGGGCGTGTGTGTGAGAGAGAGAGAAAAAGAGAGAATGAGCGCGCTCACACATTAGTACAAGATGTCATTTGTGTGCCATGCTCCAGTCGAGAATAACAGTTACATTTGAATGACTGACATCTCGTCTGCGGAGATGAAAACATTTTTTCAGTGAAGGCGCCACAGCACGAGAACATTATTCAACACTTCAAAACCACTGTTTCACAATGCAGTCACAGCTTCTCTCACACTGCTCCTACAAGTAATTAACATGTTTCCACCTCGTTATTTTGTATTGCAGATTTGTTTTTTTCCCTCCATTTGACTGTGACAATTCATGAATCAAATAAAGAAAATAATCAGACACGCCAAGGCAATTATTCAGGCCATTAAATTAAACTGGGATTATTAAATGTATTCATCTAATTATTATTGGCTACTTAATAACTTAAATAATCTTGGGATTCAAATAAATCGAAGACTCCTACATGGTGTCTTGGTCTGTTGTGACAGGTTGCACCCAAAACATGTGGTTAAATATCTTCACCAAAATAGATGATCTATAAGTTCACAACACACAGCGATGCGTTGCGAGCTTGTACGATCTCTTATTTTCACGGAATGTTTGCGCCAAAAAAGGCACCCTATGGTTCACATGTTGACACTGGGCTGTATTTTGATTGTCTTAACACAATTAGTGCCTCTTAATCTGAAGGTTGCTTGGTGCCTCGGTGCCACGCAGTTTCCTCCATAGGCCGCCGCTATTATTTTGAAGGGCTGGAAGGGGGTTGTTTTTGTTTTTTTGGATTATCACTTGACGGCAACGATTACGTCATCTAGTCACATGACAGTGTGGGACAAGAAGAGGAAAGATGGCTGCGCCCTGCCTTGTGCCTTGTTTACATTTAGATCTGCTGCAAAATGTCTCAAAATGGCTATTTTGTTTAAATGACGTTTCTTTATGGGCCTCTCCATTGACTTAACATTGAGGAGCTTCACTTCGCGTGCACGCCCAACGTGCGTTCTAAACAAATCGCCGACATTACCGATGCGAGCGGGACCGGAGCGACATTAAGTAAGTAATAATATCTTTACTGTATATACAGTAAGATTCACAGTCCTCACCGTCAACGGCGCCATGGTATTAACCCTTTCAATGACGGTGAGCGCCGTCTACAGCAGCAGAACAGTTAAAGGACCACTTCACCTCTGGGACAACCAGATCTTATTTTATTGTTGTTTGGGACACGATCAAGTTATTATCGAGTTATTTTTTGTGTTCAATCTGTGTTTTGAGATATTTTAGTATTTCAGCTAGTGATGCATCAGACTAGTGATGCATTTTGCATCATATGATGCATCATAATGATGCATTTTGCATCATATGATGCAAAATGCATCACTAGTCATGCTGAAATACTAAAATATCTCAAAACAGATAAATCACAAAAAATAACTCAGGATTGTGTTGATCGTGTCCCAAACAACAATAAAATAAGATCTGGTTGTCCCAGAGGTGAAGTGGTCCTTTAAGTACCAGCTTGTATGCTTAACTTAAAGGCCTGTCCGTACTGTCTACGACCACCAAACGTGAGAGTTCCGACTTTCCGACGTGCAGCTTTCCGAACTCTAATTTCGGGGTAAATGCTTTTCAGAAGACGCGAGTGACGTCATTTTGTAGTTGAACCCCACCTTTTACGACGAAAAGTTCTGAGGTCGGAGACAGTATGGACAGGCCTTCAAGTTAAGGCATAAGAGCTGGAACTTCAGACAATCAAAATAGAGCCCTGCCTGAGGGTTTTGCAGTGTACAGGTCAATTGAAACCAGCAGGAGAGCATCTTCACAAAGGCCAGGTTTAAGTGAATCATGCTGAACTTCATCATGTAATAATAATGGAGTGTCTGACAGGAAGTGAGGCACCAGCAGCGGGCCAGCGTGAAGCAGTAAGCATCATGCACACAACCTGCTTAGACCCATGGGGGCTGAAGCCTGATTTATGCTCCGCTGCGCGCCGAATATAGCAGGCCTACAAGCTCTCCCAACGCGTCGCATCTGTGACCGCTTGGATCATGCGTCGTACATTATATTACGCTTTACTGACTGATGGCACATCTGTTCTATTAGCCCCAGACTGTGTTCATGATGTGACCCTGGTTATGGAGGGTTCCATTCTTAGCGTTAGCACAGTCATGGCTTCTTCGTCTTTCTAGTTATGGCTGCTCTCTTCCTGTCTGATGAAAGTAAACCGATGTGTTATTTATATTCATGCGTTAGTGCGTGCGTCTCCTCATGAGAATGTACACAGATGCACGGTTCGCTCCTTTGCTTGTGCATGTGCGATTGCTTGTGTGTCTCAGTGTACAGTACATCATCACTGTCGGGCCAAAACCTTGTATCTCCAAGTTTCAAATTTGTATGTTTTTCCGCGAAGTAAAGCCCTGCTTCATCAGACAAGGCCGTCGCACAAAAGTAGTGAAAACAGCAGATCTACAAGCACACAACGCCCCTGTGCAAGGTGTTGTGTGCTTGTAGATCGGCTGTTTTCACTAGTTTAAATCATTTAAAAAATGATAAATACAAAACAAACGGTTTTGGACATACAAGGTTTTCACCCGACAACGACGACATGCTTGTGTGTGCATGTGTACGTTTCTGCTTGACTGCAGTTAAAGTCAAAATCGGGGGCCATCAGTTTAGAAGCAGAGCTGTCAGTGAGCCAACACTGCCTGTCCCTACAGACACTTACATGTCACCGTCAACACAACCTGCCCCGCCTTACATCCACCCCTCTGTTTCAGCTGTCAGCATTTCCCCCAGCTCTGCATGTGACATACAGTACATACAATCAACTGCAACATTCAAATTCCACTGACAGCTGTACAAAGGAAGTCCTGCAATCCCCGACCCCAAGTTATGGTGCCATGGCTTTGACAAGCAGTGCCACCTTGTATGGCTGCTGACAGTGTTTATGTTGTGCAAAGGTCGTTGGAAAACTTGTGGAACATGTAACGTAGACTGTCATTTGGTGTGTGTGTGTGTGTGTGTGTGTGTGTGTGTGTGTGTGTGTGTGTGTGTGTGTGTGTGTGTGTGTGCACGCACACGCATGTATATGTGCGTGCACTACAAGATGTTGAACAGTGAAAAAAGCAAACCAGTTCAGGGAGGTCAGACTAAAAGGCCTGCATGAATTAAAAGAAAATACCATACCATTAACTCACAGTCACCGGTTTTGCATTAGAGACTGTTTCAACCTGACTATATATTAGTGCACGGCCTCATGTTCGTGTCCGAAACGCATGCATCCTGTTCACTTCCCTTCTATGGGATTGAAGGTGCTTCCCAGTTCCCATTGCGGTGTATTGATGCCATTGACGCATATAGTGTTCAACGCGTAGTGTTCAACGTTGGTGAACTTTGAAGGCGTCAACAAATAGGAAATATGCATGTGTACAGTTAGACCACACTTGGCGGGCTTTTCGCTTGTCGATTTCTTTTCGGTGAGCCATGTCAGCCAATGCCTTCAACATACCATACATAAAAAACATCAGCAAATCGACACAATGCCCACAATCCACAAGAAAACATACGGAAGCTGTGACTGTATTGTGAAACTCCTCGAAGTGTTGAATATTAGCTGGTCCTGGTGCTTTCACTGGAATCCTTTTTGTGTTTTCATCTCTACAGACAAGATGTAACTGTCAGTCAAATAAATAACTGTTATTTTTGACTGCATGGCACAAAGATTACATCTTGTATGTGTGTGTGTGTGTGTGTGTGTGTGTGTGTGTGTGTGTGTGTGTGTGTGTGTGTGTTCATGTGTTCATACTCTCTCTCCTCTCTCTCTCTCTCTCTCTCTCTCTCTCTCTCTCTCTCTCTCTCTCTCTCTCTCTCTCTCTCTCTCTCTCTCTCTCTCTCTCTCTCTCTCTCTCTCTCTCTCTCTCTCTCTCTCTCTCTCACACACACACACACACACACACACACACACACACACACACACACACACACACACACACACACACACACACACCCCAGGCCCTCGTTTTTAGTCTCTCAACGTACTGAATAATTATGTGCAATTTTGAAACAGGTGGTACGGTACACAGGACGTTGAGTGATTTAGAAAACAACGACCCCCAAAACAAGCACTTAGAAAAATCATTGCTGCTCTGCGCTTATTGACATGTAATTCATGGGTTGCATTTGTAGTCCTAAACCGGCCATATTGAGGACCAACACAGGTGTTCAATTTGTCTGATTGGCATAGAACCAATGTTCTACGTTAATCAAAACACCTGTGTTGGTCCTCAAAATGGCTGGTGTAGGACTACAAATGCAACCCATGAATACAATCAAATTGGACTTTTCTCTCTCATGAATAGGACTGGCCATGGACTACTGCAACTTGGAGGTTATGGATATGCTATAAGTTGCTTGTAGTACAAATCTTCAACATTGTCACGTTCTGTGTCTGGGCCTCTCCCCCCCGGCCACACTCACCACACATTCCTGGCCTTGTTTGGACTATATCAATTGTGGTTTCACTCTGTGTACATTTTTGTTTGATTTCTGTCTTTGCGTTCATTTGAGTTTGATTATATATTATAAATGGGAGAGATTTCCATTTGTATTACAATTTACAATTTAGGCATTTAGCAGACACTCTTAATCCAGAGCGACTTACACTAAGTATTATGGAACAGTTTTAGTTTGGGACTTTTGATTAGCTTGTATTTGCAGATTGATCTTGAACCCCTCCCCCAGCCTGCTTTTTTCCCTACTCACCTGTCAGTCCTGCCCTGTGTTTCGTCTGTCACACCTCCCATAGTCGACTTGCTATCCAATCCTCTTGTTTACAGCTAAATCTGATCCTTGCCTACACCAGCTGTGCCTTGTTTCTCTGTGAGTAGTCCCCCCCCCCCACCCCACCCCACACACCAGAGACACACAAGTGATCACCTTGATATCTTTGCTACAATCTGACATACCGGTAGATATGTTGTGTTTGTGGTCAACGCACTAGCTTGCTACTATGCTGTACATACAGTACCATTTTCCTCATACCTGTGCCCTCTCCCCCTTCCACGCTCTCTCTCTCTTAATATAGCTGCCATTTGGCCCAGCAGCCAAATTGAGTTTATTTTATTGAAATGCCAAACCTGTTGGAAACAGAAAGAGAGATGGCTGTAGAGTGTGACCTGCGGTTCAGCCCAGAGAGGTCAGCTTCCTGTAATGGAGCTGTCATTTTCTCTTTGTAGCAACAAAGGTCCAGATAGGATTAACGTACAAAAACCTAGCGCAAGCACACACGCATGGATCCGCGCATTACACTGGCTGAAGGCTAAGGCCTGCTCACATTACAAGATAGAGAACGGCCCTACCGTCATTCCAACCTAGATCGTAATCAAATATCGGACATGTTTATGTTCTAGTGTGAGTGGTTCACAGGGCTGGACTGGGACATAGATTCGGCCCTGGCATCTTGACCCAGACCTGCCCACCACAACCGGGACAAACCGAACAAAGATCTACAAGCCCACAATGCGTCGAGGCTTGTATCAACTGTTATGTTTGGGTGGGACTCATGTGCCACAGTGTGATTGGGCTACTAGGCCAATCACAGTTGATTGGGGTGGTCCCGATCATTACAAAAAACAAAAAACAAAAAAAAAAAAAAACCCCAGACAAAACAACCTATGGTGCGTTGGACAGCTGAGGCTTGTTGATATGTGGCAAGAACATGACTGCCTATAACGTCTTCTCAGACATGTCACAACTGTTTGTCATCACTGCAAGTGTAACTGGCTCCGTTTCTGCTACTGCTGCATACTCTGCATGCTGTGTGTGTGTGTGTGTGTGTGTGTGTGTGTGTGTGTGTGTGTGTGTGTGTGTGTGTGTGCGTGTGCGTGCGTGCGTGCGTGCGTGCGTGTGTGTGTGTGTGTGTGTGTCTTTAGAGCAGGTTTTGCTTGCACATGGAGTGCATGTTTGAAATGTCAGGAAAATGCCACAGCTTGAACTATGGCCCATTATAAGTGTGTATGTGTGTGTCATTGTGTTTAAGTGAGATAGTATGTACTCTACATGTGGTACACATGTGCATGCTTGAGTAAGTTTACGTGTGTGTGTGTGTGTGTGTGTGTGTGTGTGTGTGTGTGTGTGTGTGTGTGTGTGCGTGTGCGCGTGCGTGCGTGCGTGCGTGCGTGCGTGCGTGCGTGCGTGCGTGCGTGTGTGCTCACGCACGCTCACAATATTAATTTAATACATTTCTTGCCAGAGGGAGTACACACCTGATCATGGAAAGGCGGATTTACACAACCATGTCTTTATGATCTGGGTAGACATGTTATAAAGAGCAGAGCTGTCATGTTCTTGCCACATTTAGTTTAGCTTTTTCTTATTCACTGCCTGCATGTTGCTACTGGCTGTAAACTGGAAGGGTTAGTCCTATATTAATATATTCAGCTTCTCACAGCTGATGGCTGCTCAATGGCAGATTCGTCTGGTATGCTGGCTAAGGGAGACAAATTGGTGACCTGCTCTACCCACTAAGCTACAGCCACGCACAATATGAACACCATCTGTCCTATGACCCCTGTACAGCTTGTTTTCTTACAGTACAGACAGCTTAATTGTTGTCTCCTTGCAGTCGCCATTTTAAAAGTCCTCTTCTCCCTTTCTACCTCCCTGTAGGGAGCGTTTCGCTGTTTGACGCAGTGTGTTCAAAACATAGCTTTTTTGGATGTCTAAAGTTCCACATGAAGCGCCATTTCGAGAGTATGTAACCTCGCTATCGTGATGTTTTTCTGATAGGCCGGTGGGAGGAATTTGAATTGAATGTGTCAGAACAATCATGGAGAATTACAGTTGAAGATGGGTGGATGTCACGACATTTTACAGACATATAAATAGAATTTGATATAATAAATATGATACAATGGATTTCTCTTTTTGGCATAGATAGAGTAGGCTTAAATCCTATGGCAGGGGATGTGATCAAAAATGGTTAGAAATGCATTTTTCATTAAATCTTGACTTTAATATGGACCCCATAGGAGCTCTTCTTCAGTGTTGTGCGCTTCATCACTGACATGGTTATTTATTCAAACCTGAATATACTGATAAGCAGGGGCGTCACAAGGGGTGGGGGAGTGGGACTGAGTTACTAGGGCCCAAGGTGGAGGGGCCTTAATTATTTTATCAATTGAAAAATAGCAGATATACAAGCTCACAGCGCGGCACCAAGTGCCTCACTGCGAGCTTGTATATCTGCTATTTTTAATAGTTAACATTCATGGGGGGCCCGCAGTGAATCCTTGTACCCAGGGCCCAGAATTTGGTGTGACACCCCTGCTATCACTTTATGTTCAGAGAGAACAGATGTCTGGCCTGGGAAATGTAGATATGGCCGATTATATAATACTGACCTTGAGCTTGATGCTGACCCTGATCTTTGTGGCCAAAGACCACAAGTGAATCATCCCTCTGGGGCAGCCTATACTGATCAATGCCAGCAAGTTTCATTGAGATCCACGAAACACCATTATTGTGACATCACATTCCATCCTTGTCCCTTGTATGCCCATATATGGAGATCCCTGATGTCATCAATATTAAGCCCATAGCTTGGAATGCCCATATATGGACATATTGTGTGAGTCTCATGTATTCTATAACATAAGACATCGATGATGTCAGACGTCAGTCATATCCATATTTGGGAAAATATGTGCAAATTCCTATAGCTCTTTTCGCCCTTAGGCATCTTAGTATTATTATAAGGCTTTAATAGGTGTTTAAAATCGTCGAGATGATTGAACTCTTGAGAGTAAAAATGAAAGTGAATAATTGACCCATTATTGGTCCATTTATGTTTTACAGTGAAAATGAATTTGACTGTACAAGGATCGCTATTGCTGTCTAACTTTCTTTTCCTCTGTTTGTAATTCTCTCTCTCTCTCTATCTCTCTCTCTCTCTCTCTCTCTCTCACTGTTTTACTGCTGTGTGCCTGTCTCCATTCTCTCCATCCCTCTTTCTCTTGGGTGGTGAATGACCGTGTCCTCTTCACTTAAATGCCCGGACACCCACACACCCACACACCCACACACACACACTGAAGAAAAGTATGCATCCGCTAACATCCGCTATCCGCCAGACATGTGCGCATACATGCACGCACTCACACGCGTGTGGCTGCAAGCACTCACGCACACACACACACACACACACACACACACACACACACACACACACACACACACACACACACACACACACACACACACACACACACACACACACACACACACACACAAACTGAGTGCAGGTGAGGATGCACTCCACAAGCATATACCCAGATTACCCACCAACACTCTCTCACACACGCACGCACACACACACACACACACACACACACACACACACACACACACACACACACACACACACACACACACACACACACACACACACACACACACACACACACACAAACACACAGGGTTACTCTGTGTCAGTGACTGTTCTCGGCTGAGAGCCTGTGGGTGGCGTGATGATGCTGTTACCGTGGCGATGTCCTGTTGCCGTGGTGATGTGTACTGTATGACAAGTGGGACAGGGATGGATGAAGTACAGAGACAGATAATGTGCACTCAGGAGTACACCAGCGCCAGTGTATGTATATACGCGCGCGCGTAAACACAAAACAGAGCTACACACACAAAGACAACTAGAACTAGAAAAAGAAACTAAAACTTCGTAACTTGCATAATTACGTGTAACCAGGGCATACTATATATTCACAAACACTGCAGAGACTAATTGTGTATTCCTCAAAAAAAAGCTATCCTACTTAAACAAAGACAGTCTGCCCTTTACTGAAATAATTTTAGGACTGGAAGTGACCTTTTCTGTACTGAGCTCCTGACCCTTAATTCTTTTTATAATTTTTTTCTGTGTCCAGAAAAGACAAGACAAGAAAAAAGCAATGAAGTCAGGCAAGGTCAGGAGCAGCACGCTAGCAAGCACACACGGACACACTGACACGAAGTTAGAAGGGGCCTGTTTGACTCATGGAGTGTGGAAGATGAAAGTCCAAACATCAGTCACCCCGGCCTCAGGCCTGCAACAAAAATGAAACACATGCACACCAGTCGAGTGCTCCAGTATATTTCATTTAGTCTCTCCTGAATAGCACTGGTATTATTGTTTTCTAATACAATAGGAATATGAGAGAGAGAAAGAGGGACAGAGAAAGACCAGCTAGTTAGAGATTATGACATTCAGAAAACCATGCAAAGGTCAACTCAAGTCAGACATATGGGTTCGGCTAGGCAGGATTTATTATATTAGGAGATATTTTCAGTTAAGGGATTATGATTATGATTATTATTATTGCGACCGTAGGTCGCAGTTAACTATGAAAACCGGCACATCTTGTCCGTAACTCTGTCAGTCACGCCTGACACTGTGGTTCCCCTGACACATCACTGTGACATCACTGTGACATCACAGTGATGTCAGATACTCAGAGCAGGGATCTCCATATATGGGCATAAACAGGTGACATAAAACAACAATGTGGATAAGTGTGGTTGAACACATGGCATTTGGCAAACACAATCAATGACCACTTACCGGTATGTCTTTATTAAAGAAAAAGAAAATGATCCACTTCTTCCCAAACCAGTTGGACTGCTAAAGAGAATGTGGAGATACCATGGTTGATCATGAACATGTATTTTGGTCTTTCTACTTTCTGGAAGGAAGCAACACTTATTTAAATTCTGGGTGGACTGTGTCAGGACAATCCTATCGCTTAAGATCCTACTTGCAGCAAGCAAAAAATATATCACAGCTGTCATACTATAGATTGGACCCATTTGTCAATATTGTGAGACAGTTGTATCTTCTATCTAGAGCAGATGACCAGACTCCAAAAAGAGTTGGGTGTAAAGATTATAACAGGACAGATATTTTTTGCATCCTTTCTATTGTATCTCAAATCCTATAAATATTTGTTTCTGTGATTGATACTGAATTGTCCCATGACCTCTTTTGTTTGATTGTTTGTTTGTTTTTATTTATTTTTATTTCTTGTAGCCTATAGGATTGTATGTTTTATAACATTTTGAAATAAATTAAATAAAGAGTAAAAAAACGAACCATTTTTAAAACGTTTCGGACAATTGGTTCAATGGTGATTATGTAGATGAATTGCGATGTTACGGTGCTGCTGCTGTAAGAAAATTGGTTCATTTAAAGTTTGATTCATTAAGAGAATTCAAAAGATCAGATGAGAAACTAAAGAATTTCGAAAGACATGCAATTAGAAATGAACAATAGTTCCATTTCTAATTCATATCTAAGGGATAATGGAAATAAAGAAAGCAATTTCAACAACAATGTGGCTTTGTGGGCCTTTGTGTACCGGTAATAGCCGTTCCCAAACTGCTGTTTCAGACTGACCACTTTGCTGCTATGTGCGTCTATTATACGGAGCTTGTGTTTTAAATTGAATCATTTTAAACATATTAAATGCGGAGTGAGCTGAGGGCAAAGTTCCATAACCATTGAATGTAACGTCAATCACGTGTAATGTAATGGGAAAGAAAGGGAGAGACAGAAAGGCAAGAGCGGGGGACTAATAACACCAATCAGACAGCATTAGTTGAGCTCAGAGCAGCAATTTGAGTGGTGAAGTGTGACTCATATACATCTAGCCAGGGCTGAGTGGAACAGAGCGCACACACACACACACACACACACACACACACACACACACACACACACACACACACACACACACACACATACACAGTTATTTTATTTTTAAACTATTTTACCCTTTTATTTTGTTATTCTTATTCTATGTTTGTCCACACAGCAGAGGAAGCTTGAACAAGAATTTCACTACCAGTACCAATAATGCTGCTGCTACCAGCTGCATTGTATGTTACAATAAACACGATGCATCTTCTTGAGAGCGAGAAAAGGCTGTTCATTTTGACCTGCAGACATCACTCAAAACATTTCTATTTTTCCTTTCTTCTTCTGTCTCACTGGTGATAAATGCTATTGTGAAACTCCTGGGTTTACTTTTTATACAATGGGAGAGGCATAATCATAGGATGTTTAATCTATTCTTTTCTCTACCATAGTTGCACATAGAGGTGCAACACATTTGCAATAAATCACTTCAGCATTCAGCAATGAGCAGCATGACAGCTTTTGAAAGACAGCCGCTCCAAACATGAATGTAAAAAAAAGAAACTGGAGATAATTATTCAAATTGCTCTTCTTTATTGTCACAATGGTGAAAGCTTTGTATATATTATCATCAGTGCAGCTCTGCAGCAGTGGAAGGGTTCTCCAAAGTTTTTGTGCAAAACACTTTGACCACCTCACATATATTATATCAGGGGTCTTCAACAGGGGGTCCGGGACCCCTAGTGGGTCCTCAGAGTTACTACAGGGAGTCTACAAGTAGATTGGCTATTTTTGGCAAAAAGCTTTGGTGTAGAGGGGGAAAAGAACAGACCTTAGTCCAGCCCAGAGTGAAAGGTATCAAAAGATGAAACTATATGGAATCTATTAACAGTTTGTGTGGGTCCCTGCTTCATCTCTCTCTCAACTAAGGGGTCCTTGCCCTGAAAACGTTGAAGACCCCTGCATTATATTATATTTAACCCAATGTGGATGTCAAGGATCTAAAAAACCCTCTGTAACCCAGCCTCACTCCTTCCACAACAAATCCACTTCATGGCTGAAATGGATCGAACAGGTGAAAATCAATAAGCAGTCACATTTCAACTGGCTGATGGTTGGATGAAAAGAGCAGGTGGACTGCAGGGCACAACGGTGCTATTCATTTAACAGTCACAGAGGTCTGAGTGTTTTCAACACTTCAACAATTACCACATTTTCCACAATAGAAGGTTGAACCCATGAGTGAAATTAGCTGGTGATGTAACATTGGCAGGGGCGTCACACCAAATTCTGGGCCCTGGGTACAAGGATTCACTGGGGGCCCCCCATGAATGTTAACTAGATATCTGCTATTTTTGAAAAATCGTGAAAATGTGTGCCAAGAAACCTATGTTTTCATGTCAGTGATGCTCAAACTTTTTCATGTGAAGGACCCCCCATCTCAAAATATTTAGTTCCAGGGACCCCCCAGAAGCAAAATTTGAGTTACAAACGTTCACTTAAAAAATACATATATTCAAAGATTTGCGCACATTTTCACGACTTTTCAAAAATAGCAGATCTACAAGCTCGCAGCGCGGCACTCGGTGCCGCGCTGTGAGCTTGTATATCTGCTATTTTCCAATAGCTAAAGTTACTAGGGCCCCTCCACCTTGGGCCCTGGTAACTCAGTCCCACTTTCCTACCCCTTGTGACGCCCCTGAACATTGGGTTGGGAAGCAAACCCCTGCCATGGCTCATAACTGAATGTGTAAAAGCTGCAGTCAAAACAAAACAAAGTGACATTCAAAACTATAAGTGCTCAGTACTGAAAGATAATAACCTGGCATGGAACATTTTGGGATCCCCTGTAATAAGATGTGCCTAGACAAGGACCCCCAAATAGACTTTCAGATTTATTATGTATGTATGTGGGTATATTATACTGTATATAAAATTCTACCTTTAATTTTAGTTTAATTCAATTTCTTTCCAGATGGCTCGCCAAGTGGCCGCCACTAGGGCTGTCACGATTATGACATTTTACATGATGATTAATTGTCACTCAAATAATTGCGATTAACGATTTAATTGTGTTTTTGTCGTTGAGAATTACATTTCTGTTTGGCTTTTAGGCTTTGAAGTTGCACATGGCAGATATGATACATAACCTAAATATACAAAGAAATTACTGACATGTTTGACAACGTTATACTTAATTAAGAACATTGATAGTGGAAATAGCCAATCTACAAGCTCACAACACGTTGTGAGCCTGTAGATCTGTGATTTTTTTGAAAATGTTTGAAAATATAACATAAAAATGTTCAACATGGAAACGATTATGACACAATTATTGTGATTATGTCAAATAATTGCAATTAGACGATTATGTAATAATTAATACTATAATTAACACCGTTATTATACAAGAGTGAGGGTCTGTGGATTGGGGATTTATAGGCCATTTTGGTGAGTAGTGCATTATTTAGTTTCCTGCTGTGCTTCCCACATTTAGCTGTCGTGTACTTGGTGAGTGATGGAGAGGCTCTCAGCCGGCTCCGTCTCCACAATGCTCAACTTCAAACTTCCGTCTGTCCTTTCAAATCCCATCACCTCACCTCTCTCTCCCCTGTTATCTATTCCTCCCCTCTCTCTCCTTTCGTCTCTGTGTGTTGTTTCTGTGCCTGCTCCGTGAGGCTGATGATGTGTTCCGCCATCATCTTGTTCCATTTGGTTCTTCGCTCCTCTGCCGCTTGTACTTCCGAGTTGGGATCCAAGTGTGTTCACATTGGACCCAGCTTGGGTAAAGTAGCTCTTTAGCTTTGCCACGGGTCCCTTATCATTATCAAACAGTTGGTCTATGTAGGCCTGGGTGTACTGATCTGTCGTGATGAGGTCCAAATGCGCATCAGGAACTGGGAATGGGCCATCTGTCCCTGTGAAAAAGATCATGTTCAGTTAAACTTAAGTCCTTTTAATTGAATTCAATCCTGTTCAACTGTTATCTTCATCAATTAATCAGTGGATTTCTGCTAATTCATGTAGGAGTTTAATACTCAACAACAAAACTAATTCAAACACTATTGCAAAGGTGCTCACCTTGTTTTTGTTTTTTAATTTATGTTTTGGGGCTTTTCTGCCTTAATTTTATAGTGGAAAAGTTGAGAAGGACAGGAAACAGGGAGAGAGAGATGGGGAGAGACATGTAGTAAAGATTATCTGGAACGGGACTCGAATCTGTGATGTGCTGTCAGGCAATTTCATTACATACTATATACATACATAATACTATATAATATTATATATAGAAGGGTATTTACAGGTAGAAAGGATAAAAGCCCAGCCTGTTTGCTGTTACTGCACTCACACTCTTGGTTAGTTCTATCCATCTCCATTTCTCATTGAAAGCATAACTAAAACTAGCCCCAGTGTTCCCTCAACTTCTTGTAATAAACTTGAGTTATGATCACATGGCATTGTCAATCCCGCTCGAGGTATTCATTCAAAATACTATATTTTACCAATGGCTTATTGCATCTTTACGCATATGCACATGATCCACACGGATCACTGTAGTGCAGATGGAATGGTGAAATAAACATTTACCACAAGGTGGCAGTGCTACCGCAGAGCCGTGCTTGAATGATGGAAACATTTGTACAGACATAAACTGGGGCTGAATTAATCATTCATTCAATTAGAGAATAACTGAAGGGGGAGAAATATGGGATGAGAATAAATTATTCTAGTGTTCCCGTGTGACCATAGCAGAGGGTTAAATTCCGAAGCAGTAACAGGTAAATCATAGCAGTTGGCACCTCTGCTATTAGCGTGTGCTGGTCGCTGACTGGCTAAAGCCTCGACCACTGTGTGTGTGTGTGTGTGTGTGTGTGTGTGTGTGTGTGTGTGTGTGTGTGTGTGTGTGTGTGTGTGTGTGTGTGTGTGTGTGTGTGTGTGTGTGTGTGTGTGTGTGTGTGTGTGTGTGTGTGTGTGTGTGTGCGACTATAAAAATGGGACCCAATGCCTCCTTGCTTGGCATTCAGCAAGGGTTGGATTGGGGGTAAATCCCCGTAAGCATGCAACAGAAACAGGAGATGGATATGGGCCACAAGACTCAGCAAGGCTTACTTACTTAGATATATAAATGTATTCAATTTGATTACATTTTATATTGACAACCTTTCTCTCAAGTTAAATTTGAATTATGAACTCTTATGTTAAATATGTCTAGAACTGTTGATTTGATCAAGGTCCAAGACGCCTTCACTGTACCTGTGTGTCTCTTTATAGCAGATAGAGGAATATGGACACTGATCCCTTTCTCTCTGTCTGTCACAGTGAAACCTGTCATCTCTCCATCCTCCGAGTCACTGGGGAAGTCCAGTGATTCCCGGAGACCCCCCCGACACTTCACCACACGCACTCCTTTGTAGCGAAGATAGCATCTGGGGAGGAAACGGAGTTGCTTATTACCATTCACATAACATGTTAGTCTAACAATGTTCTGTACTTCTACAACAGCGGTTCTCCACCTGTGGGTCCCTTGGGGGTCCCCCCAGATGATTAACTTAATGTGCAACATTGTTTTCTCACTCAACTGCAAACAAACCAACATAAAGTTTAAGTGTATATAGAGGGTATCTACTATCTGCACATTTCTAAAGTGACAATTTAAGGACTTTTGAATGCCTCTAACATGACAAATTAAACATTGGCCAAATTGTCAAATATTTGAGGCAGAAATTGTGAAAATAGACGCTCTACATGCTCTCAACGCCTCGCAACGCGAGGCGTTGTGAGCATGTAGATCGGCTGTTTTCACAAAAGAACCTTGTTATACAAAATGTAATGCCTCAACTCTTAGTGCACAGTGTATCAGCCTGAGCCACAGAGCCTGGATAAGCTTTGGCAAAGAATGGCAGAGTGATAATCTATATTAATCATATCATATACTGTATACCTATAAGCATATATGATCTCGTTGAGATCTTCCCGGTACTGTTCCAGCGCGGCCTTTGCAGCCAGTGTCTCCGTTCTGCCCGCTAGTCCAGCGAGGTGCACCAACATCTGGGTGTGAAATAATGCTCCGCTGGCCCACTGCCTCAGAGTCCTAGGAAGAGGGAAAAGTGAGAAAAGGAAATGAACACAAACAAATACACACAAAGAAAGCACATACAAGCCAGGAATGGAACGACTACTCCAGTTAAAATGTGGTCAACGCTGATTGATCTACCCAGCTACTGTATTCCATTTTAATGTTGACCAATCATGCATTCAATGAGTATAGTTTTAGTCAACCACACTCTACTGTATTACATGGTGTCTCATTTTCTTCCAGCAGGCCAGTTTTAGCTGTGTGAAAGAGAGGCTGACTTGAGGCCTGTGTTCTAATCTATTTTATTCTATTCCAGTGGTTCTCAAACTTGGGGTCAGGACCCCAAGTGGGGTCCCCAAATGATTTTCACAATATTTATCAAATATTTGTCAAATTAAACGTAATACCTACAATTCCAAGTGCTTGTCAGGATGGGGGGCCCCAGTTCAAATATGTTTATTTTGGGGGTCACGGCCTAAAAAGGTTTGAGAACCCCTGTTCTATTCTGATTTGCCATCATTCCAGTGCATTACCTGGTGTCACATGTACCTCCCAGTAGGCAGGTCTTTAGCTGTGTAAGGACCAGGCTGAGCTGAGCCTCCAGCCTCTCTGTGTCCTGCCTCAGTCGCTCACAGTCGCTCAGGTTGATCCGACAGCGCTTCAGATACTCCTCCATCAACTCCTGAAGCTCCCACACCCGCTGCTGCAAGAGGGGAGTCGCAAGCAACATGGGAGTGAGTTGAATATTCGCTTGCGGTGAGCCATAACACACAGTATATAACTCCAAAAATAGCAATAACATACCCAGTGTGTTTATGAGTTAATTTAATTATACGTCCCGCGAAGCTTGGCCAATACCCAGCTTTGCGGGACGGACATACGGACAGACATACGTACACACAAATTGAGATCACCACTTTGCTATTTCCCCTAATTAGTGTGGTTGCCCCGCAGGGCAACACACTATTGTTATCGCCTTATCGGCATTCTTACTCATCATCCTATGTAACCCTTCACCCAATCATCCTTTCCCCCTATCTGATTGGCTCCCCATTAGAGTCAACGGCAACCACACTCGCAATTTCCAAATGCGTCTTTCTAATTATGGTCATTCTATCTCATAATTTTTTTTACCTGGCTTGAGGAGGACCCTGCTGACTTCCTGGTCCCTTCTGAAGACCGCCTTGATGATGTATAGGCCATCTCCATCACCATGGAGACCACAAGTCCTACCAAGCTGGCCAGACGGGGCTCGTCTGAGAACGCTGCTAGTCGGCCAATCAGATCCTTAAGGTAGGACGGAGCCCTATTTCCCATGTCGGCTTGAAGCTTCGCAGAGGAAAGAGCAAAATACCATTGGTACATACAGTAGTACAGGGGTCTTCAATGTTTTCAGGCCAAGGAACCCTTAGTTGAGAGAGAGATGAGGCAGGGACCCCCACAATCTTTTCATAGATTCTATATAGTTTCATTGTTTGACAGCACAATCGTCAATGTATTTTGGATTCATGTCAATTTGTGTTCTCAGATATTTAAACACTTGAACCATCAATACATAATAAATTTGACCTTTCACTCTGTACTTCGTCTGCTCTTTTTCCCCTCTACACCAAACCTCTTTGCCAAAAATAGCTGATCTACAAACTCACAAGTCTTTGTTGTGTTGTGAACTTGTAGTCGTAGATCAGCTATTTTTGGCGAAAAGTGGAGTGGGAATAAGGAAAAAAGAAGCAGACCCAATGTAGATCCCTGGGGAACACGGGCAACTGAGTATAAGGGTTTAACATTACTGTATCTAACAAGCAATTAACAATCGAAGACAATTTACTGCTTTTCAGCTCTGTTTCTATTTCTAGTTTCCTATTCTTCCAGGTAATTCATTGTAATCAAACATTGTCTCACATCGAAATCGAACATGAAAAGCTCTCTCTGGATCTCAAGGAGGGCAGTTTACGTGTCAAATCGTTAATGCGCTCACTATGCATTACTCGTCTACCTCCGTCATCCACATCCAAGCAAACATCATGGTAAATGAGATTGGAATGTTTTGACAGTTAGCGTAATAGAACGCATGCAATCTCCAGGGCAATAATATCCAGAGATTAAATGATATGAGATGTTTGGAAATGGGGCGACATAATGACTTTAATAGCAATTGAGAATAAACAGTGTATAGTTGATAGGATGTTTTTCACTGTCTGTAGCTCACAATCCACACTGATTCATTTTTCACCTTTGACAAATACTCCCTTTAGGCAATTTTACCTTCTGAAATCAGTATACAAATCATTAGATCCATCTTTGACTTATTGTAGCGTAATGTACGTGAGTGTCCAACCAAATGGACCCACAAATGAATACAATGAATGAGTATTACATAATTTAATATCATGTATAGAGGGTATGCACGTGAGGTTATGCGGGAACGGCTACTGAGTGGCAAACAAATACTTTCTAGTTAAAGACATTAAACTACATTAAACTCACTTTGCCATTTACTTTATGCATGCTCATATCCTCTATACACACACACAACTAACACAGAACGACTGCTTTCTTTAAGCTGACTCACCTGTCGCAGGTGTTGTTGGAAGCAGGTCCTGGAATCCGTGCTTTCCCCTGGACTGTCTTGAAGAGGTTGGGTGATGCCCAGGTCAGGTAACGCCCCTGCCTCTGACATGGCATCATAAATGAGCGATCCCAGAGCAGCGACTGCAGGTTGAGGACAGGACAACTGCAGTCCCATGATGATGATGCGTGCCGGGGTTTGTCAGCATAGATCAGTGGTTCCCAAACTCTTTAGCCTGTGACCCAAAAGAGAAATTAGATATTTGCCCGGGACCCAAACTAGTGAAAACAGCAGCTCTACAAGCTTGAAGATCGGCTATTTTCACTACTTCTTAAACATTTGTTTTCTAATTTTGGGAATTCCTATGTACCTAGAAAAATCTTTGCATTTTTCTTTTATTTATGGGAATCTTAGCTTTTTAGGAAACAGAAAATTTGAAATAATAATTTGAAAGTAAACATTAAGGGACCCATAAAAATCTGTATGCGACCCATAAATGGGTCCAGACCCACTGTTTGGGAACCAGTGGGATAGATCATAGATGCATAACAAAAGACATGGTAGATGTTACATAATTATCTGTAAAAGCAGTAGGAAGAGAGAGAAACAAATGCTGTTTAATAACGAAACATGTTGCTTAAACAAGGCTTGAAGCATGCTGTCAATATAGTAGCTCGTGCAGGCCTATCTGTTTAATTGGTATGATGAGCTTGCCTTGAACATGACATAAGACAAACCCCATCTAGGGTTGAATATAACTTTGCCACAAGGTGAATGAAAAGCAGCAGTACTCTGGATCTAGTAGACTAGTTCTAGTATAGCCTCTTGGTTGTACAAACTCCCTACGCAGCTGTTTGTTGCTTTATTATGTTGTTTAGCAAAGCATTATAACGTTTAAATACCAGTGTCACTGCTGCCACTACACTCTCCTACTTGATGCAGTGTTTACAAAATACAAGCCAGTTCCGTTCGATGGTCTTTAGATCCCATAGCCCGGGGTGGATTGCGCCGTGATTGGCTAGTTGGTTCATTACAGCCAATCACAGCGTTACATTATAGTGTAATTACAGCATATGGGATTTTATTTCTCTACACCTTTCGTTTCCTTTCTGCAGTTCTGCGCTGAAGACACAAACAAGACAACCGCGCTGCAGCATATAGGACTGCGGTAAGACTGTAGCTCCACCTAGCGGTAGTACAATGCTACTTTCATACATTTTTTACAATACAATTTTTGTATGCATTGAATACAAAGGGACCCTAATGCAAACAAGGTAACAAGCATGACAGCTTTCTCGTGGTCTTTATCCTTTTAGTTTAGCCTGACTGCAAGCGTCAGACTCTATCACACACTTCGTTGTCCTGTAGGTATTCAATCAATCAATCAATCAATCAATCGATCAATCAATCAATGAAGCGTTCATAATCTCTGTGAAATAGTGAACAGGCCAAGGGCTTCCTAGTCCTTCAAGGTAACCTTCAAGGTTAATCATAAATGTTATCATAAAAGGTTTTTATTTCTTAATTGGGACAGCCTTAATAGGCTACCCTTTTCTTTTTTTAGTTGATAAAAATATAGGACAAGGGGCTTTGGGAGTTATGTCAGCTACTTTGATTGATTTAATACTTTATTAGCAGTTTGCAAAAAAGGTACAGTGGTACAGATTTATTCAAAATGACGCTAAAGGATAACCCAAAAAAACACAAACACTGTACCAGGAAATAAACTTAGTTGGACCCAATTAGATCACAACTCCAATCATCAAGCTGCAGAAACCGAGCTGTGTTTTACCTTTTTTCCCCTTTATCTTATATATACATTCCTCCTATTGCCGCATCCCACTTCCAAGCCCATTAACGCCCCCTTTACATCGACTTCAACTCATAGGTAGTCGTTGTCTAGGACGTAAGGAATACAGCCCCTAACCCTATGCCGTCCGCTCATTCGCTAAGCACGAGAGAGAGGAGGCAACAGGGGAGGGGGGGCGGGCAAGCGAGAGAGAGAGAGAGTGAAATTTGACACCACTGTGTTTGCATGTGCAGCTGCTGCTGCTGCCTCCACAAGTGAGTGCAGAGCACGGCAGCAGAGTCCCCGCTACAAGACAAGCATCAATGATCAAATATAGAGCAGTCCTGCCTGAGCGCCCGGAGGGCGCGAAGTCCTAGGAATGGAGCGGCGGCGCAGCCGCCGCGAATTTCTAGTTTGTATACAATTGAAATCGTATGAGAAAAAAAAGAATGCTGATATTTGTTCCAAAAAGCTTCATACCCTGTAGGCCTATATATACTGTACATAACGATAAAATGTGACATAGCTCTGTTTACACAATGCTGTACCCTCTCCAACTGTTTATGTTCCCAATTTTCAACTGTTTTTATTATGTTTTGAAACTTGCTTTAGCAATGTAAACGTGTGTTTTCTCATGCCAATAAAGCTCATTTGAATTGGATTGAATTGAAATTGCGTGTTCCTGCCATTTCACTCACTCACACAGAAACAGGCACAGGCACATGCACATGCACATGCACATGCACATGCACAGCATATGCATGGGCACATACACAGTACACACACAAATAAATTCATACTTTCATCCGTCTCTTTCCCTTGTCCCTATCTCCCTCCCTCCCTTCCTTTCTTCTGCTTCCTTCCTTCCCTCTGTCTTATTTACTCCTTTCACTTTCACTCACTTTCACTCCCTCCGTACACCTACCTGCCATCCCCCCAGCTCTTTCCCTATCACCTCGTTCTTTTCTGCTATCGTCTACAGATGTATTCTGTCAGCCAGATTCTGTGTTTACTGGCTGAAGGCCACTGCCAGGGGTGTGTGTGTGTGTGTGTGTGTGTGTGTGTGTGTGTGTGTGTGTGTGTGTGTGTGTGTGTGTGTGTGTGTGTGTGTGTGTGTGTGTGTGTGTGCTGTGCTGTGCTGTGCTGTGCTGTGCTGTGCTGTGCTGTGCTGTGCTGTGCTGTGCTGTGCGCTTGTATGTGAGAAGGAGAGACAGAACAAGACATTTTTTACTGCGAGAGGAGATGCAGAGGAAGAAGGAGATGTAAAGAAAGATCAGATGTACATAGTACGTACCTCAGATGTACATACTATACATACGTACAGACAGACAGAGGTGATGCTATGTTGTCTCAGAATGCAGGTGGACCTGGATTTGCCTTGTGCTCAGGATGGACATCAATGCAATTGTGCAGTTCATTACACTGGACCCCAGAAGGCTAAAAGAAGGAAAGCGAGACCGAAAATGGCTAGGCATACGATGGCTGAGAAGGAACTCCAGCCATGCCATCAAGTTGCCTATCGTCAAAATAGATCAACTGACGATGCAGTTGCCCTGGCTGTACATTCTGCCCTCACCCACTTGGACAAGGGGAAGAACTGATGTGAACGGATGCTCTTCATGGACTACGTACGGCTCGGTCTTAATAGGCCTATATCATCCGAACCAGACTGGACACTAAGCTTAAAGACCTGGGCCTGCACCCGACCATGTGCAGCTGGATTCTGAACTTTCTATCGGGCCGCCGTCAGGTGGTAAGAATGGATAACATCACATCGGACCCCCTGACCCTCAACACAGGAGTCCCTCAGGGCTCTGTGCTGACCTTTCTCCTCTACTCGCTGAACACATACGACTGTACAGCCACGCACAGCTCCAACATCATTATCAAATATGCAGACGATACAACGGTGATGGGCCGGATCGAAAATTACGACGAGGCGGCCTACAGAACCAAGGTTGGGACATTGACACAGTAGTGCCATGATAACAGCCTTGTACTTGATGTAAGTAAAACTAAGGAGCTGATTGTGGATTTTAGGGGACTGAGAGGGAGCACGCACCGATCTACATCAACAGTGTTGCAGTGGAGCAGGTCCCTGACTTCAAGTTCCTTGGGATTCACATCTCAAGAGACCTGAAGTGGGCCACACACCACACACGTTGTGAAAAAGGCCCAACAAAGACTACTCAAAATGAGTCACCACATTCTCAGAGCGTTCTACAACAGCACCATTGAGAGCATTCTGACCAGCGGCACCACTGCCTGGTTTGGGAACTGCACCGCTGTGGAATGGAAAACACTGCAGAGAGTGGTGAACAGTGCAGCGCATTGTGGGAGGGGTGCTTCCCCCCTACAGGAAATATATGTTGTGTGGCTAAGGCTGAGAGCATCATTAAGGATGTCCACCACCCCTGTTACAGCCTGTTTGAACCACTGCCGCATCCACGGCCGGGAAAACGGTACAGAAGTATCGGGAGCAGCACCACCAGACTTTTGAATACCGGTAGTTTTATCCAACAGCAATGAAACTGCTGAACAAGATCTAAGTCTGGTGACACTGCACAGACTGAATTGAAATGTGTTTTAAAAGGACTCTCTTTATAGAAGCACATTTATGATTTTTAATTTATTATGCACTTAGTCACATTATTGCATTATGCAGATTAGTCATAGGCCTATTATCCACTTTATGCTCCCCTCTCTCTCTCTCTCTATGAGAACTAAACATTTCACCCACTTTACTTGTAATGTGACGTGACAATGAAGATTGATTCTGATTCTGAGCTGGGGGACCATAGAGAAGATGGCCAAAGACGAAGTGGAGGGACTTTGTTGTGCCAGCTGATGTAATGGGGATGGGTAGTATGGTATTATATCTAAGTATAATTGATTTTTAACAATACTTAAAATAGCAGATCTAGCTTGTAGTTTTTACATTTTTTTTTAAATCAATTTAGTTGATTATAATTGAAATGTGAAAAGACATCTCTGTTGACTCATTGATATAAAATCAGGAAAAACCTTTTTTTAAATGCTCTTCACGATTCTTATATTGAAAAGGTTATCAAGAATAATCGCTAAGAAAATAATTGATAGTCATATTATGTTGATGACTACATCCTCGAGGTTTGACAATTAGGTAGGAGGTGAGTACCTTGACCGCAATAGGCGCAGAGAGATTTCTCAGAGCGACGAAGTTTCTCTTCAATTGAAAGCGGAGGACGGATACCCGAACTCCGAACAACCGAAGTCGTTTGGGCCACAACAGCAGAAGGGCGGTAAGCCGGGTGCAATTGGGAAGATGAACTCGGTGCCGACTGATAGGATGAGAAACGCAGGATTTCGGAGCGGCGAAAAAAATCATACTCAAGGGCGGCAGAAACCATTGCATCAAGGTTAGGAAAAAGCGGCCTGGAAATCAGGAAATCCCTGATTTTTTGGTGAACAGCACGAGTGAACAACTCCATAAGAGTAGCCTGCTGGAAGACAGAACGAGTAGCTTCTGTCTGAAACCTGAGGGAGAAGGCGGCAAGGGACTCCCATGACTCCTGCCTCATAGACCAAACAGCGCTAAAGTTGTTGCGAGGAGCAACAGGTTCATCAAACAATTTCTTCATCTCAGCCTGAAAACCAGCATAATTATGAACAAGGGGACTCCCGATGCAGCAAAGAGAGTAGGCCCAGTTCGCAGCCGTATCAGACAGGTGGGAAAAAATCTGGGTAAAGAGCCAAACGCTGGTAGGCGGTGGATTGACCATGGAAAAGTGGAGGTCACACTTCATTAAGAAGAGACTGCTTCCTCCCAGTGTACCATCGTAAGTCAAGAAAGCAGGCAGATAGTTGACAGCGGTAACCGGCCCGTTTGGGATGAATTGTGGGCAGGGGGGAAGAGCAGGACAGTCATGGAGCAGCTGTTGGTGGACGGGCTGTTGAGGCTGTTGAGGCAGTTGCGGCTCCGGCAATTGCAGTCCTTGCGGCGGCTGCTGCTGAGGTTGCTGCTGAGGGTGGTTAATGGGAGCGACAGAATCATGAGGGTGTAAGTGTGGAGGTTGTAGCTGCGGATGTTGAACTTGTGGCTGCAGATGTTGAACTTGTGGCTGCAGATGTTGAACTTGTGGCTGCTGAGGTTGAGGTTGAGGTTGAGGCTGAGCTGCAATGTTTTGGTAGAATCGCTGGAGTTGGGGCAAGGTTGAGCTTGCCGGGCAGAAAGGCTGCTGGAGGGGATTGGTGTAGGGCAATTGAGGATTGGTGAAACCGGTGGGGTAGTACGGCTGTTGGTGGATAGGTTGAGGGTAGGGATAGTTGAAGGGAACAGCTGCCTGCTGGGAGGGTGGGAGAAAATGGGTGGGAACAGCCTGGGGAGCAGAAAACCGCTGGAATGGGAAGGTGTGGGGGTAAGTTCCGAATTGCGCGACGTCCGAAGGAAAGGCAGATGGCAGCGAGGAGGACGTCTGATATTGGGGGGCAAATGGCAGAGGAGGGTTTGTCACCCACTGGGAAAAAGCAGAAGGCTGCTGTTGAAAAGAGGAAGGAGCTTGAACAGTAGGGGGAGCCGTCGAGAGGGAAACATTAGCCTGGGAACTGGACCTTGCCAAAACAGCGTGGAGGAGGTCCAATTGGTCGTCATCGATCTTCCTTTGATTTTCAAGCTCTCTAATTTGATTTTCAAGCTCTCTAATCCGGCGTCGTATCTCCGCCTCTTGGCCAACCTGGGTACTCAGGTTCTGAATTTCATTGATTAACTTGTCATCTGAGACTTGGTAGGGCCTTCTTGGAGACTCAGTCACCTCAGACTTAACCTGTCCGGAAGACTGTGTCTGTGAACGGTCCTGGGCCTGGAGGTTGGCTCCTTCATCAGATTCCTTCTTGATCTCAGGGGTACTCATGATTAAAGTTTGTTGAGAACCTACTGAATTGCAGATTCTGTTAGGATGGAGCTGGATGGTGGTCCTCAAGTGCAGAACCTTAACGATGAATATAGGGGAATGCTGGACAATTCAGTCCTTCCCTGAAATGTCAGATAGATGATTGGGCTTCTCACTGTTAAGTGAATGAGATAGCTAAGATCGTTGATAAGCTATAGAGTCAACAATAAACTGTTAGGCTTTCCTTGAATAATCTGCAATTCGAGAGTAATTTAATCTGCTCTTTACAAGTTTATATATAGTGATTAGGGGAAGACATGACGTAAGATAACGTGAGCGTGATGTCATCACCTCTATCAACTTTCTCTCTTCCCCTGTTCTCTCTTCTCCCTCACTATTTTCCTCCTTCCACCTCCCTCTACTCTCCCTCTCTCTAGTCTAAGGTTTTCCTAACTCCTTCTTTCTCTCCATCTTCCCTCTTTCTGTGCCTTTTTCCTCTCCCCCTCACTTCTTCCTTTCTCCTCTTCTCAGAGATGCATGCGCAGCTGTCATAGTTCTCTCTCACACACTTGACACACTCTTCAGGGAGGGGTAAATATTTAAATGTATTCCCCACGCATGCACGCACGCACGCACACACACACACACACACACACTCACTCACTCACGCGCACGCACTCACACGCACGCACGCACGCACGCACGCACGCACGCACGCACGCACGCACGCACACACACACACACACACACACACACACACACACACACACACACACACACACACACACACACACACACACACAGCTGAATTCTTGGCAATGTGTGACAGCCTCCTTAGATGAATCGCTATAAAGGTTTTGCGAAATGCTTTATCCCCATCTCTCTCTGTCTCTATCTAAAGGTCTCATTTCCATCTAAGTTTGAGAGGAGAGGTGTAAACAGACTGAACTCAGTTTCAACTTGCATAGTCATCATGCTGTCAGTTGTTAGCCTATATCACTCACTCACTCATTCACTCACTCACTCACTCACTCACTCACTCACTCACTCACTCACTCACTCACACACACACACACACACACACACACACACACACACACACACACACACACACACACACACACACACACACACACACACACACACACACACACAGAAAAACAGAAAAACAGATATACAGTGAGAGAGAGAGAGAGAGAGAGAGAGAGAGAGAGAGAGAGAGAGAGAGAGAGATGAGACACTCCTGGGCACTGATTAGCCTTTTAGACAAGCAAAACTCCCTTCATTGTAATTATTATCATTAACATATGTTCCCACTTTAAATGGGCACAACATGTTATATAACATGGGTCAGACATGAATTACATTTATATTTAATGTGTGTGGGTGGGGGTTTCCTGTTAAAAGCAATGCTTTAGATTCTACAAAACCACTGATTACATTCACAAGACAGCTATACCATTTTCTAATAAGTTGGTCTATCAATTTATTGACAACGTTCACAAAATGGTTTTGGATTAAATCGGCACTCCTTTATAATGTTAGCCGCAAGTTAATTTCAAGGTTCAAAATCGTATTGATTAGGCATCAAATAAAATGTTTTTTTTGTTATCAAATATTTTTATTTTCCATAATCAAAAGAAAAATGCAATTAACAGACAAACAACACAAACAATAGTAAAACAAGAAAAGGAAAAGAAAACCCACCCACCCCCTTTCCCCGGACCAACACGGAATGTACAATAGTGCATGCCTGTGCTAGGCTGTTACCACTATATAGTGATTTCTTGAATCATAGCCTTAAGCTTATCTGCAATGTCCGACCACATATTAATGTTTTCTTCTTTTGCTCCGTGTAACCTTGCTATCGACTGCTCTAAATATACTATATCTAGAAAGGTTAAGGCCCACTGGCGAAACGTTAACGTATGAGGAGGTTTCCACCGCGTAGCTACCATCTTCTTCGCCGCCGTTACACCAGCAAAGAAGATGCGCTTGCGTATATTGTTTAGTTGCAACTGTGAGACGTCATTTAATAAAAATAAAGAAGGAGAAGATATGATATTGATACTAAAAATAGTTGAAAGTTTTGAGGCAACCATATTCCAGAATGACGACACATTTGGGCATTCCCAAACCATGTGAAGGAAGGTACCAATACTATTTGAGGCGCAGAGAGTGCAGTTGGGATTATTCAAAATCCTCATAGCACATAGTCTGCGGGGAGTTAAATAAGTCCGATGAACAAAATTTAAATGAATTTGTTGATGGTCTGGATTTCTAGAAGATAGCCTAATGTTAGACCATACTGTGTCCCAACAAAAGTCAGGGTCCAAATTTGGTACATCATTCCTCCAAACAGTATCAACAGATAGGGGCCCATAACTACAGTCTAATAAAAAACCATAGAGGGTGGAAACCAAACCTCTTGTTCTGTTACCATCACAGATAAACTCATGGAAGGGGTGCAATCTAAGGGGAGCTTGCCATGGGACCCCATAGGTCCTCATGGACGTTCTCAGTTGGAAGTAGAAAAAAAGGGTATTTCCAGGCAGATTGAAGATGTCACACAAATCTCGAAAAGGTCGTAAACCATTTCTATCAAATAAGTCCCCTAATGTACGAATCCCCTTAGCCCTCCACCTTGGAAAGCGAATGGGGCGATCCTCGATTAAAAGTCTTTGATTATTGAACACTGGGGAAAATAAGTTCCATTTACAATCAATCTTACACATCTTTTCAGCTGCCCTCCATACTGCCACTAAATGAGAAATGATAGGTCCAAAGCGAACTTTGCATTGATGTGTAGTTATGTTTGAATAGATAAGATCTCTCAATTCAACAGGCTGCACTAAACTCTCCTCAAGCTCTCTCCAAGAAACCTTATTTGCTGGGTTAAACCAATTTAAAAGGGGGCGGAGCGTGAAGGCCCAATAATAAAATTTAAAGTTGGGCAATGAAAGGCCGCCATCATCTCTAGCACGTTGTAATAGAGAAAGTTTAAGACGAGGGCGTTTCCCTTTCCACACAAACTTAGATATCGAAGAGTGAAGCTTATTCCAGTATTGCGGCGGTGGTGGCAAAGGGAGCATAGAGCTTACAAAGTTAACCCTAGGAAGAACATTCATCTTTATGATTGAAACTCGAGCTTGGAGAGAGTTGGGCAAAGATGACCATCTATCTAAATCAAGACAAATCTTATTTAGAGTGTCACCATAGTTGTTCTTAACAATAGCCTGAAGAGAGGGGAAAATATCTATGCCAAGATATTTGAATTGGCTTACTACTGGGATTATGGGCGGCAGGATAGCAGATCTCATCTGATCATTTAGAGGTAGAAGGGCTGACTTCGTCCAATTAATTTTGTAGCCGGAAATGGAACTGAACTGATCAAAAATTTGAAGGACGTGAGTAATTGACTGTGGTGCATTCTCAAGGAACAGTAGAATATCATCAGCATATAGGGAAATGCGATGCTGTGTGTTGTTAATCGAAACAGGAGTAATATCTGCAGACTGACGCACTGTCTGAGCCAAGGGTTCGAGTGAAAGTGCGAAAAGGAGAGGACTAAGGGGACAACCCTGCCTTGAAGATCTGCCAATCGTGAATAGCGGCGAACAGATCTTACCGGTTAGGACCATGGCTGACGGATTAGAATAAAGTACTTTAACAAAATGTATGAATGAAGCACCAAATCCCATTTTATCTAGTACAGCCCACAGGTAAGACCATTCCAGACGATCAAATGCTTTCATCGCATCGAGCGACAACACTGCGGCGGGGGTCCTCAGCTCCTTAGCCCTATCGATGATATGCAATAGTCGTCTAGTATTATCAGAGGCTAGTCTAGTTCCTATGAAACCTGTCTGATCACAGTGTACTAAGGTGGTCATAAAACCCTGCAAGCGACGCGCAAGCACCTTAGCAAAAACTTTTAGATCAGAATTCAAAAGTGAAAGCGGTCTATAGCTTGCGCAATCTGTGGGATCCTTGTTCTTCTTCAACAATAATGATATAATAGCTACATTCACATCCCTGGAGAAAGAGCCACTTTCAATTGCATATCGAAACATGTCTAGCATCAGCTGACCTAGATCTTCCCAAAAGATGGCATAAAGTTCAGGGGGTATCCCATCCAAACCAGGCGACTTGCCCCTACGCATTGCGAGCACAGCTTCCTGTAATTCCGCCAGATGGAGCGGTCTATCTAAGGCTTCCGCATCCGCCTCGCTAAGGGTTGGTAACTGTATGTTGGATAAAAAATCATTGCATACTGCATCATCGTGAATGACCTCGGAGGTGTAGAGCTCATCATAAAAAGCACGAAACGTGGCATTGACCTCTTTGGGTTCTGTAACCATGGCTCCAGTTGTTGATTTGACACTAACAATATCAGCAAAATGCTCATTGGATCTAAGACGTAAAGCCAGTAAGTGACTGGGTCTTGCACTATTAAAATAGTAGTTTTGCCTTGTGCGTTTCATTTGAAATTCTGAGCGGCGCTTGAGAATGGAGTTAATTTCTTTCTTAACTAGCTCCCTCTGGGTTGCTGTACTAACATCAAAGTTATTTTGGAGAGAATTATCCAAAGTAGAAAACCGAGATTCCAATTCCACCAGTTTGGCTGACCTTAATTTTCTCTGAGTGGACGCATAGAGGGTTGTATTACTCCTGATAAAGCCTTTAATTGCATCCCAAAGAATTCTGGGATCCTCAACTGAGCCTGTATTGATATTTATAAATTCGCGCAAACCAGTTTGAAACTGAGCTACAAATGCCGCATCGCGCAGCAGTGTGGTGTTAAACCGCCATCTAGGAGCTCTATCTATAACCTGTTTCAGTGAAGCAACACACAGCACCGCCTTGTGATCCGAGAGTGACATTGGGAGCAACTCTACCTTGGCAATTTTATGAAACAAGCTAACAGGGGCAAAAACGTAATCGATCCTAGAGAATGAAGCATGCCTACCCGACAGAAAAGAAAAATCTCTAACCGTTGGGTTCATTAAACGCCAGATGTCGAGTAAGCCAGTTGAGTTTGCCCAAGCACGTAGTTCTGCAGACGCTAGTGCTTGTTCTCTGCTTTCTACCCCAGTGGATCTATCTAGGTTATGTTGCCATGTTGCATTGAAGTCAGCACCAACAATGAATTTGAAATCCGTCAGTTCCAATAAGGTTTTAGTTAGTAATTTGTAAAACTCTTTGTCTAAAACATTTGGAGCATACACAGAGACTAGTGCTAGCATTTTACCCTCCAAGCGGATTTTAGCAACAGCTATCCTCCCGTCACTGTCAGACCAATCACCCAAAAAATCCAACCTAAGGTTACGTCTAGCCAATATGGCTACTCCCTTGGTTTTGGAAGAAGCAGCTGAAAAGGCTAAAACACGATAATGTTTATTAGCCAATCGGTTGGAATGCTCTTTTAAAAGATGAGACTCCTGTATAAATGCAAAGTCAATTGATTTAGATCGCAAAACCCCCAAAATGCTGGTTCGCTTATGCGGTATATTCGCTCCCCTTACATTGAAACTTAGAAATTTATATTCTGTCATAATTGTGGTTCAAACCATACGCACAGCAAGCACAGTAGAACATTTTAGAATTTCCTAGTTGGTCCCTCACAACAAACCTTCCCAACAGAAAAACAAAACAACCCCAAAAGGAACAGAAAGGAAAAAGCAACATCAAACGAACATAAAAAAACACATAACATTGAAGCTTGAGGGGGAAAACCCCATTAGCATCAGAGTGCACAAAAACAGTTCCCCACCCCATCAACCTATTAGTCAACCTTCATTTCACTCTGTCAGAGAGTGCAAACAAGTAACTGCCCAAAAGTAACCATACATTGCCCTCTGGTGGTTATGTAAATATATAACAGATCACCAAAGTAAAAACAACAACAAAAAAGTGCCTTCTTGTGGCTGAATAGCTCTCAAACATTCCATCCGCTCAAATTATGATCAATCTCCCCACTTCATATCACTTAAATAAATGAGAATGGTATGTTAACATTTCTAGTAAAGAAGGGGGAGAGAAAAAAGAAAAGAATAAAGGGGAAAAAAAAAGAGAGGGGACTATAACAACTGTAATAATAATAATCAGTCCAGCATTAGGCCCACTTAGAATGTGATAAAGCCCTATAAGCCACGTTAATGCAAATAACCAAACACTTGTGACAGATATGTGGAAATAAGGCTGTCACCACGACAAGGCACTAATATAATATTAATAATAAAAATAAATAAAAAAGGAAATCAGTGTATATGATATAAAACATATATGCACTTACATATGTAGTTAGAAATAGAAATTAAAAGCACATACGGGGGGCCATATGCAGCAAAGCACACACAGTGTTAATGCATACTGCGCCACACACAGCCCCCCCCCATGCATCCATGCATACAAACCACAATTACTAATTAGAAGGGGGAAAAAAAGAAAGAAAAGAAAAGTCTGTATACATAAGTATTTACATAAAACACAGTTATGTATGATCAGGAAACCATATACAACACAGCACACATGATGCATACTGCGCCATATACAGCTCCCTGTACATGCCCAAAAGGCCAGTGCAAACTTAGATAAATGTCAATCATATTAGTTAAGTCTGTTTCCGTCTTAAACAGTAAACTACCATACTTCAAACAGTGAACATACCCAATCACGACTACAAAATAAATATCCCCAATTCAGAGCTCCCCTCTCCCCCATCAAGAAATTAACATCTTAGAAGACAACAAGTAAAGTAGGTAAATAACTACCCCCCCCCCCCCCCCCCCCCCAGACAGCGGATCCACGAGCACGTAGAGCCAACGCGCCACGAGATCGTACATCCGCCAGCTATTAAGATTAGGAAAAAAAAAAGGAAAGAAAAGAACGAGTCAATGAGCCAGGGAGAGAGAGAGAGAGAGGAGAAGCAGAGATAGGTAGAGAGACATAGAGAAAGGGCGGGAGAGCGAGTGGTCTCTGGAACCGCGGAGCCTTCACAATTTAGACCATATTATTTATATCTGTTTCGCCTTAAACAGTAGGCTACATTACTCAATACAAAGGCCAAAGCCCAGTCTCGCCCTCCTACCCGAGAAAGTAGCGTTTTAGGAGGCATAAACGAACCATAAACTAACAACCAACATAGCCGCCATTACCTAACAGAAAGAGAGAGAGAGAGAGAGAGAGAGAGACACACACACAGCGAGAGAGAGAGCCATAGAGAGAGAGAGAGAGAGAGAGAGAGAGAGAGAGAGAGAGAGAGAGAGAGAGAGGGGGAAAGCCGAGATAGATAGAGAGACACAGAGGGAAGACGAGAGAGAGAGCAGGCTCGGAACCGGGACACGGAACACGTTAGACAAAGCTTAACAGAGAGAGATAAAACCCTCTAGACCTATATAGTAAGCAGCACAACGCTCAATAAGAGCAAAGAAAAAGAATACAATAATAACAAGAACAATGTCCATTATATTCAAACAAAAAAGACAGTGAATTATGCTTATAGCTTTATCAGCCCTAAATCCTCTCTCCTTGCGGTAACCTAAATTAAAACGAGTAACACCCATCTGCTTACAGATCTTATTAAAAAATAAAATATATCTTATTCTTCAATACAAATAAAATAGGCATTATGAAACGAAACACTTGAAAACACAACGTCAAGTCAGATGATGAGTCCAAAACAATAAGTAGGCTTACATTAACAACTCACCCTTTGGGGGGGAGGAGGAGGAGGAGAGAGTGAGGAAAGAAAGACGCTGCGTAAAAGTCATCTCCAAAGTCCCAGCCAGCTTACCAACAGTCCATTAAAGGCAAAAGGATATCACATCGGCAGAATGTGTTTGAAAGCACGCGATCACAAAAGCAAAAGTGTCCCTGGTAAAAGTTAGTTCTCTGTAACTGTCGTCTCATCATCCTGCGTAGCTAGAGTCTCGTCCGCAGCACCTGGAGTCTTGAACTTATCCTTGCAAAAGGCCAGCGCTTCCTTGGGTGAGTTGAAAGTAGAAGTCGCCTCATCCACGGTTATCCAGAATTTGCTCGGGTGCCTTATTCCGTATTTAACTCCTTCCGCGGTGATGGAACGTAGGAATTCCTTTACTGGCCCGAAAGCTGCCCTTCTCTTTGATGTTTCAGCAGACCAGTCGGGGAAAATATACACCTTTTTGCCATTGTATGTCAGTTGGCCTGCTTTCCTGGAGAGCTGGAGTATGCGTTCCTTTACCCGGAAAAAATGGATCCTTGCCAGGAAAGCCCTTGGCTTATCAGAACGTGGATTGCCGGTCCGATGAGCACGATCCACCTCCGGGGGGGAGTCGGGAAACTCGTCGGGGAATGTTTTCTGCAAAAAAGACTGGATAAAGGCCACTGGGTCAGCCTTTTCCAGCCCAGGAGAGATCCCAATCACTATGTTGTTCCTACGACTCCGGTCTTCTGCTATGACGAGCTTCTCCTCCAGATTAGCACATCTTCTCTCCAATTCAGTGATACACATCTGCAAACTGTCCATGGAGGAACCAAAGTTCTCAATGGCCTCCCCATGTTCAGCCACGGTCGTGTTCAGCGTGGCGACTGCAGGACGCAGCTCCTTTCCGAAGTCATCAATCTTCTTCAGTAATTTCTTCTCCAAGCCAAGCATCATGGGTTGAATAAAACCATCCATAAACTCTTTCAGTGATTCCTTGAGGACCTCGCGCAGCATGCTCTTTGTAACCGGAGCGTCAGCGTCGCCCTGCATTGCGCCAGCCATGTTGTCAGCGTTTGCGGTCGGAGACCTGGTACTCCTCGACCTCGTGTTAATCGTATTCGGCATGAAACACGAAACAACTGCAAAAACAGACACTCACCAGTGTTTTGGCGTTTAAAGTCTCAAAAGAACTATAAAGGCAGTAAAAAATGGGCTTAAAAAATGTGAAAACTTTGCACCTCTACAGAGCTCAACAAACGCGTCCTACTCGGTCGCCATCTTGTCGGAACTCCGCATCAAATAAAATGTTAACTGTATCTTTGAGGAGAAACAATGACAGGAAACAGCTGGACAAGAATCAAATGTCATATTGTGGCTGAGCTCAGAATGTAGGCTATTAGATCAATTTGCATTAATATATTTTGGATGAAAATAGCTTTAATTATGGGCAAAATGAAGAAGAACAGGATTCCTAATTTGTTTTCTTCTTTTTTCCCTAGCCAGTAGGCCTACTGGGGCTTTTTGGAATGCGATAGCCGTCCATCCAACACATTGGTCTCAACAGGATATCTTGAAAATGATTTCCTGGATTGATATGGAATGTTTTGTCACCTTCTTGCTCCATATTGGTAAATGCATGCCCTTTGCCATAGCGCCACCCTAGGGCAAAGCTTTTCGATTACACGAGACAACTCTTATGGGCAGACTGCCATGAAAATGTACAGTCAGAGCACCTTCATGCTCCCTGGAGGATGAACCCTAGTGATTTTGTTGAGCGAAAGAAGGTGACCTCACTTAGACACAAGATATTTTTGCTGCTACTTGTTTCAAAAAGCTTTATACTCTGTCTATATAAAATGTATATTATAACAACGAAATATGACACAGCTCTACAATGCTGTACCCCCTCCAACTGTATACAGTATGTTTTTATGATAGGCTATTATGACACTTGCTTTGGCAATGTAAATGTATGATTTCTCATGCCAATAAAGCTCCTTAGAATTGAATTGAATTGCCACTTTTCCATGCATGACACATGTCTGTTTTTGGTCCCAAACAAGATATCTAAAAAACAATTATGTGTGTCATACAGTGAGGTATAAAATAGGGCTTATGTGCATGGTTAAATGTTTATTTATGCCTTCTGTAAAGACCTTTGAAATGCCTTTCTGTGTGAACTGTTAATAAATGTGCCTATAGCCTCAAAATGCATGGGCAAAGTCAGACATTGCCGGGTGGCCATCACACCCAGAGGAAAGAACTGTTCAGATCTGTTTAAGTTACAAGGCCTTTCGATGTTGACCGATCGTGTGGATTGCTTTCTCACACACATTCTCCGTCTTGTTCTAAAAGTCAATCATCTTCTGTGTTTGACTTTAGTTTTTGTTCTCTTTTCAACACACACCCAGGCTATTTCTGTTGTCTCTCTCAGCATCTCTGATTCCTTCCCTTTCTCTTGCTGTCTCTCTCTGTCATTATATCCATTGATAGTTCTATTCATAAGTCAAAGTGTTTGTGTTGACTCGTACATTTCATGTATGGCTCATGTAGCCAGAGCAGCACATCATCTGGAGGACTGCAGTAATTAGCCGGGTGTATTGATGAATTGATGACTCCGTGCTCCTGTGTGTTTGCTCCACATTACCCTTCGTTCACCTCAATCACCTCTCATCATTTATGCAGTGTCTTTCCCCCTGTCCTCTCTCTTCTCTGTTTTGATTTTCCACTTCACATCTGCCTGTCTGTCTTAATCCACTTGTCTCCTTTATTTCTGTCTATCTCTGTCAGCCTGTCTCTGTCTGACTCTGTATCTCTCTGTCTGGTGCGCTCTCTCTCTCTTTGTCTGTCTGGTATCTCTCTAAATTTTCCATTCAATTTCAATTCAAAGGGCTTTACTGGCATGAGAAAACATACGTTTACATTGCCAAAGCAGAAATGTACACAATACAATATAATACAGTCGGAAACAAAATATTTACAGGTGAAAAGAGTGTAATAGTTTTCATGCATCAAGGTTACATGCAGGCAGAGCAGGGATATATACAATGGCTTTTAAGCTGGTTGGGTTCCATTTGATATCCTTCTCCTATCACAGCAGCTCACGAATCTTGCTGCTGTGTTTGCACAGCAAACTCTCTCTCTCTCTCTCTCTCTGCCCCCCCTAGAGCCTCTGTTTCTGTCACTCTTCCTCTCCATATCCCCGCACACCAAACTCCTTCTGTTCTGTGTTTATGGGGCGTGGAAGAGAGTGAAAACAAGTTTAATTCAAAGCAATAGATCACGCCACATCTGGGGCTTGGTGGCGGCCATTTTGTGGAGCTAATGCGTTTTATTCAGGACTGTTGGGAATAATTATTTGAAATGGCAGCTGGTGAAAGTAGTATTAATGTCCCCTTTCTACATGGATACATCCAATATTACGGGCTGATGAAGACGGTCACCGACCCACATTTAAAGAGAAAGAGGGAGACGAACTGATGAGAGAACGTGTGCATTACTGCTGACATATGAAAATCGTACTCCTTTTGTAAACTGGGCAGTTCTTGAAAGATTTTGAGTGCCTCACATGTCAAAGTCCACAACCTCTAGGGCACTTGAGTGGTACAGCAGGGTTAAAGTGCATTCCCACTATACGCAATATATCGAAAATGTCAATGTTATGCGTATACATTATAGAAAATGTCATGCCATGTATCCACACTGCATATAATTTATGTAATTTCAACAATCCTGAATATCAGAATATCACAGAAGCCTGTACCTACTTTGTAGTCGACCAGCACATGGCATTCCATGGTGGCACATCTAATCTGGGTGCTCATTTAACAAATTTAAGTAGGCCTATAAACACTTTTTTAATATTACTCCTAGCCTACTGTTTTTGTCCAAACATCATGCAAATCAGTAGACATCTCTATAGTCATGTGATAAAGACGAATTTGTCCGATGTTTCATATTCCTTCCAGCTAAGATTGCCTTCCAAAGTTTACAGGAGTGGCCCATTTTAAGCAACCTGGCCTGGCGGAGACCTCTGCTCCGAGGAGCACACTTTTCTAGTCTCCTATGGTGTCATGGTGTTGAGGCGGACAAGATGGTATCTGTCTGCACAACTGAGTATCCAAGAGTGATAGAGCCTGCTTGATAGTCCACAGACATTTGAGAGATTGTGCTTCATGCCAGAGTGAACTTTATAAACAAGTCAGTGTGCTTGTTTATAAAGTTTGTGTAGAGTTGCATATTTATTAGCTACTTGCCTTTGACCAAGCTGTAGGACAGTATGAAAGAAATATTTTGCAGCATCTGTACCCAACATATTTAGAATGCATTTTCAAGGTTATGTTTGACTTCAAACAGGACTACTAAAGTCCCTGTCCCAGAGAGAGAGAGAGAGAGAGAGACAGACAGACAGACAGACAGACAGACAGACAGACAGACAGACAGACAGACAGACAAGTAAAAAGGAAGCGTGGTAAGGAAAAAAGAGACAGAGAGGTATGTGTGCTGAACAAGTAAAAGTAGAAGAGAGGAGAGGAAAGAACAGATCAGACTACAGAGAGAGAGAGGGAGATTAAAGACTTGTGTGGGTGCACTTGTACCTGCCTGAGGGTTTGTTTGCACTTTCTTCCGTAGTTAGCATGAACACCTGTTCAGACACACTCAAAACACCCACTGGCACAGTGTGCATGCATGCGTGTGTGCAATTTATCTGAGTGAGATACAAAATGAAATCTTGTGTTTTGTGTTGTGACCTTTCTGTGGCTTTTATTTTCATAGGTCATGTGAATAATATGCTTTATCTGTTGCAACGAGCAATATTGACTCATTAATAGTATTAAAGTTGTCAAAACAATTTACATAATTATGTTGGTGTTTTTTTTGCTCAATGTTTTTTTAAGACAGCAAAGACAAACCAATAAGACTCCCTATCGGGAGGTATAAGCAACCATCAGTTCGGCAACCTCGTGGTGGCGCTAGAAGATTGACATCAGGGGTGGAGGTTGTGGTTTGCCACACTTTGCGTGATTTTTAGGCAAGATCTGTAGGAGAAGTGTCCATTAATGTCAGCAAAAAGCAGCCTCATGGTGGCGCTAGAACAGGGGCATGTGAGAAATCAGGGGCGGAGGTTGTGATTTGCCAGCCAAGGAGTGTGTGTGCAAAGTTTGGCATGGATAGGTGCAACGGTGCCGGAGTTAAGAGTAGGGCCAAAACAAGTGTGTGACGTGACGTGACGTGACGTGACGAGACGTGACGTGACGGACATACTGACTGACAGACAGACAGCCGGTGGAGGTTTTGATAGTAACTGGCGACCATAAAGCAGCTCTTAAGATTAGTGTCAAAAGGAAACAGAAACAAAAAACAAGTAGTAAAGCTGAATTTAAACAAAATCGAAATAAGACAAACAAAGCTACAAAAGCAAAGACATAAACAAAAGAAAAACTAAAAAAAACACACAAGTCAGGTTCAACACAGGACATCCAACAACATTTGAGTAGGTTTACAATGCCATATCTAGATTAAGAGGCATTGTCAGCTGATCAACATAATAGAAAAGGCTGCCACACTCCAAATTAGATCCCTTCAGTGTATATTGATTGATTGTAGACCTATTAGTATTTATTTTGCATATAAAAAGGTACAGTTTCATGACAGTAGGGCTACAGTTCATTGGTAGGCCTACAAGGTCAACTAAAAGGATAAGCTAAAAGGATCTCAATATTTACATTGAGATTTTTTTTTTTTTTTTTAATTTATATAGGCTAACCTTGACAGACAGATATAACAAAGTAGGGCTACTATGCAGAAGAAATCATCAGAAAAACAGTCGTAAAACACAATGCAAAATTATTTACAATAGAAGGGCTTTGTAATGAAAATGACCTTTTGATTGATTGATTGAAGACTTTATTATAAGTTTGCATAGGAAAAGGTACAGTTTCATGACGGTACAGTTCACTGGTACAAGGTCTACTAAAAGGAGATCCATGAAAAGCCTAAGCTTATTTCCACAGGAAACCATTAAAGTATCTCATATAACATTGAATGACAGACGAATAGAACACAGTACTATGCAGTAGATATGTAAATAAAATAAAATGAGAGAACAAAAAAAGAAAACAGTAAGTCTAAACAAACAGTAAGAAGGGGCAGGGGAGGGTAGGGTTGGGCCGGACAACTATTTTTCCAATTTAAGAGAATCGGACGCCGTGCCAGCAAGGCAAGTGTATACCCACCATTGCCACCAACATGATTGCATAGCATAACCTCGCCTCACCAGGCTTTAGATTACTGGTATGCAAATAGTTTAAGAATCTGACTCTTTGGCTGTAAAAGGGAGACACCTACTGGGAAGAACCCGCCACTCCACCCTATGGCTCACTTCCGTTTCCGATGTAAACAACCAATATGGCCACTTCCACAGCATAAAATCAAGACAGCTCATGTGAGATTGTCATTTCAGACACGGATATTTGTCCCTATTTATTAACAAAGAAAACACGTTATGGGGGAACCGACTTGTAAACCGAGTGCTGTTCGATATTATTGCACTGCTGGTAACGGTATGGAGCAATTTTTAGTTCAAGAGGTAAAGTCGAAGCTTGCAGCTGAAGATGTGAGTCTATTACTACTTCTTACTATGTATGTTGTTATCAGTGGTGGGAAAAGTACTCGAATGTTTTACTTACGTAAAGTATCAATACTGTAATGAAATGCACTACATACAGTGGTTCCTTAGCCCTGAATACAGGACTCTCATATACATGAGAGTCCTGGTGCCGCCTCAACATGAGGAGTAGTGGGCAATCGAGCCCTTAACGGTTTGAGCTAGGAACGTCAGATTTCAAAAATAAACTGCTTACCCAAGCCAACTTTGCTAACGATTTGACGCCGCACAACGTTCATTACACGCCGCTCCCCGGTTGTTGAATAAAACGCATTTTTGTCCGAAATTATTTTGCTTAATATAGGACTTCCGCCTCTAGTGGACAGTCGCGTCATCGCATCATCTCCGTTCACTACAATGATCAACCGGAGATGACGCGACTGTCCACTAGAGGCGGAAGTCCTATGTTAAGCAAAATAATTTCGGACAAAAATGCGTTTTATTCAACAACCGGGGAGCGGCGTGTAATGAACGTTGTGCGGCGTCAAATCGTTAGCAAAGTTGGCTTGGGTAAGCAGTTTATTTTTGAAATCTGACGTTCCTAGCTCAAACCGTTAAGGGCTCGATTGCCCACTACTCCTCATGTTGAGGCGGCACCAGGACTCTCATGTATATGAGAGTCCTGTATTCAGGGCTAAGTGGTTCCTGTGTAAATAAGCCGGAAAGCTTATTTGTGCTGTGACTGTCATGAAACTGTACTTTTTCCTTTGCAACCTTCTAATAAATTCTTCAACCAATCAAACTGTTACACGTAAAAGTAACGGAATTCAAAATTTACTTGTGTAAAAGTACAAAGGCATTGGTATCAAAATGTACTTAAAGTACCAAAATTAAAAGTACTCATTATGCAGAATGTCCCATTTCAAGTTTTAAAATGTATACAAAATATTTTGAAAATAGCAGGTCGATCGCGCATTGTGAGCTTGTAGATCGGCTATTTTCAAATGGCCGAAATGTATATAGGGCTGAAGTGGTTAATGTATGTTGTAATAATAATCGGAATCTACAAAGTGGAGTAAAAGTACAATATTTTGATCTGAGATGTAGTGGAGTAGAAGTAAAAGTATTGGGAATTGGAAATAGGAAATACTCAAGTAAAGTACAAATACCTTAAGGTTGTACTTAAGTACAGTACTTAAGTAAATGTACTTAATTACTTCACTCCACTGCTACTACTATATACAGTTGTGCTTGAAATTATTCAACCCCCTCTGACAAATGTGTTCATTAGTGTAACCACTGTTCCTTTGATTTAGAACTTGTCAACTATGCTCAAAACTGTACTTGTTGGAACATTCAGTGTCTTTGCAATTGTTTTATATCCTTTTCCTTTTTTTTTTTTACAAAGCAATAATCTCTTCTCTGAACTTTTCTGACCATTCCTTAAACTTAGCCATGTTTCTAACTGCTCTAATCACAGTCAACAAGTCAACAAACCTCTAGTCAGGCCAGGTTGCACATCTGATTTAACTATTTAAGCCCTTGATTAGTCGATTGCAGTTGATTACAGATGTTTTCAGGTATAATTACGAGTTGAATAATTGAAATTGAAAGTGGCGTTGAAAGTGGCATTTAGCATTGCATTTGAAAAAACAAAACAAAAAAACACAACAAATGTTACTTTTGAGCTATTTACATTGTTCTTGTATGATTTATTTATTTAATTCAGTTGTCAGTTTGTGAATTTAGCCAATAAACCAGATTTGCAGAGAGGGTGGGGTTGAATAGTTTTTAGCACAGCCCATATATTTGGATCAAGACTATATCAGTATCATAGTCTAGATGTATGCTGTTATTGAGTCCGACTTGTTTTTGGTCCAGGTGTGTCAGTTAACAGGTAAGGTGCTGTTCAGCACCTCTGCAGGGATCCACACAGTCAAAGAGCTCAAGTCTGCAGAAAGACTCTTCCTTCTGCTGAGACAAGACTTGCCTGTGAAGCTGCCTGGCCGCTTCAGCTCAGGTCAGCATACCTTCAGTGATGCATTACAGCTAGGTGGTATAGTGCAGTGCTTTCCACATTTTTCAGGTCGAGACCCAAAAGAGAGACTAGACTAGTTTGCCCGGGACCCAAACTAGTGAAAATAGCAGATTTAAGAAAATGGGTCCCGACCCAGACTTTGGGAAACAGTGGTATAGTGAATATGATAAGACAAATTAAAATGGTCTGAAAGAAAGAACACGGGGAAGTCCGAGGGCCAGGTCAGGAGATATCTCCCTGTTCGACTGGGAATGCCTAGGGCAGGGGTCTTCAACGTTTTCAGGCCAAGGACCCCTTAGTTGACCCCACAACCTTATCATAGATTACATGTAGTTTCATTGTTTGACAGCACAATCGTCAGTGTATTTTGGATTCATGTCAATTTGTGTTTTCAGATATTTAACCATTTGAACCGTCAATATTTAATAAACTTGACCTTACACTCCGTACTTAAGGCGCATTTCCACTGCAGGGCCCAGCCAGAACCAGAACCAGAACTTTCCAGAACCAAGAACTTTCAAGAACCCGTGAAGTTCCAGAACCAAGTTCTGCTTTTGTTTCCATATAACCAGACCCAACCGGGAAGCTCAACTGGTCAGCCTGATTTGGCTGAGACAAAACAGCTGGTCATTTGAACAGCAGCACATTCGGGAATCTAAAATCTAAAATAACAGCTGTATGTAAGAAATACGTCTTTAGTTACTACTTTCTGGATATAAAAATAAAATTAAAAACAATAGAACGTTCAAACAAGCTGCTAACTGTACTGAGCTGGTACGCTGCCTTTGCTCTAGGGAGAAAAAAAGCGTGTCTCTCTCACGCACACACGCACACGCACGCACACACACACACACACACACACACACACACGATACGAAGCAGGCGTGTCCTGAACACAGCGCACGGCTCGGCTGCTGAGTGCTGACTCGAGTCACCAATGGACGGGCGAATGTAGAAATGCTTATCTCCACTGTTTTAGTTTGTTGTCGGTCTATCGACGTACATTTTCTTTATTTGTGCTTGGCACCGTGTCTGTCTGCTTGTGCACTCGACGCCCATTTCATAAAAACGATGGCGACGGAATTTGTTTGAAAATCCTTTCATTTAGAACGGATGCTTCTAGCTCCTTCTGGATATTTTCTTCTCCCGCCCAGACACAAATAAGAGCCTGTATCATCACATTCACTTGACCAATGTGTCGTGGCTGTCGTCTGGCGTCACGTCCATAGTGTTTCTGTGTTTCTGTCTGTCGGAATAGGATTTTAAAAATGACGCTGTTGTGTTGTGAGAGATTTCTACCCGTTCTCCTCGGTGTCGTTACCTCCGCTCGACCAATCGAGAGCCGGAGCGCTGCTGGCCCCGCCCATAGGTTCCCAGAACTCAAGTTTAGTTCTACATCAGGAGCAGGACCTAAAAAGGGTTCCAGGAGGTTCCAGGAACCTTGTCTGGAACCGGGCCGTTCGCAATGGAAACAAAACCAGAACCAAAAAAATTGGTTTTGGTTCCTGAAAGTTCTGGTTCCACCTTGCAGTGGAAAAGCGCCTTATGTAGGTATATGTAGGTTTTAACCCTAGGTTTTCTTTTCCCCCCTTGATTTTTTAGGTTTTTTTAAACCCCTCTTTTTTATTTAATTTTATTCTTTAGTGTAGCACTTTTAGGTTTGTTTCAAATGTAAGGTGCATGTATTATTATTATTATGATTATTATGTACTGTATACTAAATATTAATAATTCCATTTCTTCACTGAAGGAGAAACACTGCTCTAACAATTGTATTATTTTCTTGATTTTTTTTAGCCAAGGCTGCCTTTGAACTACAGTCTAGACTGCTGGGTGATGCCACAGAATGGACCAGTGCTATGAAGACATGGAGTCGCCTGCAGGGGGTGCTGGATTGCAGAGGCACCTCTGTCGACACACACAACATAGCAACGGGACTGGCAAAGGGAAAATGTGAGGAGGAGAAGAGGTGGAGTGACAGGAAAGTGGATGAGATGGAAAAGCAGAGTGGGGACGCAGAGTGTAGGCTGAGAAAAGGAGAGTGGGAACATGCAGAGAGTGCGGTTGATAGAGTGAAAGGGACGGAGATAAAGAATGAGGAGGTTAGTGCCGTTGTTAAGTCTTGCAGCGATGGACAGAAAGAAACCTGGAAGAGACGGAGAGAGGAGGACGAGAAACTAACTGACAGCAGAAGAGAGGAAGGCGAGGAAGGGATGCACCATCTTGGTGAACAACAGCACTGTGAGGAGGCCTGCAGTGTCGCACAAAAAGGACCACGGACACCAGAGTGTAAGAGAAAGAGGGATAACGATGAAGGGGGAGGAGAGGCGATTAGCGAATCTGGTCGGATGAAGATAGAACAAAACAGTGGAAAAGAGAACGAGTCATCAGAAGTCAAAGGTGACAAAGAGGGGAAGGGAACGGAAGTAAGAAATGAGGTTGAGGAGTTGAGTAGCGACGGGCAAAGTAGCAAGGAACTGGACAGCCGCAACCACACAACACCATTGAGAGACCACCCATCCAAGAGAAAGCACAGAGATAGCCTGGAACATGGTGAGATTTACTATCTGATACTGGCTGACTGAAATCATAATTCTTAGAAATGTTTTTTTTTTTCTTCTTTTCTTTTTTTCTTTTTTTTCAATCATTTACTATTTGGTAATCATTTTTAGTGAAACATACACTGCTCAGTGCTCACCCAGTACCAGAGCAAAACAATTAACTAACTGAATGAACAGCATCCACACTCAAATCGTTTTCTTTTCATTTTATATGAGCTTTTGGTCAGAGCTTCAAGGCACATTTATGTATGATTACTATTGCAATCACTACTACACTTACTGTATATCTGCTGTTGTTCATCTGCTACCACATTCGCTGCTACTACTGTTACTCCATCTATTCTAAAAGTACTAATACATCTATAGCTAGTATTATGTTGTCATTATGTAGAGTTTCTGCTGCACTTCAAAAGTATTCCAATCACCTTGTATGTTGAAGTGGAGGCCACAGACACAAAAGAAAGGGGACTACAGGAGCCCAGCAGGGACAAACTGCTTCAACCTTCTCCTACAGAACCTGTCACATTCAGGATCAGCTGCAAGTGCTCTGGAGCTCTAGCCAGATGGTTCAGCACACAGGTATTCATGTAGAATATGTGTATTGTTATGTAGCACATTAAGAATCTACTGCTGTATACACATGCCTAGTGAGGCAGTTTATTTAACTGCCATCTTATTTGTGTGACTATACAACTGTGCCGTGTGTGTGCGTGCCTCCCCATGCTGGTGCTAGATAGCCTGGCGTTGCTCAAACTAATTCCTCACTGCGTATCGAATATTAGTCTGGATTTGCAAGCAGAATTTTCGAAGGGGTGGGTTAAAAAACGATTGGTTAGACCAGACCAATGCTGGGCCCTGATTGGTCCCCCAAATTTTGGGGGAGAGGAAATGGATTCACAATTCCACATATTGAGAGAGAGAATAAAATAAAAGTCCATATATGGGCATTCCCATATGAAGTTCTGTTAGATATGGGCTTATTATTGATGACATCAGGGATCTCTATATATTGGCATAAAAGGGATTCTGGGGAATACCCATATATGGACATTTATTTTATTTTATTCTTTATTAACTCGTTTTTTTGCATGCCAGGCCCGATAGTCCCGAGATTATTTCAATGTCTTTCCCTGCCAGGCCCGATAGTCCAGAGAAAGAATGTAGTAGGCATGATAGAAATCGCGAAATTGCATGTTTAACCCTCATAGCAACCCCATCTATCAAACATGGCAGCCATCTTTGTTTACATTTTAGGAAAACATAATGGCTTCTATCTCATGAATGCCTGAACGGATTTCCATTCGGATTTTTTTGTTTGAAAGCTGTGAGCAATGTGGACACACGTGGTGCATTATCTAGGCATGGGTGTGCATGATCTGTGCACTATGAATTACATGGAAGTCTATGGAGACCAGGGGCATATGAGAGTACGAAGGTATTGTTAAATGGCAGAGAATGTGTTTAATATGAAGCGGACAGGGATCTCCATACAGTATCTCCATATATGGGCATAAAAGGGATTTGTTCCCCCTGGCATCACAGGGATCTCTCTAACAAGGCATCATCTGGAATACAATCCCTTTTATGCCCATATATGGAGATCATAGTGTGGTTCTCCTCACAGGGCATCATCTAGGATACAATCCCTTTTATGCCCATATATGGAGATCCATAACACTGTGATGTCACCTGTTTATGCCCATATATGGAGATCTCTGCTCTGAGTATCTGACATCACTGTGATGTCACCTGTGATGTCACAGTGATGTGTCAGGGGAACCACAGTGTTAGGCGTTACCCGTCCAGACAGATACGGACAAACCGTGACGTTTCTGATAGTAAACTGCGACCTACGCCACGGTCGCAATTATATTTTCTTTGTCAAACTGCGTCTCCCCTGTTTTTTGTTGTGTACCCTGGCACCCCCAGGCCCCCTAGGGTCATAACAAAAACAATACTCCTATTGTTTTAAAAATTTCATCTAATATAATGGTCAAATAGATTGCAATCTTAGAGATAACTCCTCATAGTGTGTATACTCTTTATGTAAAACAATACCCACACTGTTATCTCTATGGGGTGAAAAATAGAGATAAGAGATATGAGCTTTGTTTTACAATGATGTACTTTTAGTTGAGCTTGACATTTGGATTAGACACAGTATACATTTGGACAACTACACTGTAACACTGCAGTGGCCACTATCATCATATTTTATTTAAGTGGATTTAATTACAGATATTTGCTCTTTGATGATCAATATGGTCCATATTATAGTATGTTTCCTCATTCAAAATATTTCCATAACGTTTTATAGCTCATTTAGAATTCCAGGAGACGTTGATTATGACAGTCTGTCCCTTGCCTTTGGATAGCGCTTCTTTACTCTTAGGGAGTGGGGAGGTGGATTTGGGCAAGGCTGTGATGTTGGTCCTCTGCTGGTTTGGTGTGGCTCCACCAGGAGTTGGTGTGGTTCCTCTGGACATGGGTGTAGTTCCTCTGGACATTGGTGTGGCTCCTCTGGGAGTTTGTGTTTTTCCTCTAGATGTAGGGTTAACTGGTGTGGCTCCTCTAGATGTAAGTGTGGTCTCTCTGGGAGTTGGTGTGGCTCCTCTGGATGTAGGTGCAGTGCTGAGGTGACCGCCACCCACACCAGGAGGGCCTTTCTGAAAAGCCAGGGTCTTCTGTTCTAGTGTGGTGAACGGGAGCACACGCATGGGGTCATGCTTGTGCAGGAAACCCTGCAGCGTGTCCCAGCCACCCCCTACGCGCACCATCACGTGCTTCCCGTGTAGTGACCGAATGAACAGAATCTTGTCCCCCAATCTGTAGCGTCCTTCCGAGAGGTACTCGATGATCACTTTGCTGGAGCAGTTACAGGGATGACCACCCATGCCCTGCTCCCCAGGCCGATAGAGGCCACCATGCTGGCAGCAGACGCTGAAGGTCTTGACAGCAGGACGAGGCTCCGCGCTCTTCAGCGAGGTCTCCTCCAGTTCGATCTCCTTCTCCAGCTTCACCAACGCAGGAGGCTCCACTCCATACTCGGAAACGATTCGGCCGATCTCCAACAGGCAGAGACACACCTGACGAGGATCCTTGTGCAGAACGAGGTCTTCAGACTCAAACAAATAAGTCTCCTCCACGCCTATTCGACGACACCAACCCAGGAAGTTGGCCGTGTTGTCGCGGGCGAAGAATGACCCCGGTGAGGCCCGTCTCTTGTACTCCGGCTTCTTTGTGGGAAACGGCTTGCAATGCCTTGTAGTGCGGCTCTCCGCGACCTTGCTCTGCAGGACTCCTGCGAGTTGACATAGCTTCACGCCGTTGTTCAACTCCTCCATGAAGCGCTCAGCTCTCACCTCCTCTCCCAGCATGCCGGTGAGCCAGATGGCCAGGTCCTCCTGCATGGGCACCAGGGTGGCCTCATGTCGCATGGCTAGCCACTGGTCGTACTGGAGGACGTCGACTAGGCCTGGGCCATGCCGCTGTGCCAACGGGCTGACTACTGGTGCATCAAACTTCTCAGCCATAACTGCAATCACTGATGATTCACTTCTTCTTATTCTTTGGACTCCTTTCCGTTGGCTGTCAAACATTAATTACTCAGTCCTTCCAGACGTCGTTGCTTTTATGCGTTGCCATCATGTGATGTCATGCTGATGTCACTATGACTCAGCCATAACCATATAAGGAGTTTCCAATGTAGCTATGGCCAAATATGGAGTGTGTTGTCTAACCTCAATGTGTCATCATGGCATCAGGGTAAACAAATCAGTCAGCTCCATATATGGGCACAAAAGGAAGCATGCCCATATATGGGCATATATCAGAGATATCCATATATGGGCATAAAAGGGACATGGACTGACGTAAGCAGAGTCAAGGAAAACAAATCAGACAGCTCCATATGGGCACAAAAGGGAGCATGCCCATATATGGGCATATACTGATGACATCAGGGATCTCCATATATGGGCATAAAAAGGACATGGACGGTGTTGTCTAACCTCAATGTGTCGTCATGGCATCAGGGTAAACAAATCAGTCAGCTCCATATAGGGGCACAAAAGGGAGCATGGCCATATATGGGCATATACTGATGACATCACGGTCGGAGCTTCCCAGGACTTGAGTTGCAAAAAATAATAAAAAAACTGGGCTGGGGAGCAGTAAATTGATTGACAGCCGTTAAACAGTTTGGCGTGCACCTGTCCCGGGTGTACGCCCTATAAAAGCCTGCTTCCCCAGTCCTTTCCCAGTTCTTTTCTTTTCACCATTTGCTCCTCTCCCACCATGCACCTTATTTTTCATTTTTATTTCTAAGCAAATAAATAACCCTAGCACTACCAGCGGTGTGATAATGTTTGATTATATGTAATAGTCATTTTTATAGGAAACATTCGGAAGGTTTTGCTCCTTGTCAGCTAATATTAGCTGTCATATCTGAAGAACATATGCTTCTACCGCTACACTTACAATATGTCACTGTAGGTCATTCTCTGTGTGTGTGTGTGTGTGTGTGTGTGTGTGTGTGCGTGTGCGTGTGTGTGTGTGTGTATTGTAACTGCATACAGGAGTTGAGTGGTCTGATTGGATCAGGCCTTTGCAGACTGCTGGGTTGGAAGGTTGACCTGAGGAATCCTAGGTTGGAGGTACAATACTTTACACACAATTACACATTTGTTGCGGTCGTTCAGAAACCAGCTAACCACAGTTTGGGATTCAGCTAACCACAGTTTGGGATTTTTTTTAATTAATTTTTTTCCATAAATCAGTGCTATTGAACACCCTTTATGTCTGTGTGTTGATTAAAACATATTGAACCAATGGAAAGTAGTAAAAAGTGCTTCGGCCAAAAAGTCCATGTGAGCTCAATGTTTTATTTTTATTTTATTTCCTGCATTTTGTAGTTTGCTGGTTTCTGCCCGATAGCAGAGATTTGTATTTTATTATACAAACATATCTCCTGTCAGCTTATATGAGATCTATCTCTGCTAAAAAATGAATAAAATAACGCCCCCTGTTGTTTTGGTGAGATTGTGTTTCTGTGTTGCTTCTACAGGTCAATGTGTATTTGAGTGATGACCAGTGTCTACTGGGGATGCCACTAACCAGGTTATCTCATTTGATGTTCAGATCACACTACACTCAAGTGTATTCATTGTCCCTAGGCTGGTGGTGGAAAAACATTTTGTACTTAAAAGTAAAAGTATCAATATTCTAATGTAGAAATACTTAGAAGAAGTAAAAGTCTGGAATTCAAAAGGTACTTGAGTAAAGGTACAAAAGTATTAGTATCAAGTACCAAGTAGTAAGTACTCATTATGCAGAATGTCCCATTTCACACATTTTCAAATGTATAATAATCCTTCGAAAATAGCAGATCTACAAGCTCACAATGCGTGAGCTTGTAGATTGGCTATTTTCAAATGACCGAAAGATAGGGACAATCTAAGTAACTAGTAACTACTAAAGTTTTCTAAAATATTGTAGTGGAGTAAAAGTACAATATTTGCCTCTGAGATGTAGTAGAGTTGAAGTAAAAGTACAGAAAATTGGAAATACTCCAGTAAAGAGTAAATAATTGTACTTGAGTAGATGTATTTACTTACTTTACACCACTGGTGCATCTGAAGTTTCTGTATCATTTCTTTATGTTTTTTTGCTCTTAATTGGTCTTTTTTCTTTTTTTCCCCCAGATTGCCTTTAGCTAACAGGAGCTACATTAAAACCACTGGACTGAGGAGTACAGTAGCCTGGGCTATGGGCTCTCTGGCTCAAATACAGGTTCCCACATACTGATGCATTTTACATCTACATGATGTAGTGATCCTAGCTTTATTTGTAGACAATCAAACACAACATCAGTTAAGTCAAATTGATATTCATGCCAAGGCTTTATCTGAATTATTTTTTTAGCAACTCTGACACATGCTTTAAGACTCATACATGTATGGTCACTTCACGAAACCCAACCTTTGATGTTGGTTCAAATGTTGTCTTTGCTGTGTTTCGTCCAGCCAGGTTTCTGTGTCCTAGATCCAATGTGTGGCGTGGGAACTATCCTTTTGGAAGCTGCACAGGAGCAGAAGGTCAGCACACTAAAGCCTGATACATACAGTACCCGTATTTTCCGGACTATAAGGCGCACTTAAAAGCCTTTAATTTTCTCAAAAAACTACAGTGCGCCTTATAGTCCAGTGCGCCTTATATATGGATCATTCATTGACATTGACATTCCCTTTAGCACAGCTCCATCTGTTGGATGCATAACACAATGGTAGCGTCTATTATGTGCGCCTTATAGTCAGGTGCGCCTTATATATGAAAACAGTTTGAAAATAGACCATTCATTGACAGTGCGCCTTATAGTCAGGTGCGCCTTATAGTCCAGAAAATACTGTACTTATTTGCGAGCCAGTGTCGCATACCAGAAATAGCAGATCTTCAAGTATGTATCGCATCACAATATGTTGTGAGTGTTTTCGCTGTTCGTCAAAACACATATAAATCAGGAATAACTATTTTACACATCCTCAATAGTAGGTTAAAAAGACAAATGTTATGTTCCCTGAAGGAAGTTCATTATCATTAGTCTATGGGTAAATGTTGTCCTGGGTTAATGATTAATTTAGACCTGTTCTTACAGCACCTGTTAGCCCGGGGCTCTTTCTTGAATTCCAGTGTGTTGAGTGGTTAACAGGATTAACCACTTGAACCACCGTACAAACACAGTTTAAACCGCTCCATAGAGTGGCTGTGCGTGTGTCTGTAGCCACTTTTCCTCAGCGTCTTGCCATAACAATGTGTTTTCCTCAGCGTTTTGCCATAGCAATGTGTGTGTGTGTGTGTAGCCTGTATTACATCACCAATTACATCCTAGACCTATCTGTAGCCACTTTTCCTCAGCGTTTTGCCATAGCAATGTGTTTTCCTCAGCGTTTTGCCATAGCAATGTGTGTGTGTGTAGCCTGTATTACATCACCAATTACATCCTAGACCTATATCCTAGCCTGAAGACATTATGCAAGCACGACCACCGCTCACTTCACTTCACATTGGGTGTGATTCTTTAAAATAAAGATGATTATTAAAATGTTCTAATTTGTAACACAAGATATGGATAAGTAATATAAAATAATTCTAAGCATTCTCCCCTTACTGTCAGGATGCCTTTTTTCTGGGAATGGACATTGATGACAGACAGCTGCAGAAGGCCAATGAGAATATAGCATTTGCAAACCTTGCAGACAGAGTTCATCTGCTAAAGGCCTCAACCATGGGTAGGTAAACCTGTGCAAAGTTATATATATATATATATATATATATATATATATATATATATATATATATATATATTAATCATTTCTCTAATTTTGACATACTATTTAGACCTAATAGTATAATTAGGAACCAAATGGACCCTTACAGGTCTGTAACAAATGTTGTTCACACTGGGAGTTATGGGGGTCCGTGGACTAATGCATACAAAAACAAATCTGGTGCTTGGAATGTAAAATAACTATTGATTTACACAATTATAATGCATTGCACACCATTTACATATTTGCAATTTGTGAAGAAATGTCAACATTTAGGTATTGCACGTTAGCCTAAATTAATTTGAAGTCTAAATTCAAATTGATGCATACCATGAAGTATAGCAGAATTTAAATTAAGCAGTTTCTTTCCTTTCCTCACTCAAAAGAATGGTGAGCATTGTGGGCTATGGCAAAGAATAGTACATAGTGTACTGACTGATGAATGCGTTGAACTGAAAGTTGTGTTCTGCCTCTGTGGTGCCCATCAGAGCTCCCTCTGGCCAGCGGGAGTGTGGATGCTGTTCTGTGTGATCTGCCATTTGGCAGGCAGTTTGATACCAAGGAAAACATGGCTGCCAAGCTGATTCACATTGTCACAGAGATGGAGAGGTTGGTGTGTGTGTGACTGTGTGTTTTTATACAGTATGTTTGTCTCATGTATGCATGGTTGTTGTGTGCGAATGAACAAAGAAGGTAGCTCGCACTCAAATTTTTATTGTCAAGCAGCAAAAAATAGACGTTTCGACCGGTTAAGGTCTTCTTCCAACCGGTCGAAACATCTATTTTTTGCTGCTTGACAATAAAGATTTGGAGCGACCAAAAAAGTGAGTGCGAGCTACCTTCTTTGTTCCTAGTATTACTGCGTTGGCAGTATTAGCTTGGCACCGAAGAACGGAGGATGTGCGTTATCTTTTCTTTGAATGTTGTTTGCGTATGGACATGCATGTGTATTCTGATATTGAGAAACATACCAAATTGGTAAACCTAAAGTAAGTGTGCGTGTGCGCGTGCGCTAGCGTGTTCGTGCGAGAGAGAGAATGCCATCATGTTTATTTTGATTTAAATATACATTGTGTGTGTGTACTGTGTGTATATATAATATATAGATTGAGAAAGATACTAATATTATCCACTTTGTGTGCGCGTGTGCATTTTTCTAGAGTCCTCTGTGTAGGTGGAGTCCTGGTTCTCCTACTGAGCCCTCAATTATCTTGTCTGCTGAAAAAGCTCCAGCCACACCCAGGCACTTGCCCAACACCTATCCAGGAAAACGTGCCTCTCACTGGGCAGCAACGCTGCTCGTCATCTCCTCCTCTTTCTCCCCTAAAGCCTGAGACCTGTCAGACCAGCCCAGATGTGTCACCTCCCTGTTTCCAGGGAACAGAGATTCAGACTCAGTCTGAATCTCTCTCGAGTCAGACTGGACTGCAACAGGTGCCATCACCCCCCCTCTCCTCCTTGAAGCACCAGGCGTCGTACAGAGTGAGCTTAGGGGCAATTGATGGACTTATAGAAAAATATGTCAAGTTATAGACTTGATTCAAAACAAACAGTGTTCTTCTCTTTTTTGATGATATAAAGATTGTATGTGTTGAACAAAGAATTGTTTTGAGAGTCTTTCTTATATGTCTACAGTGTGTCACTGTATGAATAGTGGGTGGTGCTAAAAAGGATGCCTTTTCAGCAAAACCCTCAAATAAAAGGATAAACATACTTAAGTTACACCACAGTTTACACGGTAGAATAAAGATAATCATAACAATTCTGTACTATTTTCTATGGGTAGGTAAGCTTTACAAACAGTGTGTGCCTACCCATTTTTATGTATAATTATATAGTATTAAAATGTAACTTACACACTTTAAAGAGACAAACTCATGACTGTCTTTTTTTTTTGTCTGCTTGCAGTTTGAGGCTATGTTGAGTGATTAGTCTAGTTTTAATCCTTAGGTTTGCTATGGGGTCAACTAGCAGCTTCTCATAGAAAAGGACATTCTCTAAAGCTGAGGGTTAAATATTTTATACTTGTGTTTAAAATGTTTTCACATAGTACACAGTACAACATTCTGACAATTACATTATAGTTAGGTAGGCCAAAATATGCATACATACGTGGCTCAAATGCAGAATTAATGGACCTTGACATGAAAGAGGTTGAAAACCACTGAAATAGCACCCTGTAGACAATATGCCTTCCGGTGTGTTCCAAGATTTCTAGCGGAAGTCTGCGTTTAACGGACGTTACGTCATGCGGTGCGGGTCTGTTTACATTCCCCAGCGAAAAAACTAAAATAGATTGTAGCTCTTAACTCGCTCTTAATAGGTGTAACATTGCTTGAATCAATGTTTTTGTTTGTATATTGTTTATTGCGAGCGCAACCGACGGAGCAGGAGACATAGACCAGTTAATTTCGTGCAGGGAATACGTTTGCAGGAACACCGCACCGTGAAAAAAATACAGCTTCCGGTGAAATTCCTACGGCGGAAGTTGAACGCTTTCAGCCTTCTATTGTCACCAGGCTTTTCTCTTCGGAGATGAGTAAGCCTGGCTACGCGAGGCTACTGAAATAGAGGATACCCCCACCTGAAGAATTCCTTTATCCATGTTCAGAGTGAATAATGGCTGTTTCATACAGCTTCTCCATATCTAAGAAGAGACCTTGAGCTCCTATACCATGAAAGAGCTTGTTTATATCTGTTTGAAAGGGAGTCAGTCTGTCTCTAGAGGTTATCCATCCAGGTGCCCACATGACCCTAGTGCCCAGTTTTCCAGGTGCCCACCTCTCCAAGTGCCCACATGCCCCCCATCCATCCATCCATCATCCTTCCATCCATCCATCCCTATCTATCAGAAAAAAAGAGAAAAAAATCCACCCATCCCTATCTTTATATCTTGTAAAAAAAAAAGAAGGAAAAAAAATCACCTGAATGGGGCCCCAGGCAGCTAGGTCTGCACTGCCTACAGGCCACTAATTGTGTAAACGTTTTGTGATTATGAGAAGTGGAGACACATCTGAAGGTGGACAAATAGATGTTCAGCGAGAAAGAAGTATTGTCGATTTTTGTATTACGTTTTTTAGATAAATGAACAACTGCTGGACGCGGAGTTAGTAGACCGACAGACACACTATGTGGCTGGTACGCATTCTGATTAAGGTTGAGATGAGATATTCAGGAATTAAACTAAGCTACGTTAAGCTTGCAAACACACAAAAGAGACACCCATGAGATTGTCTGACTCTGGGTAAACAGGAACAATGGTAACATCCCACAAAACCTAACTATCCCTTTAACACTTAATCATATCAAATTTACCCTGGAGTGTAAACTAAAATGAACACTGAAAACATTGGTTTTCCAGAAGGCTAGTGTTTTTTTTTTAATCGTTTTACATATAATAAACATATTTTAACCTTGTAATGGAACAGTTATTATTTTTCTGAAAGGAAGGAGGAGCACCTCTTGTATGCCTAAAACAGGTGTAGTTCTTTGAATGAGAGCAACATGGATACTTGCTGTTAACCATTGTCTGAATTAAAAAATAATTTAATTTAATTCTAACCAAAAAAGTTAAAACAAATGTATCCATTTGAACTTTGAGAATGTTAACCAAATCTCAAAACATTTGTAGACTCATGCAGTTAATTAACAAAAAGAACCGGTCAGGTAGTGTTTGGCTCACTGGTTCTCAAAGTGGGGTCCGGGGACCCCCAGGGGTCCTTGAGTGAGTTCCAGGGGGTCCCCAGCTAAATGATAGGAACCAAATGGACCCGTTAGGATGGGTCTGTAAGTGTACAAATGGAACCAAATGGATCCGTTAGGGTCCAATGTTAATTCAGAGTTAAATTATTATTGATTTTACATCACTAAGTGGTGTAAAGTAACTAAGTTTCAATATTGAACTATGTCATTAATATACCTTAGTTAGAGGAGTTGTGTGGAAATAAAAAAGAAGTTCCCCCCCCTTCTGTGTTGCATAGAACTGGAGGGTTGATTTGGGGGTTTGTATTGCAAAGTAGGCGTACACCGGTGTGATGTCATCACGGTTACAATATTCAATATTGAAAATGGGTGGTTTCCCCTTTAAGTACAATTTTTAGGTATTTATACTTTACTTGAGTATTTCCAATTTCCTATACTTTTACATCTACTCCACTACAACTCAGATCCAAATATTGTACTTTTACTCCACTACATTTATGTGAAAACTTTAGTTACTAGTTACTTTGCAAATATAAATTGTACTATTTTAAAATGTATTGTACAAAACCACTTTAGCCCTCAAACATTTTGTACTTTTACTTTTTGTAGTTTAAGTAAATTTTGACATTTTCATACTTCTACTCAAGAATATTTTTGAATTCTGGACTTTTACTTGTACATTTCTGTATTGCAGTACTAATTGATACTTGAATGTGACTGGTACTTTTTCCAGCACTGCACTACTGGTCCCACTCCCACTCCCCACACTGCTCCCTATCTCTCTGCTCTCTCTTTCTGAACTGAAGTCACACAGCCAGAGTCACCGGACCGTGTACGCCAACATTCATGCGCATGCTCCTTGCGCAGTGGACGCCATGTTGAAGCTCCAGCAACAGTAGGGTTCTCGGGGCTGTTGTGATTTCCCTGCTCTGACGCCGTATGTTTTTAAATATTCCGTTTCCCCACATATCATCCTCCCACCGTGCTGGTGGTGTCCGTCTGCCTTGACAGTACGACCACCGGGACCCCCCGATTCACGATGAATTCCAGCGTGGACCTGTCCCGCAGGAACCCGCAGGAGGATTTCGAGCTTATTCAGCGGATAGGAAGCGGCACATACGGAGATGTGTACAAGGTAACAAAAAAACAACTACTGCAGCCTGGGCTGGTAGTAGCACCCAGTAGCTAACTTTTAGCTCTTTGGGTGGCAACGTTGTTGACATAACAGCAGCGTTTGACACGTATGAGCCACGAATCGAAAAAACAATGTAACGCAGTAGTAACGCGTTTTCCTGCAGCCCATTTCGCAGCTGGGTGGCAGAGATTGTTGTCTCTATCTCTTGGTTTGATCCCTGAAAAGCGCAGCAAAGAATCATGACAGCTCCTCTCAGATCGTGATAATAATCGGGTCGAGCTAGGCACCGACAAAGCATCAACACAACCATAATCCCCTTGTATTTCCCCCCTTTTTTCGATGAACAACGTTGTTATTGATCGAGAAAAATGGGCTTTGTCGCCTTGGTTTTTGAAACCGTAGTGAAAAGACGAGGCTAGCTCTGGTGTGAGGATCCATGATGTACACAAGGCCCCGGGGCTGCTGCTGCTGAGCGCACACACAGTCAGCCACAATGCTCAGTTATCATCAACATACTAGAATAGATCCTCTGTATTGATATTTGTTGAAATATGGGCAGCAGTTTTACTGTTCTGGGTACCATATTAGGGTTAGTTTCATCATTTTGATGTTTGGTCTGTGACGACATTCGGTCACATTCGGTTGTTTACCAAGAGGGAGTCGATCCGTATCGTGGTGGAAATCATAATCATCAAAATCATAATACACAGTAAATAAATTCCTGTTAATTTGCACACTCTTGGAGTTACAAATGAATGAATTTAACACAGGATTCACCCCCCTCTCCCTGTTTTCTTTTAAGCTCTAGCTGGCACTGTCGTCAGTGTCGTGGAATTGGATTCCATAGTCTGTGTGTGGGGACTTTTTGGCAGCCTGGGTAAATTCATCTTAAGTTTTGATAGGATGTAATTATGACGTTTGGTTAACCTCGAGGATCATAATTAGTGTTACAAGTGCAATAAAATAACCCTGGATCAGGAATGTAATGTTGGTTACATTTCTTTGTTTCTTCATGTTTGTTTGTTTGTTTTATGTATTTATTTTTAATTAGGCTTTTAGGCATTTTGTGCCAGGTTATCCTGTTGATTTCTACAGCATATCCAAAATATCTCCAATTATCTCTTCCTTTTCTGCTGGACTAATTATATACCTGCTAAGAGTAATCTTGTTTGGGTCTAATTTAAGCCTGTATTTTGCTTTGTTCCAGGGAAGCAAGCCCTGTATAGTCATTCTGGTAGATGAAAACACTCACTGGTTAAAACAGTAACTTCTACAGAGATTTAAAATCATGGGTGATGTCCCAGAGTGTTCTACTCATAGAATAGAAACTGAAGAGTCTGATGTCAGGAGTCAGGACCCTTTTAATTAGTAACTGTTGCACAAAGCCAAGTTCACAGGTTTGATCATAGCCTTAAATGGTCAACTTGAACCTATGGTAAGGTGCTTGATTGAAGAGTTTATTAGCAGTTTGCAATAGAAAAGAGTACAGTTTCATGATGGCACAAGTCACTGGTACAAGGTGATCCTAGTAAGCTTTACAGCTTATTTACACAGGAACCACTTTATGTATGTCATATAATATGAGATATATGCTCTGAGTAGGAACAATTTGCTCAATATTATGGCAACTTTATTGTCACATCACAGTTTTACAGGTGTAAAGAATTGTTTGAAAGCTCCATTGTTTTTGTTGTTTTCAGGAAGAGAAAACATCAAGGGGGGGGGGGGGGTGTAGCCGGTGTACATGTCATGAGGTTAGACATACAGTGCATAAGGTAAGGCACAAAGGTGGTAGCACTTTCAGTAGGTCCACAATTTAAAGCAGCAGTTATGTACTGTACATCATCCCTATGTACATGAGATCAGACATTAGATACAGTTCATGATACAGTATGTTAAAGTCTGTCTAAAGGCCAGACTGCAACAATTCAACTTGTTGCAACTCCTTGCAACAAAACAGTAACTGCCATTGTAGACAATGATTGCAAGTAGTTGCATGTTGCAAGGACTTGCATTGGTGTGTGGCTGTGGATTGTAAAGTTCTGTTTACGTTAACCTAAAACCACAATGAAAATTAGTTAAAACTTTCTGGAATTCTCTTCTGGCTGGTAGCTTGATCAAATATATACCGAGATCAATATACTCACAAGGTCATTGGTTTGATTTGCCCAACTATGGTCCATTTCCTGTTTAATTATCCTTGTGCAAGACACTGAACCTGTTTCAGGGGCACTGCAGTGATGCCATCATGTTGACCCCAGGGAGTCAAATGGTGCCACCTGCTATTTTGGGGATTATTTAGATACACAAAATCTGACAATTTAACAATTATTTGTACTGTTAATATCGGCTGTGGGGCAGTAGTCCAAACGTAGTGTGAATTAGCTGTGTTTTCGGGCAAATGTGGCACTACAAGTTCTTTGTTTACATAGCATGCTGACATTTTTGTTGTAATGCTTCCTATTTCAAATACTTTGGTCCCAGTTTGGCCTTCTTTTGAGAGTGTAGACCCTCTTTTTATGTGTGTGATGCAATAGCTGGCCACTGTCCAGTATTGGGCTACTTTGGTCAGTCTGACTGACATCGGTGTGATTACCTACCACAATTCCCCGCCAAGGACCTAGATCTGCGCCATGTCCTTTTAAAACAGTTGACCGGCAATGATGTAGATCTGCATTATGTTCGTGTTTTATGTGATTAGCTGAAAACACGCTCTCCCGGAGAATGTGTTAAGTTACTGCCTAAAAGTCTATTATGAATTCTGCATACATGTGGCACAGCTGGGCAGCCATGGTCTTGGAATGCAGTGGTCCTGACTTCCTGTGTGTGTGTGTGTGTGTGTGTGTGTGTGTGTGTGTGTGTGTGTGTGTGTGTGTGTGTGTGTGTGTGTGTGTGTGTGTGTGTGTGTGTGTGTGTGTGTGTGTGTCCTATTGTTTCAGACTGCTACAACAGAGGAAGACGTTAGAACAGAATGCTCAAGTACACACACAGGTGGATGCTAGGGCTGTCACAATTATTACATAATCGTCTGATCGTGATCATTTGACAAAATCGTGATTATTTTTCATAATCGTCATAATCGTTTCCATGTTGAAAAATGTTCATATATTTTTAAGAAAGTAAAAAATAGTGGAAATAGCAGATCTACAAGCTCAGTTGTGAGCTTGTAGATCGGCTATTTCCACTATCAATGTTCTTTTTTAAGTATAAAGTTGTCAAATATGTCAGTAATTTCATTGTATATTTAGGTTATGTCTCATATCTGCCATGTGCAACTTCAAAGCCTACAAGCCAAACAGAAATGTAATTATCAACGACAAAAACACAATTAAATCGTTAATCGCCAATTATTTGAGTGACAATTAATCGTCATGTAAAATGTCATATCGTGACAGCCCTAGTGGATGCATAGTCTCTCTCAAACATGCATTTAGAACGCGTGTATCAAAACAGCGTTGCGGTTCTGACAATGGAAGCTTGTGATTGGCTGAACCGGAGGTAGGGAGCGCTCCGTTGCATTCGCCTGAACCGTACGGAGGTGCCGATCGAGAGCTCACTCGTGTATATAGGTATGCGATGTTTCATGACATATAACACAAGAAATAATCATAAACATTTTATATTTATAGGGTCAAGTATTATACTTAATAATTGGTACTTACAAGAAGTTAATAACCATTATCATAGTAATAGGCCTACATTTTTGCAGTAGTTTAGGCATTTTGGTTTGATAAGGTTGTGGGCAGAACAATTTGTCCTTGTTTGTTATTTGACTATTTTTACTTTAATTATAATTAAAGACACTTCATAGTGAATTAGTGATTATAATAAATAGCCTATGTCGTGATTGTTGTTATAGCTAGATCAGATTGTGTTTATAATACAACGCCCGCGCGCCTCCGTCATCTCCACAGAAAACAAGCGCTCCCCCCTTGTTCCATTGTCAGAACCTGGACGCTGTTTTGATTCACGCATTTAGAACAGGGGTCTTGAACATTTTCAGGCTAAGGACCCCTTAGTTGAGAGAGAGATGAAACAGGGACCCCCACAACCATATAGTGTGTAGTGTCATCGTTTGACAGCACAATCATCAGTGTATTTTGGGTTCATGTCAATTTGTATTTTCAGATATTTAACCACTTGAGCCGTCATTACTCTGTACTTAAGTCTGCTCTTTTTCCCCTCTACACCAAACCTCTTTGCCGAAAATAGCCGATCTACAAGCTCACAACGCCTCGCAGCGCGAGATGTTGTGAGCTGCTATTTTTGAGCTGCTATTTTTTGGATAAAGTTCTCAGAATATGGATACTAGGGTTCAAGTGGTTAATATAAAAAAGGAGAAGAAAACCTTCTATCACTCAAAGATTTGGAGGACCCACTGTAGTAACTCTGAGGACCCCCTAGGGGTCCCGGACCCCCTGTTGAAGACCCATGATTTAGAAGGCAACTGGTGCAGCATCATCCCGTTTTCCACCAGTAGTTAGCTCGTCATTTCGTCAAGTGTGTATCTACGAGTTTCCAGTGTCCCATGAGGCCTTGCATGAATTCCTCTTGTCAGTCATTCAATTAATTTGAGTGAAAAGGGGTCATATTTTAGTCTGCCTACTTAACCCAGCAAGATCTCCCTCCACACGCTGGTTTAAGTGAATGATCAATGTCTCTTGACACTTGTTCTTAGCAGTAGCCTATCTCCTGTCCACTGTTTCATTCTGTCTGGCTGCTGTTGCTGCTGTGACACCTGTCTGGAATCTCTGCATGGGGATTACATGTTGCTTGTTAAGTTAACTTCAGTGCTTGATAATAAGCATTGACCATTCATTTGAATCAACTGTGTGGCGGGAGATCTCGTGGGGTAAGTAGGCAGACTAATGAGAGCCTTTCTGATTGATTTGATCCCTCAAATGAATTGAATGACTGACAACAGGAAGTGGTGCCCATAACCCCCCCTTTCCCCAGTAAGCTCCCTAAATTGTGGATAGAGACCTCAGCCTGAACTCCTGAAGTGCTTCTCAGTTTATATGCATTATGTGTTTACCTATTAGTACAGAAGTCTGGATCATGAACTTTTTTTCTTTTGATTGAAGTTTAACATATGGGCTGCCATTGTTTTCGTAATTCGATGGCTGTAGAGCGCCGCCATTCACTTATGCTTTATTTCGAAGAGCCTCGGAAGCCACGTGCGTCTGCATGATGTTTAAATTGACGATTTAAAAATGGACGTCAGTTAACATTCGGTCGCAAAACTAAAATTCTAACCGCGGCTGACCGCCACAACCCGGTGTCGCCGTGAAAAAGAGCGGTTCTCGGCCTTCTCTGCGCTTTGGAAGTAGATTCCGAGATAAAGCCGTTTCTTTGCATCAGCAATGAACCTGAGCCTATGAAGAATAGACGCTCCATGATGCTGGTGACCGAGTTGTATGATGGGATATACCATGGCAACTCGTCTGTGGACGTGATAACGGGGCCCTGGCCCTTATCTCCTTCCTGGACGAGATTGTCACAGGAAGTGTTAGTGTACAGGTAGTGCAGTCAAGGTTATCTAAAAAGGATGACACAAAAAGCCACATTTATGAAATCATGGTAACATAAGAACTGCAATGAAATGGAGCCTAGGTGCCCGGACGGCTAGGCCAGCAGTCTGGGCCATCTGTTGTATTTTTTAATTGGGGAAATTAATATCTGATTCTTCATGAGCCAGGGGTTGTGGTTTTGATGTCAGGACTTAACTTAAGCAGGGACCGGACCCCCCACAACCCATAGATACCATATAGTTTCATCGTTTGACAGCACAATATTGGGATTCATGTAAATGTGTGTTTCCAGATATTTAACCACTTGAACCCTCAATACTTAATAAACGTAACCTACTTAGTCTGCTCTTTTCCACCTCTACACGAAACCTCTTTGCCCGAAAATAGCCGATCTGTGTAGATCTGCTATTTTTGGCTAAAGTTCTCAGAATATGGACGCTAGGGTTCAAGTGGTTAATATAGAAAAGGAGAGAAAAGGCTTCTATCACACAAAGATTTGGAGGACCCCCTGTAGTAACTCTGAGGACCCCCTAGGAGTCCCGGACCCCCTGTTGAAGATCCCTGCTATAGAGACCTCAACCATCAGCTGGTGACTTATTGCTATTCCTGCTATGGAAGCGGTTACTCCTCCAACCTTTCACTGTCAGATCGTTCCCTGATCCAGATTGTTTGACAACAACGTGTGTGTGTGTGCGTGTGTGCGTGCGTGCGTGCATGCTTGAAGCCTTGCATGCATGCATGTCGTGGGTTGAGGGGTGAGACTTGCTGGGGGCGTCTCATTTTAAATGCCTTGCCTCTCTGGTTCTGAATTAGTTTGAAAGAAATCTTGGAACCATTCTAGTGTCAAATCCTATTTTGAGATTTGCCTGCTCATGTGATGTATCTGGTTGGTACAGGACACGTTCAAACCAGCTCTTGGAAAGGAATGGGAAAAAATATGTAATATGCCCCCATTTAAAAAAAAAAAATCACACCCGTGTGAACTGAGCGGTGGTTTCCCCCCCCCCCCCCCCCCCCCCTTCCCCCCTGTGTGTGTGTGTGTGTGTGTGTGTGTGTGCGTGTGTGTGTGTGTGCCTGGTCTGGCCTGGCCTGAACAACAGCGCCCCTCCCTTAACATGTGTGGTCATAAAAGGTACTGCAGGCCTGCAAGCTACATACAGACACACACACACGCACGCACACACACACGCATACACACACGGCCACGTATAGGAGACGGTGTAACCACCGCTCAAAAAGTTATTCAAGACATATTTGATAATTTGCTGTCTATTGTTTGTAGGCCTATGGTGGTTTTGGGGCCCGGCGGGCCCGGCATTCTTATCTTTTGGTTGTTCTACTTTTGCACTCACTGAAAGCTTCTCTATTTAAGAGAATCAGCTGAATTCCTAAAATGTAATATAAATGGGAACTGTTTGTTTGTCTTTGCCCAGCTCCTGGTACAGTGTTTTTCTTTTTTCTTCTCAGAAACCTCAGAATTTCAGATTTGGTTCCTTCGGTCAGGTTGCAGACAGGAGAGGCTGTGTGTATTCACATGTGTCAGGCGTCAGCAGCACGTCTGTACAGTACACATATGGATCTTCTGTGACATGCATTTAAGTTGTATATATTTTTTGAGACAACATGATGGAGACACGTGTACACAGAGCAACGTTTTCTTTGGCTGTGAGTGTCCCCAGTGAGTCAGCAACACTTCCTCCTGATGGGTTCTGTATCCCGTGTATAAATGCACACACACACGCATGCACGCACGCATGCGCGTGCGCGCACACACACGGTCACACAGTCACACACACACACACACACACACACACACACACACACACACACACACACACACACACACACACACACACACACACACACACACACACACACACCTACAGTATTAACACTATTAAAACAACAACAACAAATTGCTATAGCTAGTTTTCAAGACATTTCAGTTCTTTCTAAAGAAAGAAAAAAGAATTGCGTAATACAATCTGGTCTGGTTGAGAAAACTTGAGAATCACATGCATGTGACGTTGTCATCTATGGTTATTACTTATTATGGGACATGGCTATAGTATGCACATTTAAACAGCCAGACTAAAGCAGAAGTGGTTTAGATGCTGGTGGGACTTTGTGTGCATGGCTGGCATGTCTGCTGGACGCTTGCCTTTAAGGTTGTGTTTCAAGGGCTGACAGGTGCACTAGTTAAACACTTTTTCACCTCACCTGTTCCTTTCATTGGGTTGTTAGCTGGCAATGAATGAGCCCTGCTGGGTGTCGAGACTGAGCCTGTCCCAAGTTCGAAGAGCACAGCACAGTTACATGGAACAGTGGAACAAAGGTGTCACTTTTAAGATGTTAACTATCTCAAAGGACCAGTGCAGTTGTCTAAACCAGGGTTGAAACCTATACACCAATGACACACGAATATCGATCATGCTTGTTGCGAACCAGCCCACATAGCAGGAGCACGTGGTCTGCACACAAATTAGCTGAGCCACCCGGCCACCCTACGAGCAACATGTTTTGACCAAAAACTAGTTTTTCAGCCAAGCTAATCCTATATTACATTCTAGAACTGACAGAGCGGTGCATTCTACAGAGCGGTGCATTCTACCGATCGACGACCCAAAGCAGTCCAATTGGCTAGGACTGATCACGTGGCACACGTGCCGACGTCCTCACATCACACCAGCGCCATACGTGCTGACGTAGAGTCAACACCAGGCTAACAGTTAGCTAAACAAATGATGTACTCACGTTTGCATAGTCAATAGCACTACTGTCCACATTCCAGTACATTCCATCACTTAGGCACGAGTCCCGATCACATTAACATAATCTTCATGTATGTACATCCCATTACAGCAACGTAACGTTACTCTTTTTAATTCGCGGAGTTCTTCACCGGAAGTGCGTCCGGCCGTCAAATATGTCCGACCGGAAACGTGCTGCGGCACAATAGTTCCGCCACAATAGTTCCCCCCCCAATTTTTTTTTTTTTTTCATTTTGTTTTTAACTTTTTTTTTTTTTTTTTAAACCTTTTTTTTCAAAAAAAATTTTTTTTTCAAAAAACTTTTTTTTTCAAAAAATTTTTTTTTTAGCCATATGAGCTTTTCACGTTAACAACGAGGCGAGGGGGCGTAGATGTGAACGCGCCGCGAACCTCTAGTGTTTTTACATTTTCCAAGTCAAAGCAATACCTGCTCTTAAAAGTACAATGAATCACATCACACAGTAAGATGTCTTTAAAACATAGAAATCACTCAATGCAGTATGTATAAAAGTGAGCATTCAACACATTTGTTTTCTATTTCATGTAATTGCATAGCAATTTAGTATTGTACAAAATTCCCAATAGATATCGCCCAAGTTTGGGACTGGTCCCTCCCCACAGTATGTCTTGTGGTAGGCAGTGGTCGGCTAGTCTCATCCTCCTGACTGCTATATTCTCTGATACACTTGGTAGTGCCCTGTACTGTACACTACAGACGCTTGTTGGTAATGTGCTCGTCCTGGTTGATGTTCAGTACCACCCGCAACATTCTGGTGTAGCATCCCTCTGTTTTTCTGTCTGACTTTTTTTGGGTCCCTTTTCTGCACATGCGTATACAGATGTATCTGTCTGCCAGCGTCCCTTTTATGCCCCTATATGGAGATCTGTGTGTGTGTGTGTGTGTGTGTGTGTGTGTGTGTGTGTGTGTGTGTGTGTGTGTGTGTGTGTGTGTGTGTGTGTGTGTGTGTGTGTGTGTGTGTGTGTGTGTGTGTGTGTGTGTGTGTGTGTGTGTACTGTAGCCCCAAAGGTATCAGCTGGCCTAGTGGTTCTGAACCTTTCAGGCTGCGACCTCCCTAAATAATCCTATTCAAAATGGGTACCCCCACTGTTTATTACTTTAATTTGACTTGGTTCCACAGATACACATTGTGAAAATACACTAGCTGACCACCTCTGTGGTTATTACTTTATTACAACTGGGTATGAATGCAGATGTCCCCCTTTTTTGAAGACTGTAGCCCTGAAACGGCTGGGATTCTGGGTATGTATGTATGTACAGTATGTCGGTGTCTCATCATTAACAGCCAATGAGGGACCAGCATTCATGGTGATGCCACTGGTGATGTCAGCAGAGTTTGCTATATAAGAGCGTTCTTGGTAATGTCTTCATTAACAGCCAATGAGGCCAGCAGTGCACACCTCGTGGCGCACTCTGCTTGCACACAAGTAGGCCATGTGTGGCCTGCTAGTATGTGAGGCGCAAGTTGGCACCTCGACAGAGTGCAGTTCTAATTACTTCCATAGTACTGACAAGTACGCGTTTCCCCTGCTTGTTATCTGACCCTGAGGTAAAGACAGCATGGATATTTTACGTGTTGGTGAAAGGCGCAGCAGGTGTAAATTGGTAAATGGTGGTGCATGAAATGAGCTGGAAACTTGGACAATGTCATGTCTGGTGAACTGAGGACAAGAGGGTGAGGGGTAGCTGACGCGTGTCAGTGGCCCTAAGGCATTAGTACTCATTTAGCACTAATGATTGGCGAAAACAGGCTTGTAAGTGGGAGGGAGCCGGTTCAAATCTCCGGAATGGCTGGGAAAATTGGCTCAGTGGGAGTGAATTGCTGAAGAGCTTGCCGGTTATCTGGCTGATGCTTATCTGATCTGAGAATTACAGGAACATGTTCTGAATGAGTCTGACCTGCCACAAGTGCTGTGTGTGTGTGTGTGTGTGATATTGTAAGGTCTTTGCTTAAATATGTCCAAATGCAATATGATTACTTATCGAGCTGACCCAAATATTCAAAGCTTTGTTGGATTCGAACACAACTCCTTGCTGCACAACATGTTTGCTTGTAGATCTACAGATTGTAGATCCCTATTTTCTCTGCCACCACTGCCAGAGCAATGAGGTACACACACTCTCTCTCCGGTCAGGTGGCTAAGCTAGGCTGCTAACACTAACTCACTAACTCAGCTCTGCATGAATGTATGTATTCGTATTGTTTTTGTGTGAAAATCATTATTAATTGTTAGATTAATAGCGTTTGACTCTGATCCTGGAACACGTATTTTGGGCGGCAGTGGCTCAGGGTTAGAGTGGCCGCTTGGCAACCAGAAGGTTCCCAGTTCCCAGTTTGCTCCCGGTGAGCAGGTTAACAATAAGGGCGCATAATAAGGGTGCTATATAAATGCACCGTTTACCATTTAGATCAATTGGATCATTAGAATGTGCGCAGTTTGAAAGATATCTATGCATACCTTTTCTTTCCTCTCTGGCAACAGTAATTTAAACCGGTAACACTCCCTAATCGGGAGATAAGCGACCGTAGGTCACTGATCTCCACAAATAGGGCAAAAATGTGTTTTGCCAAAATCTTCCTGATCCATGTTGTATACTGTGCAGCTCCACCATCTATTTACTGCTTATGATGTCAGTGATGTGGTTAGTGAAGCTTATTTCGACCGCAGGTCGCGGTATACTATTAGAACCGTCACATCTTGACCGTATCTGTATGTACGTACGTATGTACGTATGGGTAACGCTTGTCTTTTTTGTTGATTGCTCTGACATCACGCTCGGACATCACTGTGATGTCAGGGGAACCAAATCCCTTTTATTGCCATATATGGAGATCCCTGTGATGCCAGGGGAACAAATCCCTTTTGTGCCCACATATGGAGATATGGAGATCCCTGGGATGCCCATATCACTGTGACTCCGTCCCTTTTATGCCCATATATGGAGATCCCTGATATCCACATCACTGTGACATCACTGTGACTCTGGTTTATGGTATTGTCGCATGTGTTAGTGGGTAAAAGCATCAGCTCAATACCTAAACTGTTAAAAGTTGCCTCAAACAATGCATTTTACCTCCGACAGATCCATTGGAACTGCTGAGTGGACAACGGTACACATCTGTTTATACAGGACAGCTCCCTCCCAGTCAGTCGCCAGTGTGTGAAGTGATTTACTTTGAGTCTGACTTCCCCTTCTAACTGCTGCTGTAAAGAAATAGTCTTGCATTGCCAGATGATTGCTTGGAGATCTCTGCCATCCAATCTGCGGATTCTAAATGCAAGGTAGTTGCAGAAGGCAGTGAAAACAGACGCTTTAACCGATGCCACTGCTTTGTGCGCCAATCATAATACGTTCTGCAATGAATGTAATGTAGCTTTTAAAAACTCAAATTGTTAGCACCCAGTTTATCAATGAAAACTGGGAGATTGTCCTTAGTTGAGTGAAGCGGTTAGAGAATTACTTGTGAGTCACCTCTTATGCAAGGGACCTGGTTAAACGAGGTAAGAAAGACAGGGAGAGAGAGGGAGACGGTAAAAGTTTCCAGATAGGACATGCAAGGGAAAGTTCAGCAGGTGAATTCCTTGGACAAACATGTGATGACATTATCGAGCAGAGGATGTGAATATGACAGGAAAACCATTTATCAAGTATGTTTTATGGCAATACGGCTCCTGTTAAATTTCTTATGCAAGCATTTTAGTTAGAATGAACCAAGGAAATGAGCAAAGTGGAATGAATGGTGATAGAGGAAATGGGCATAGATGCAGCAGGGGAGCTAGGCTAAAAGGATTTTCATTTCATGTGATTTAAAGAACAATTAGTGCTCTGATGGTCGGAAGCAGATTTCAGGTAGTGAGAGGAGCAAAATAAATATCTTCAGTCAACTAGCAGTGACGTCATTACGTGCGCGTCCCGCTTCAAATACGCGTTCATGTCGCCCAGAGACGCATTCACGTCATGCTCCTGGGGTCCCGGGGACGCGCCTCCATAGTCCATGTTAAAATAATTTACCGCATCGCGGTAAAAGAAAAACATTAGCGATTAGCGAATAGCAAAGGCCGCAGGCCGCGGTTTTCTGCAAAGTAGACTTCCCAAGCAATATGGAGACGTTTTATTTTTTTAGAAATCCCTTCATAATTGACTAAGCAATGTAATAATGTCCTTAAATCCTTGTGCATTGATTAAAAGCTGCCGTTTGTCGTAAGCTGAAAGTGATTTCTGTGCAACGGTGGCTCCCCCTCCTCCGTCCCCCGCACACATGTGAAGTGAAACTTTTGGTGTGTGTCTTAGGGTGCTTTTTTTTGCGACATACGGTACTTTCTTCCTTGACAATAATGAGAGGCAGACGATACCATTACTGACATTTTGCTGAATATAAAACGTTTTATATTGCTAATAAGCAAAGTAAAAGGGAATCTTTTGGAAACTTTATGGGTCTGTTACTCAGTGAATAAATGGAACCAAATGGACCTGTTCCATTTGTACTCTAGTATTTTAACATTTAATATAAATTGGGGTCCCAGTGATATAAATATAATTAAATGGGTGTCTGTAGCCTAGTGTATTTAGAAATCCTAGTTCTAAGTTCAAACATTAGCCAAATTGTAAAATAAATATAAGAAATAGGCAAACATTTTACATAGAAAACCTAGTAACATCACTGAACTAGGGACTAATGACAATCTCTAAGCTTTCGTTGTTAAAACTAGGGGGAAGCAATTAGAGAGTTTAAAACAAACAAGGGATATCCAAGCCAACCGCATTGCAGAACCAATCCAAAGCATTGGGTGCCATTATCACCGCAGCCATTATCACCGCATTTAGAAGTATTGAGATGTAAGTTTTCGTCAAGTATCGGTAGGTGGAGATTTCTGATTGTCTGGCAATGTGAGGCTGGTGGAGAATGATCAACACTCCTGCCAGCATAAAAGAGCCATGTGTTCAAAGGTTAACTTATATTCAAATGTGTACAGGAGATGGGGCAGTCATCAAGCCAGCTTTTCTACCACGTTTAACTCTGATCCTGGATCACCTCAGTTTAGTGTCTGCCTACCAGGACTTATCTCATTAACTAGATAGGTCTCCTTATCTCACTCTCTCTCTCCATCTGTCTCTCTTTGTCTGTCTTTTCGGCCTTTCTACTAGCCAGCTCTCTCTGTCTCCATAGCTCTTTACTCATCTCTTGTTTATATCTTCTTATTGTTTATATCCATCTTGTCTTGTGCTCTAAAAACAAAATCTTAAATTTTGATTTTGAATGCTAGTCAAAATGATATTCTATTGTGGAGGACGTATATTAATAATAATAAATACATAGTAATTTAATATTATTTTCACAGAATAATAGTCATTGTCAGTCTCATCACTCCCACGGGTCCTCGACGATACGCACACCGATTTTGAAGTCGATCGGTTGGCCATTTCTCGAGATGCGCTGGTGACACACTCACAGGCACATAAGTATGCAGGGATATAGTGTTTATAGTAGGATTATTATTATTTGGGGTTTGTGTTTAAGAATAGGAACATAAAACTCAACAATCAACAATAGTTGTCTTATTTACCATTAGAAACGTTTTTATTTTTATTTTTATGGATTGAATATTTTTCTAATGTACAGCAGTATGTAAAAAAAAACAAGATGATGTGACCATGAAAGACCAGAATAAAATACAATTATCCTTATTGCGACCGTAGGTCACAAGTTTACTATGAAAACCGGCACATCTTGTCCACATATCCGTGTATCTCTGAAGGTCACGCCTGACACTGTGGTTCCCCTGACACATCACTGTGACATCACAGGTGACATCACCTATGTAAAAGTCCATATATGGCAGGGGTTGACACTAGGGTCTCAGAGGCACTTGCCCATCGGGCAAGTACAGGTCATGTTCTACTTGCCCGAAGGTAATGCCCACTTGCCCGAAAAGTAAATCGTCCATTATAAAATGATAGGTACGATTTTAATTACCGCTCAATTTAACACTTATTTCTTTACTTTCTGGGGCTGTGCGATAAAATGTCATACCTCAATACCTCCAAATCCAAATACCAAATACTTTAGCTATGATTGAATATGTCTATGGTTTCACACTTGTTATTTTATATTTTTAAATGTAGCAACAGTAAAAACAGCACATTATAGGTAAATAGTGCTCTTATTTTACATTCCACAGACCAGAAGACACAGCGCACTGGCTACTTTCAGGTGTTTAGACAGATATCTCATGTTGTGTTTATAGACATTTGTGTCCCCTCTCAAATGAGCACTTGCCCTGTCGGGCAACCTGAAAGCCAACTTCACCTGCCCTGACGTTTTATTTACCTGCCGGGGGCAGGTGGGCAAGCCTTAGTGTCAATGCCTGTATGGGTATTCCCCAGAATCCCTTTTATGCCCATATATGGAGATCCCTAATGTCATCAATATTAAGCCCATATCTAACAGGATTTCATAAGGGAATACCCATATATGGAGGAAGACAGCCCATATCTTTCAGACAGGGATCTCAATGTATGGGCATAAAAGGGATGTACTATATACAGTACATAGATCCCCATATATGGGTACCAGGGGTCTCCATATATAGGTAACTGGTCCGATATACATCACTGGCCAGATGGCCAAGAATTGGCACAACCTCGCCCTAAAGCATGTTGCCCTGCCTGAGGCGTCTTACTAGTTATATGATCTGTTTGTTCTGTTTACATGTTATGCGTAGATTTAAGCTCCTATGAAGTGAGTGTGTATAATGGCAGATAGATAAACCCTGAGTGTGTTTGTGATTCTAAGAAGTGTTGTTGGGCTGAGAGGAGGGTGATCAGGGTGAGAGAGCACTGTTATGCTGTTTTGTTTCTGGTCAAAGGAGAGGGAGGAGGAGGAGGAGTGAAATGTCACACCGCTGCTCTACTGAGCCGACCATATGCTGAGGGTGTCACATGCACATGCGCATACATGCACGCATGCGCACGCACACAGGGCCATGTTAATTACAATCATTACTCGATCCTTCAGTGAGAACTTAAAATAGCACAAGCATACACACACACACACACACACACACACACACACACACACACACACACACACACACACACACACACACACACACACACACACACACACACACACACGCAGATATGGTTGTACAGTCACACAAATACACATTTAAGATGGCAGTCAAATCAACTGCCACACTCTTTACCGCATGTGTGTGCATGGCACACACACACACACACACACACACACACACACGCACACCAGAGACAAGATGGATGTTGCGCTTAGGATTAAAATATATTCACTCATTCTAACCAGTCTAACATGTTTTTGTTTCGAGTTCCATTTTGGTTAGGAATTCAGAATGGAGGAATGGCTGTAATTAAAACTACTGTGTGTCACAGCATGGCTAAGTTGGGCAAATACAACATTATGCCTTTTAATCAGAAAATCCTGTACAATAGAAATTATTTTCTCACTTGAATGTTTGAATACTATTTATTTTTCAAATAGTTCTGCATAGATGCAGATGTAGGCCTTGAGGCAGAGCTAAGGCACCTGCTGTGAACACGTACTGTAGAAAACTGCAATATGCATGAGGCCTACTTGCCATAGGGATGGTTGTGGTGGTGGGGAGGTTCGTAAAGGACAGAATCAGTGGAAAGACTTGGAGACCCAACATGGAAACGGCTGGAAAACCCATATTATGTGGAAAGCCACAAATGAATGCAGTGATCTCACTGATCTGTGCTATTCTCTAGTATCTGTTTATCCTGTATAAAGTGAAGTCTACTAGTATTGGGTAATTTGGGTTAGTTAGTTAGGTCATGCCAGCAGTTAGCCCAATCCATTAGTTCAGCAAATCACTCCACCGTCCACCCCGGCCTGTCACTGCATTAGTCAAACTACATGTAATTTAACTAGCTTCTCATGCCCACAACGATACATTGCGTAGTTGGACAGGCTAATGCTACATTCCATTGAAGTTGAAACTCTGAACAAAACGGCCTCCTACTTGAAAAAGTGCAGTGGAAAGGCCAATTTATTAAGTAGTTATTTCTAGCAAAATCTCTCTTGCCTCGGTTTGCTGAGATCCAACAGACATGATATCATATCATTATAATGTTTTAACATTTTATAATAATTATCTATAATGTTTCAATGTCAAAGGCCTGAATATCAACTTATCAAGACAAATGTGCTGTTCCATGTTTTCCCAAACGGCATTGGATACATTTAGCTCAGAAATGGGAACTGCATACAATTGGAACTACAAACTGACTTTATGTGGAATGCAGCATTAGGGGCCGTGTCATTGTGTCAACAGAAAGAAAGCTGCCAGTGCCTTTCTGCCATGCTTCTACGGCAGGAGTCTTCAACCTTTTCAGGCCAAGGACTCCTTAGTTGAGAGAGAGATGAAGCAGGGACCCCCCACCACCTTTCAGCGTTTGACAGCACAGTCATCAGTGTATTTTGGATTCATGTCAATTTGTGTTTTCAGATATTTAACCACTTGAACCGTTAATACTTAATAAACTTGACCTTGAAAGCTTCTTGAATTCTTAAGGACGCTTCCTTGTGTGTCACAGAAGGGGGCGTTCGGTACACGAATCAGAGGCAGGACTCCCTCTTTCCCAGAGGCACTTGCTTTGGCAATGTAAACGTTTGTCTCCTCATGCCAATAAAGCTCATTTTAATTGAATGTAAGTCCCGGAAATTACACGCGGTGTCATGCCAATGAACTGCACCTTTGTCCTGACAGGCTCTTCGAGATCCACCGCTAGATCAATTGCAGATCGACTTGGTTTCTGGCATTTTGGTTTACCGTTATGTTATCCATTAGCTGTTTCAGTTAGGCTATTTGAATTAATAACACTAATCACGTGATAATCAAAGCTAGCATGCTAGCAACAACAACAAGCTCTCCGTCAGCTCTGGACATTCATACATTTTATTTCCCAAGCACTTCAACATGAAGAAAACTCTTTCTGTGGACTTGGCCCCAATAGTTAGTCAGTCAGTAATAGTAAGCCTTCCAGACAGCCTCTAAGGCAGTCGGCTTCTCGTGTAGACAAGCATCATTTAGTTTGCCACCCAGCAAATCAGGCCAATCCGGCCAGAAAGGCCACTCAATTGGCCTAGCTGGCCCACTAGCCATTTAGCCAGTCCTGCCACTCAGTCTGTCAGACTGTGTGAGTGTGTGTTGTCACCAACGCTGGCACCAGACTCATCTGGTCTGTCTGTAGACTCAAGACCCGCCTTTCTTTCCTCCTCCTCTCTTGTATCTCGTGTTTTTTCTTGTGTCGAGTGTCGACTTGATCCCTTCACCACATTGTTTTGGGTTGGATTTGTTCATTTCTGCAGCCTTTTCTCTGTCCCTCCCTAGCAGCAGAGGCCCTCAGATTTTGAGATACCCCTACCCGAGTTAGAACTAAACACAACCATGTTTTTTGAGCGGTGGTCACACCGTCTCCTATGCGTGACTTTGTCTGTATCATACGTGACTATGTATCTATGTCTGTCTGTCTGTAACTTTGTAGAATGAACTGCTACACACACATATAATATGTGTGTGTAATCCAGGAGTCTGACGGCTCTGCCCTAAATCACCAAATAGAATGTAATTTACGACAGGGTCTGTTTTGGAGAATCCAACTGAAGCATTTGCACTGTTTGTTTAGTCTCTCGGTCTCTGTCAATGCAGTGTTGCACGGATGATACACAGAAATGGGTGACCAGTTGAGTGCCTATTTGGAATAAATTGATCTAATATTGTATCAGAATAAGCTGAATAGGGCCACAGGTAAAGTTTCAAATGCACTTTAAGACTTGTTGTTGAAGTGAACTAATGGACCAGAAGGTGAAATGCCATGGTTTTCCCCGTAGTGTTTTGTAAATAAAAAGACTTAGTGGTGAGACCCAGGCCCGCATCTGGGTGAGTCTGTGACTTCACTTTTCATTGTAATTCTCTCTTTATATTTATCCCCACTCTTCGTCTCTGTGTGTTCTCGTTCTTTCTCTCTAGTTTGCTTATTTCGTTGTATTTTCCGCTTTCCAGGTAAACCAAAGAAAATGATTGACCTTTTAATTCTATTTCTAGTGAGCGTATTCCTGTGTGTGCGTGCATTCCTGGGCATATCCAGCCTTACTACCACTATCTCTAATCTATAGCACTGTTGCACATGCGCACACACACACACACACACACACACACACACACACACACACACACACACACACACACTGAGAGAGGGTTGGAGAAGCCAGCAATTCATCTCCACTGTCAAAGGCAATATTTTATTCATGTCCATTTCATATATAATTTGTTTTGCAGGCCACCCTCCCTGCAGTTCAATGTAAATACCGCTCGGCAGACTATTTATAGAACACAGACCCAGTGTCCTGTAGAAACCTGACATCCTACAAATATCTACTTTTCAGGAATCAAGAGGGAAAAAACGTACAGTCCGACGGTCGACCAATGTATTGGAAGGGCAGTATTATGGATAGGGATCTGTGTATCGCTGTGTATTCTGGCCGTTTAAGCAGATGGCAGAATATAAACGCTTCATGTCAGTTTGAACAAGTGTCATTACATGGAGTGCTGTAAAGTAACTAAGTTAATTTACTTAAGTACTGTACTCAAGTACAATTTTGAGGTACTTTTACTTTACCAGAGTATTTCCAATTTTCAGTACTTTTACTTCTACTCCACTACATCTCAGATTATTTGAAAACTTTAGTTACTTTGTAGACAAAACAGACTATCCACTTCAGCTCTACAGTATGTATCCACGACTTTTCCAGTGCATTGCGCAGACGCTCTACCGAGCTTCCGGCGCTGCAGCCGAGTGTGATCTACTAGCTCACAACGGTTGCATCTGCGATGAGACGTGAGCTTGTATGTCTGCTGTTAAACCGGAAGTGTGGTCCAAACAGGTCCAAATAATCTCCTGCGGAAACAGGTGGATATTTCGGCCATTTGAAAATAGCAGATCTACATGCTCAAAATGTGTCACGATGCGACGCATTGTGAGCTTGTCACCGATTTTCAAAAGATTTTTTAAATACATTTTGAACTTGTGAAATGGGACATTCTGCACAATGAGTACTTTTACTTTTGGTACATTTTCATACCAATACTTTTGTACTTTTACTCAAGTACATTTTTCATTCCGGAGTAGTCTGAAACTGTGCCTATTCTGAGCGATTTACGGGGGAGGGACCTTTTTGCGAGCGTGCACGGCTGCACGCGCGCGAGTGATCGCGACGCACGGTGATCGAGACGCACGGTGGACGTGACGCACGGTGGCTGGTTGTGTGTGTGTCTCTGTCTGTGCCAGTGACTGCTTCCACACAGAACTGCGACCAGAAACATGTAATCAACATTAACAGCTTGGTGAAATCAACGCGCCCGCGTGTGTGTGTGCCTTCCATAGCCTGCCTGTGTGTGTGTGAACTTCGTTTGAATCGTTTCAACTGCTGCGCGGATTGGATATTCGTTAGACCCACCCGCAACCCCCGCGCTCATTGGAGCAGCCGAAAAGAAATCCTGATTCATGTACTCAGCTCCAGACCAGAGAAAGAGTCCACTCTGAGAGGGCGGGGTCTATGGTCTGGAAGCAGGCTAGGAATGCTTAGCCTGATCTCAGACTCAGCTCACGCAGTAGACTGAAACTGTGCCCTATTCTGAGCGATTTACGGGGGAGGGACTTTTTTGCGAGCGTGCTCGCGCGTGATCGTGACGCACGGTGAACGCGATGCACGGTGATCGAGACGCACGGTGGACGCGAAGCACGGTCGCAGAGTGTGTGTGTGTGATTATGTGTGTGTCTCTGTCTGTGCCAGTGACTGCTTCCACACAGAACTGCGACCAGAAACATGTAATCAACATTAACAGCTTGGTGAAATCAGCGTGTGTGTGTGTGTGTGTGTGTGTGTGTGTGTGTGTGTGTGTGTGTGTGTGTGTGTGTGTGTGTGTGTGTGTGTGTGTGTGTGTGTGTGTGTGTGTGTGTGTGTGTGTGTGTGTGTGTGTGTGTGTGTGTGTGTGTGTGTGTGTGTGTGTGTGTGTGTGTGTGTGTGTGTGTGTGTGTGTGTGTGTGTGTGTGTGTGTGTGTGTGTGTGTGCGTGCGCGCGCGCGCGCGTGCGTTCCTCAGCCTGCCTGTGTGTGAACTTCGTTTGAATCGTTTCAATTGCTGCGCGGATTGGATATTCGTTAGACTCACCCCCAGCCCCCACGCTCATTGGAGCAGCCGATTATAAAATAAATGCCGATTCATGTACTCAGCTCCAGACCAGAGAAAGAGTCCACTCTGAGAGTGGGCGGGGTCTATGGTCTGGAAGCAGGCTAAGGAATGCTTTGAATCAATAGTATATTTTTCCTGAATCACAATTGCTATCCATATTTGTGGGATCCTTGCAAAAAATGTCTGGTTTTCATACAATTGATTTTTTTAGTTGTCGTTTAAAATAAAGATAACAAAGGAGTAATATCGTCTATATTATCAGTATTTTCTGCAAAATCCTGTGTTGTTTTGGATAAAAATCTGTGTATATTTTACAACTTAACGCATGCCTGGCCTGGGGTGTACATTTGGCTGAATTATACATTTGGAACATACACCAAGCTGATGATCAAATCAAATTAACGGATGGGTCAGTTTTGTTTTGCGGTTATCCTGCTTCTGACTCTTATTTCTCTTTCTTTCTCTCCATGCAGGCACGTAATGTTAACACAGGAGAGCTGGCTGCCATCAAAGTCATCAAACTGGAACCTGGTGAGTTCTGTCTCTCTCTTTCCACCCCTCTCCTCTGCCACTGTTAACTTATAAAGTAGCAGTATATGCTGTGTACCAAACATGTAAGCTAGCAGTCTAGCATGAAGATATTAAGTCCTGTGTGTTGTGTATGTGTAACAGGTGAGGACTTTGCGGTGGTCCAGCAGGAGATCATAATGATGAAAGACTGTAAACACTCCAACATAGTCGCCTACTTTGGGAGTTATCTCCGGTAAGACAGACTATGTACTCTGTGTGTGTGTGTGTGTGTGTGTGTGTGTGTGTGTGTGTGTGTGTGTGTGTGTGTGTGTGTGTGTGTGTGTGTGTGTGTTTGTGCATGTTCTTGTTCTGTTGGTTACCTATGGCAGTGGTTCTCAACCTGTGGGGGGTCCCCAAAATATTTTGAGGGGTCCCCAGATGATTAATTTAATGTGCAACACTGTTTTTTCACTCAACAACAAACCAACATAAAGTGTAAGTGTATAAAGGGTATCTGCACATTTCCAAAATGACAAGAACTTTTTAATACCTCTAAAATGACAAATTAAACATTGGCCAAATTGTCAAAATTAGAGACAGAAATTGTGAAAATAGTTACAATATTTACATATCTAATGAATGAAAGTCCCAAACATGGCAAGAGTAGTGTTCAGGATCTTCCCGTGAGAAAGAATAAATAGTGATTGTGTGCATGTGTAAGAGACACCTTTTGTTCCCCCGGTATGTATTATTCCCATTCTCATGGCACGAACGGTTAATTCTTTTAATTTTTGGATGAATGAATGGCATGAAAAATAACACATCTGGTGTGTAAGAACATTTAATAAAGGAAAATATGGTGAACAGTGAGTGTCTGTGCAGTACAGTATTGACTGTGTGTGTGTGTGTGTTTAGGAGGGACAAGCTATGGATCAGTATGGAATACTGTGGAGGAGGCTCACTGCAAGACATCTATCACAGTACGACGCCCATCCACAAACACTATCATACTCTGTGTCTGTTATAACTTGAAAATGAGCCGTTGGCTTTAAAATCCTGCTCTGTATATCTTCTCCTCAGTAACTGGACCGCTGTCAGAGTCTCAGATTGCCTACATGTCACGTGAGACCCTACAGGTAATGTGTAGTGTATTTGTGTGTGTTTTATATCTGTGGTGATTTGTCTGTACAGTGAAGGCAGGAAGGCTAGCTATTTTAACCACTTAAACCCTGTAGACTGACTAAACTGGTTGTGAGTTGACGCTGTACTTAGACCACTTTTTCCCTCAGACTATACCAACTCTCTTTGACAAAAATAGCCTATCTACAAGCTCCCAAAGCGTCGTGTCCCCCCAGAGTATTGATGCTGGGGTTGAATTGGAGTGAGAAAATAGGTCAATACAACCGCTGAAGCTATTGATTCATAACTTTAAAAGTTAGATGTTTAGAATACAACAGACCTTCCTAATACAGAATGGTTAACTGCTATATATTTAATACAGTGTTTACGTGACGCGTGAACATCACCTATATCGTGTCTGTCTCTCATGTGATTGTGTTTTATAGGGCCTGTACTATCTACACAACAAAGGCAAAATGCACAGAGACATCAAGGTGAGCCTTTCTATAAACTTGAGTGGAAGTTCATAAAACTCATGAAAAGTGTCTACCGGTAGTTAATAGTTATTTTGCTATTAATTTAAGAATAGTTTAAACACTCTTTGATGAGGATTTCTTCTGTGTGTGTGTTTTTATCTTTTAGGGAGCCAACATTCTCCTGACAGACAATGGCTATATTAAACTAGGTGAGTGTAACACATGCATTGAACACAGGGTGTTAATTTAACACTGTATTTCACTGGGTAGAGCCACGTTAAAGGAGCTATAGTCAACTTTTTCTTGAAAAACGGATGCTAAAATAAAAATAATGTTTCGAAAATATTTTATAAAAAAATAAGCTTCATATATGTGTTTCAATTAAAAAATGACCACAAAAAGCAGAAAAATAATGATAAAATAATCATTTTGGCCCTTTGTTTACATTTACGGGCCCTGTCCTCATGACCTCATTTACTCACTTGCTTTTTTCTCCTCTTCTGTCTTCCCATTTCTCCCTGTCTCCAACCTCTCCTTTACGTTTTATTCCTTCGCTCTCTACCCCTCTTTCTCATGCATTCCTTTTCTCATTTCTCATTTTCAAACCGCTTCTTCCTCTTTCATTCCATCTTTACATCCTCCTTCCTTTCTCACTTTGTCACTCATTCTCCCTCTCTCAATGTATTTATCTACCTCTCTCTCTCTCTCTCTCTCTCTCTCTAGCTGACTTTGGTGTATCAGCTCAGATCACAGCAACTCTAGCCAAGAGGAAGTCTTTCATTGGAACTCCATACTGGTGAGCAGTGTTGATTTTGACTGCAAATTTAGATTTAGTTTTAGTGTGTCTTTTGAATGAAAATGTATTTTGTTTTGCAGAGCGCAACACCTGAGCGCAACAAAGTCTTAGTTTTAGTCTTTATAGCTTATTCTTTTTGTTTTAGACAGTAAAAAAAGGTATTCGACAAACCTTTTTTTAAATGTAAACATCACAAACACTCAGTGGACACTTAACTCATTGAATGCCATTTCAAGATGGCCCCCAAGTACCAGACTGCCACTATCCTAGATTTCTAGTGCACGGATCAATTTTTAGTGCACGGATCGTGCACGCCCATGCACCATATATGCATCATATGTGTAGTACTTTTTAACAGCTTTCAAACAAAAGAATCCGCTTGGAAATCCGTTCAGGCATTCATGAGATAGAAGCCTTCAAAGTCAGACAAAACAAACACTGCCACCTTCCAAATTTCTAGTGCACGGATCAATTTTTAGTGCACGGATCGTGCACGCCCATGCCTAGATCATGCACCATATGTGTAGTACTTTTTAACAGCTTTCAAACAAAAAAATCCGCTTGGAAATCCGTTCAGGCATTCATGAGATACAAGCCTTCAAAGTCAGACAAAACAGCCATTTTTGACATTTTGAAAGATGTGTTTGTTACGGGGCTAAACATGCAATTGCGCAATTGCGATCATGCCTAATACATTTGAGGCATTTTTAGAAATTTTTTTTTAGAAAAAAATTTTGAAAAAAAAAAAAAAAAAAAAAAATTTTTTTTTTTTTCAAAATGGCTTCCAACTCGGGAAACTCGGGCTGTGGAAGCCTGGGAGTACTGTAATAACTCGTGAAACTCGTGCCTTGGCAGTCAATGAGTTAAGTGTATAGCTAAAGGCTCATCTCTCTTTTTACTGCACACTTTCTCACTGCCTGTGTCTCTTTCTCTCCACCCTGTATCTCTATCTCTCGGTTTCACTTACCTCTGTCCCTATTTCTGTCACTTTGTTTTCCCTCCTCTCTGTCTCTCTTACTCTCTCTCTCTCTCTCTGTCTCTGTCTCTCTCTCTCTCTCTCGCTCTATGTCTCTCGCTCTCTTGTAGGATGGCTCCAGAGGTGGCAGCAGTAGAAAGGAAGGGAGGGTACAACCAGCTGTGTGATATATGGGCTGTGGGCATCACCGCTATAGAGCTAGCAGAGCTACAGCCCCCAATGTTTGACCTTCATCCCATGAGGTGTGTACGACATGTGAGAGAGATTGACAGTGAATGTGTTACTATCTCTAGACATTGATGTTGAGATTTAACCCGGTCTCTCTCCATCTCCCAGGGCTTTGTTCTTGATGACAAAGAGTAATTTCCAGCCTCCCAAGTTGAAAGACAAAGTCAAGTGGTAAGACCCAGGCTAGTGGCTGTGTTTCCATGCTGCACATTCAATGGATCTGCAAATCAATCCACATTCACTTGAATGTTGACACACATCTTCTCTTGTCTCTTTGTCCTTTGTACTCCCCCTGACTTTTCCCTCTCACTCATTCTCTCTCTCTCTCTCTCTCTCTCTCTCTCTCTCTCTCTCTCTCTCTCTCTCTCTCTCTCTCTCTCGTTGTCTCTCTTACTATCTATTATGTGTCTATGTCTGTCCCCTCCCTGCGTTCTATGTTGCTTTTTTACAGGACAAATAATTTCCACCATTTTGTTAAACTGTCTCTCACCAAAAACCCAAAGAAGAGGCCCACAGCAGAGAAACTCCTACAGGTGAATGCCAAAACTAACATCTGGTACTGCTACATGTTCAGGAGCCACTAGACACTTCTTAAATGTCCAAATAAAATATATAGATTACATTGCTGTGCAATGTAATATGGTCTTGCATTCATCCTGGAGAAAAAACTTGTTCACAACAGAAGCTTAACAAAAAAAGTGCTGGATAATAATTAATTAATTCAGTAGCTTCTGCCAGTGTTTTTCAGTGTTTTTACCGTATTTTCAAGGGCGCACACGAGCATGCGCGTGTCCGTAGCTTCACTTAGTGTCCACTAAACAGCGTGTGATTGGACTATGGGCGCTGTGGAAACTTATAACCAGAGATAATCCCATTTCCCTGCAGAAGAGGTTTGGACCGGATGAAGAAGTGCTTTTCATTTCTGGGTTATCTTTGCATGCATCGGTCCCCCAGCAACCTGATGAGGCGAAATTATATGATTATGAATTCATGTTATATTGCTTAGTAGTGAATACATTTGCTAGTTTGAGTTTGAGCCCTGAGAACTTTGATCTAACACCAGTTGTAGATAAGGCTAGAATGTAGGGAGTGTAGTGAGCAAGGTCACACAGCTGGCAGTAAAACAAGAGCCCCTCTAATATAACAAAATCACACCCGTGTGAACTGAGCGGTGGTCGTGGAGGCTGTGCAACAGCACTACTGGGTGGGTGCAGCGGGGTTAGTGTGCTTTACAATGCTGTAGTTTCTTCACACACTCACACAATTTATTTGACCCTAAAACATTCAGTTTGTTAATAATAATAATAATACTTGACCACACATGCTGACCCACCCTTCTCCCCTGTGTGTGTGTGTGTGTGTGTGTGTGTGTGTGTGTGTGTGTGTGTGTGTGCGTGTGCGTGTGAGTGTGTGTGAACAACAGCGCCCTTCCCTTAACATGTGTGGTCAGAAAAGGTACTGCAGGCTTGAGGCTACATACACGGACGGACGGCCGGACGGACGGCCGGACGGACGCATACACACACGGCCACGTATAGGAGACGGTGTGACCACCGCTCAATAATAATATAATTTCGCCTCATCAAACCGCAGATCATCCTTACAGAAGCGAACAGCGATATTAATATGCTCGGATTAAAAAGATCAAAAGACGACCTCGGCACAAAACCGATACTTAAAAGAAACTGATATCCCTGTTTTCCGCACAAAATGTGTTAATAACCTGTTAGTTTATCCAGTTTTAACGGATGAGAATATTGTGATAAGCATGACGGCAGTGTTTCTCAAAGTGGATTCTAGGGACTATGTGGGTTCCTTTAGAGGGGTCTAAATTGACCCATACAAGTCTGTAACTCTGACAGTGTACAAATGGAACCAAATGAACCCTGACGGGTCCATTTGGTTCCATTTGTACACTGTCAGAGTTAAGCGAGACCTTGAAATTTAAAAGTGTGAGAAACACTGACAAACTACAATGAAAACGGCTTCTTCGCTAGTGTGAAGTGAACCTGCCATTAAGCAATCCTCCACAGTGGCCTCCACAACTTGTATGACTCAAACCCTAACTGATTGGCTGTCTGTCTTCCCACAGCATCCGTTTGTGTCTCAGCCACTCAGCAGGACTCTGGCCATAGAGCTGCTAGACAAAGCCAGCAACCCCGACCACAGCACCTTCAACGACTTTGATGACGATGATCCTGAACCTGAGGTAATGTCTTGACCTGTAGCTTTTAACCGCTTGAACCCTGGCATCCATATTCTGGTTTGAACATTTGCTGAAAATTAGCTTGTAGATGAGCTATTTGCCGTTAACAGATTTTGTGTAGAAGGATAAAAGAGAGATCCAAGTGCAGAGCTGATCCGTGTCAAGTTTACTAAATACAGAGGGTTTTTAATTGGTTGTAAAGTCCTCTATTACTGCTGGCCTATCCTACCAGGTCTATCTATGCATTTGTTGTATTTCCATGTGTTTTCCTTGCTTACTGTGTTGCTCTGGATTAAGAGCACTTGCTAGATGCCTAAATTATAAATTGTATCTGCAGTAGTCCCTGCACAGACGGCTTTAATAAGAAAGGACACCCTACAAATATAACAGTCTCCACTCTTAATCAATATCACACAAGAGGGAGTGTTGTTCTACAGTGCAGTATATCAGCACAGCTGTTATCCGGAAAAAGACAAATATAGTTCCTTCAGGACTCTTATTACCAAAACATTTCCAAGCAACGTACTCTATATAGTACTGACTAGCTAGCTTACAAGCGAGTGGATGTTGGCTAGTTACAGTAACAGATACCAGTATAGTTATACTTCATAGTTTAACAGCACTCATGGAGTGCCTCTTGCCCTATAGAATTAGTTTACTAGAAGTAACTGTTTTTCAGTATATAGGCTACTGGTTTGAATTTCTTAAAAAGAAATCTTCTTGTTTTATTATATTACAATGATTATTTCACATTGTTGCTTTTCCTCATTCCTTGCCTCTACCTTTCTAGTTATATTCCCATCCCTCGATCTCTTCTTTCTCTCCTTCTCTTTTTGCCAGACCCATGAAATGGGTAGGCCTACATAAGCAAATGTCGGTCTGTCCCTTTTCTATATAAAGGGTATATATGATGATGACATGATGATGACATGCCTACAAAAGACATGATGTCATAAATGATGATGACAGATAGGGGGTCTGGCACAACCAGGTTGACCTGGTCTAGTTTTAACACCACATGCTTTTTCTCCTCCTTGCCCTTCCCTCCTCCTCCTACTCTAGATTCACTCGTCCTCATTAAATCACCCTTCACTTGCTCCTGTTCCCCTGCTCTTCTCTTCTCCACCATTAACTTATCTCTTATTTTGTTTTACTCCTTTCCCTCTTCCCTCCAATCTCCTCTCCTCCTCCTCCTTAGTTCAAGTACAGGGGTCATTTCTTACCCATAAGCCCCGGCGCTCGGCGTGCGCCCCGTTTTGCAGCACGTAGGAAGGTACCAGTGTGGCCTGTAGTGTATGCAGTGATGATGACCTTCTAATATGGACAGGATGCGTGTGTGCTATTCCGAAGCCAGTCGTATGCAAATAAAGGGTGGAAGTGACGTGCGTCTGCTTGCAGCCATTCTGTAACTAGCTAGACCAGGGGTCTTCAAAAATGGTTCCGGGACCCCTAGGGGGTCCTCAGAGTTACTACAGGGGGGCCAACAAAAATCTTTGTGTGATAAGACAACAACTTGAACCCTCCTAATCGGAGAAGAACTTTAGCCAAAAATAGCAGATCTACAAGCTCTCAACACCTCGCACTGCGCGGCGTTGAGAGCTTGTAGATGAGGTGTTGAGAGCTTGTAGATCTGCTATTTTTGGCAAATAGGTTTTGTGTAGATGTTAAAAAAAGAGCAGACCAAGTACTGAGTGAAATGTCAAATTTACGAAATATCGGCAATTTCAGTGGTTAAATATCTAAAAACATGAATACAACATACAACAAGTCTACAAATCAATCTATGAAATCGATGAAAATCTGCAACACACGTTTTATACATTATGTAGTGGGGGTCTCTGCTTTATCTCTCTCTCAGCTAAGGGGTCCTTGGTCTGAAAACGTTGAAGACCCCTGAGCTAGACCACTAACTACATTTCGAAACGGGTGATAATCTATTCCGTCCACCACGGCTTGCCAACTCGGAGGGCGCGCTTGGCGACACGCAATGCCAGCGGCTGCTCCTGCGCAGCTACTGTCAGTTGTTGACTTGCGTATGGTTGGTTTCGAAATAGCCTACACGCAGACAGGAGGAGCTAATATTGGCTAGGGCAGTCAGCCACAGAACATGAATGGATAGATAATTTAATTTGAAATCAACATTGTTCAGTTGTTCTGGAGCACTGAAGATGGAAGCCATAAATTGTGTGCTCATTTCCAATTGGAATTCCATGGCTGCCATCTTGCCTGCACTGACAAAATAAATAAGACTCCAGTGAGGCTTCAGTAAGACTATCCAGTTCAGTTCTGTGACAAGGAAGGAGCACATCAGAGTCCTGAGTGGTAATCGGAACTCTTTCATTTTCTGCCTCTGTGTTAAATCATCACTTCAGTATTTTACTGTGAAGGGTCTTTTGATGTAGCTACCCAGAGTGTCAAAAACAATCATTGTACAGTTTTGGATGCACTATACACTTAAAATCCTGACTGTTAATTTAACTCTGAGAGGAAAAAGAAATTGACTGTGTTGAAAGGCAAATGGGACATTGTGCTCTGCTGCCATATTTATGCACATGGTTCATGACAGTGACTAACCCAGACCTGTGGAAGATAAGGATGGACTTGGTTGAGGCTTGAAGTGATGCTTTGAATTGCTTTGTTTGATTTGTCCTGGCCGTTTGAAAAGCAATGTGTGGATTTGACCTCTTCAATTTGGAACTGATGGAAATGTGTCTCTGTACTGTCCCTTAACACGCAGCGGACCCGTTCATAAGCGGTTCTGAAAGACAAGTGTGGATTTGACAAGCTTTATGCATTTAATTTATGGTATGATTGTGTTGTATGCAGTCCTACGTGCATGGTTTGAGGCCTGTGTATGTGTTTTCTTTTTTTAAGCATTGTTACCGAATCATGGAAACAAAATGAAAATCATTTAGAAGATAAAAAAATCAAGGAGGCTTTTTAAAAACATTTATATTTCCCGGAGAGTTGGCAGAGCCATAAGATACTTGAATGTAGTGCAACAGACAACTTCAGATATTAATCCATATCTAGACGACAATATCTTTTGTTTAAAAAAATAAAAGTATAAGAGTAACGGCAAAAAAAAAAAGAAGGGATGTCTTGGTATGAAGAATCATGCCATCATGAGTGGAGGACCTTGCTAGTTGTTCATACAGTAGTTTGACTGTACTTATAAATATAAATATACATTGTAAATGTCTCTTGTTGAGAACCAGCTATAATTGCAATGCTCTGGAAGCCTCTCTACTGTTTTTTTTTTTTTGTTATCAATTATTTTTATTTTCCATAACATAAAATTAGAGACATACATATGAATAGAACAAGAAAAAGTAAAACATTAATCAAAAGAAAAATGCAATTAACAGACAAACACAAACAATAGCAAAACAAGAAAAGGAAAATAAAACCCACCCACCCCCTTTCCCCGGACCAACACGGAATGTACAATAGTGCATGCCTGTGCTAGGCTGTTACCACTATATAGTGATTTCTTGAATCATAGCCTTAAGCTTATCTGCAATGTCCGACCACATATTAATGTTTTCTTCTTTTGCTCCGTGTAACCTTGCTATCGACTGCTCTAAATATACTATATCTAGAAAGGTTAAGGCCCACTGGCGAAACGTTAACGTATGAGGAGGTTTCCACCGCGTAGCTACCATCTTCTTCGCCGCCGTTAATCCAGCAAAGAAGATGCGCTTGCGTATATTGTTTAGTTGCAACTGTGAGACGTCATTTAATAAAAATAAAGAAGGAGAAGATATGATATTAATACTAAAAATAGTTGAAAGTTTTGAGGCAACCATATTCCAGAATGACGACACATTTGGGCATTCCCAAACCATGTGAAGGAAGGTACCAATACTATTTGAGGCGCAGAGAGTGCAGTTGGGATTATTCAAAATCCTCATAGCACATAGTCTGCGGGGAGTTAAATAAGTCCGATGAACAAAATTTAAATGAATTTGTTGATGGTCTGGATTTCTAGAAGATAGCCTAATGTTAGACCACACTGTGTCCCAACAAAAGTCAGGGTCCAAATTTGGTACATCATTCCTCCAAACAGTATCAACAGATAGGGGCCCATAACTACAGTCTAATAAAAAACCATAGAGGGTGGAAACCAAACCTCTTGTTCTGTTACCATCACAGATAAACTCATGGAAGGGGTGCAATCTAAGGGGAGCTTGCCATGGGACCCCATAGGTCCTCATGGACAATCTCAGTTGGAAGTAGAAAAAAAGGGTATTTCCAGGCAGATTGAAGATGTCACACAAATCTCGAAAAGGTCGTAAACCATTTCTATCAAATAAGTCCCCTAATGTACGAATCCCCTTAGCCCTCCACCTTGGAAAGCGAATGGGGCGATCCTCGATTAAAAGTCTTTGATTATTGAACACTGGGGAAAATAAGTTCCATTTACAATCAATCTTACACATCTTTTCAGCTGCTCTCCACACTGCCACTAAATGAGAAATGATAGGTCCAAAGCGAACTTTGCATTGATGTGTAGTTATGTTTGAATAGATAAGATCTCTCAATTCAACAGGCTGCACTAAACTCTCCTCAAGCTCTCTCCAAGAAACCTTATTTGCTGGATTAAACCAATTTAAAAGGGGGCGGAGCGTGAAGGCCCAATAATAAAATTTAAAGTTGGGCAATGAAAGGCCGCCATCATCTCTAGCACGCTGTAATAGAGAAAGTTTAAGACGAGGGCGTTTCCCTTTCCACACAAACTTAGATATCGAAGAGTGAAGCTTATTCCAGTATTGCGGCGGTGGTGGCAAAGGGAGCATAGAGCTTACAAAATTAACCCTAGGAAGAACATTCATCTTTATGATTGAAACTCGAGCTTGGAGAGAGTTGGGCAAAGATGACCATCTATCTAAATCAAGACAAATCTTATTTAGAGTGTCACCATAGTTGTTCTTAACAATAGCCTGAAGAGAGGGGAAAATATCTATGCCAAGATATTTGAATTGGCTTACTACTGGGATTATGGGCGGCAGGATAGCAGATCTCATCTGATCATTTAGAGGTAGAAGGGCTGACTTCGTCCAATTAATTTTGTAGCCGGAAATGGAACTGAACTGATCAAAGATTTGAAGGACATGAGTAATTGACTGTGGTGCATTCTCAATGAACAGTAGAATATCGTCAGCATATAGGGAAATGCGATGCTGTGTGTTGTTAATCGAAACAGGAGTAATATCTGCAGACTGACGCACTGTCTGAGCCAAGGGTTCGAGTGAAAGTGCGAAAAGGAGAGGACTAAGGGGACAACCCTGCCTCGAAGATCTGCCAATCGTGAATAGCGGCGAACAGATCTTACCGGTTAGGACCATCGCTGACGGATTAGAATAAAGTACTTTAACAAAATGTATGAATGAAGCACCAAATCCCATTTTATCTAGTACAGCCCACAGGTAAGACCATTCCAGACGATCAAATGCCTTCAACGCATCGAGCGACAACACTGCGGCGGGGGTCCTCAGCTCCTTAGCCCTATCGATGATATGCAATAGTCGTCTAGCATTATCAGAGGCTAGTCTAGTTCCTATGAAACCTGTCTGATCACAATGTACTAAGGTGGTCATAAAACCCTGCAAGCGATGCGCAAGCACCTTAGCAAAAACTTTTAGATCAGAATTCAAAAGTGAAAGCGGTCTATAGCTTGCGCAATCTGTGGGATCCTTGTTCTTCTTCAACAATAATGATATAATAGCTACATTCACATCCCTGGAGAAAGAGCCACTTTCAATTGCATATCGAAACATGTCTAGCATCAGCTGACCTAGATCTTCCCAAAAGATGGCATAAAGTTCAGGGGGTATCCCATCCAAACCAGGCGACTTGCCCCTACGCATTGCGAGCACAGCTTCCTGTAATTCCGCCAGATGGAGCGGTCTATCTAAGGCTTCCGCATCCGCCTCGCTAAGGGTTGGTAACTGTATGTTGGATAAAAAATTATTGCATACTGCATCATCGTGAATGACCTCGGAGGTGTAGAGCTCATCATAAAAAGCACGAAACGTGGCATTGACCTCTTTGGGTTCTGTAACCATGGCTCCCGTTGTTGATTTGACACTAACAATATCAGCAAAATGCTCATTGGATCTAAGACGTAAAGCCAGTAAGTGACTGGGTCTTGCACTATTAAAATAGTAGTTTTGCCTTGTGCGTTTCATTTGAAATTCTGAGCGGCGCTTGAGAATGGAGTTAATTTCTTTCTTAACTAGCTCCCTCTGAGTTGCTGTACTAACATCAAAGTTATTTTGGAGAGAATTATCCAAAGTAGAAAACCGAGATTCCAATTCCACCAGTTTGGCTGACCTTAATTTTCTCTGAGTGGACGCATAGAGGGTTGTATTACTCCTGATAAAGCCTTTAATTGCATCCCAAAGAATTCTGGGATCCTCAACTGAGCCTGTATTGATATTTATAAATTCACGCAAACCAGTTTGAAACTGAGCTACAAATGCCGCATCGCGCAGCAGTGTGGTGTTAAACCGCCATCTAGGAGCTCTATCTATAACCTGTTTCAGTGAAGCAACACACAGCACCGCCTTGTGATCCGAGAGTGACATTGGGAGCAACTCTACCTTGGCAATTTTATGAAACAAGCTAACAGGGGCAAAAACGTAATCGATCCTAGAGAACGAAGCATGCCTACCCGACAGAAAAGAAAAATCTCTAACCGTTGGGTTCATTAAACGCCAGATGTCGAGTAAGCCAGTTGAGTTTGCCCAAGCACGTAGTTCTGCAGACGCTAGTGCTTGTTCTCTGCTTTCTACCCCAGTGGATCTATCTAGGTTATGTTGCCATGTTGCATTGAAGTCAGCACCAACAATGATTTTGAAATCCGTCAGTTCCAATAAGGTTTTAGTTAGTAATTTGTAAAACTCTTTGTCTAAAACATTTGGAGCATACACAGAGACTAGTGCTAGCATTTTACCCTCCAAGCGGATTTTAGCAACAGCTATCCTCCCGTCACTGTCAGACCAATCACCCAAAGAATCCAACCTAAGGTTACGTCTAGCCAATATGGCTACTCCCTTGGTTTTGGAAGAAGCAGCTGAAAAGGCTAAAACACGATAATGTTTATTAGCCAATCGGTTGGAATGCTCTTTTAAAAGATGAGACTCCTGTATAAATGCAAAGTCAATTGATTTAGATCGCAAAACCCCCAAAATGCTGGTTCGCTTATGCGGTATATTCGCTCCCCTTACATTGAAACTTAGAAATTTATATTCTGTCATAATTGTGGTTCAAACCATACGCACAGCAAGCACAGTAGAACATTTTAGAATTTCCTAGTTGGTCCCTCACAACAAACCTTCCCAACAGAAAAACAAAACAACCCCAAAAGGAACAGAAAGGAAAAAGCAACATCAAACGAACATAAAAAAACACATAACATTGAAGCTTGAGGGGGAAAACCCCATTAGCATCAGAGTGCACAAAAACAGTTCCCCACCCCATCAACCTATTAGTCAACCTTCATTTCACTCTGTCAGAGAGTGCAAACAAGTAACTGCCCAAAAGTAACCATACATTGCCCTCTGGTGGTTATGTAAATATATAACAGATCACCAAAGTAAAAACAACAACAACAAAAAAGTGCCTTCTTGTGGCTGAATAGCTCTCAAACATTCCATCAGCTCAAATTATGATCAATCTCCCCACTTCATATCACTTAAATAAATGAGAATGGTATGTTAACATTTCTAGTAAAGAAGGGGGAGAGAAAAAAGAAAAGAATAAAGGGAAAAAAAAAATTGAGGGGACTATAACAACTGTAATAATAATAATCAGTCCAGCATTAGGCCCACTTAGAATGTGATAAAGCCCTATAAGCCACGCTAATGCAAATAACCAAACACTTGTGACAGATAAGTGGAAATAAGGCTGTCACCACGACAAGGCACTAATATAATATTAATAATAAAAATAAATAAAAAAGGAAATCAGTGTATATGATATAAAAATATATGCACTTACATATGTAGTTAGAAATAGAAATTAAAAGCACATCCGGGGGGCCATATGCAGCAAAGCACACACAGTGTTAATGCATACTGCGCCACATACAGCCCCCCCATGCATCCATGCATACAAACCATAATTACTAATTAGAAGGGGGAAAAAAAGGAAAGAAAAGAAAAGTCTGTATACATAAGTATTTACATAAAACACAGTTATGTATGATCAGGAAACCATATACAACACAGCACACATAATGCATACTGCGCCATATACAGCTCCCTGTACATGCCCAAAAGGCCAGTGCAAACTTAGATAAATGTCAATCATATTAGTTAAGTCTGTTTCCGTCTTAAACAGTAAACTACCATACTTCAAACAGTGAACCTACCCAATCACGACTACAAAATAAATATCCCAATACAGAGCTCCCCTCTCCCCCCATCAAGAAATTAACATTTTAACAAGTAAATTAACATTTTAACAAGTAAAGTAGGTAAATAACTACCCCCCCCCCCCCCCCCCCCCCAGACAGCGGATCCACAAGCACGTAGAGCCAACGCGCCACGAGATCGTACATCCGCCAGCTATTGAGATTAGAAAAAAAAGGAAAAAAAAGAACGAGTCAATGAGCCAGGGAGAGAGAGAGAGAGAGAGAGAGAGAGAGAGAGAGAGAGGAGAAGCAGAGATAGGTAGAGAGACATAGAGAAAGGGCGGGAGAGCGAGTGGTCTCTGGAACCGCGGAGCCTTCACAATTTAGACCATATTATTTATATCTGTTTCACCTTAAACAGTAGGCTACATTACTCAATACAAAGGCCAAAGCCCAGTCTCGCCCTCCTACCCGAAAAAGTAGCGTTTTAGGCGGCATAAACGAACCATAAACTAACAACCAACATAGCCGCCATTACCTAACAGAAAGAGAGAGAGAGAGAGAGAGAGAGAGAGAGAGAAAGACACACACACACACACACACACACACACACACACACAGCGAGAGAGAGAGCCAGAGAGAGAGAGAGAGAGAGAGAGAGAGAGAGAGAGAGAGAGAGGGAAAGCCGAGATAGATAGAGAGACATAGAGGGAAGACGATAGAGAGAGCAGGCTCCGTCCGAACCGCGACACGGAACACGTTAGACAAAGCCTAACAGAGAGAGATAAAACCCTCTAGACCTATATAGTAAGCAGCACAACGCTCAATAAGAGCAAAGAAAAGGAATACAATAATAACAAGAACAATGTCCATTATATTCAAACAAAAAAGACAGTGAATTATGCTTATAGCTTTAGCAGCCCTAAATCCTCTCTCCTTGCGGTAACCTAAATTAAAACGAGTAACACCCATCTGCTTACAGATCTTGTTAAAAAATAAAACAAATAAAATAGGTATTATGAAACGAAACACTTGAAAACACAACGTCAAGTCAGATGATGAGTCCAAAACAATAAGTAGGCTTACATTAACAACTCACCCTTTGGGGAGGAGGAGGAGGAGAGAGTGAGGAAAGAAAGACGCTGCGTAAAAGTCATCTCCAAAGTCCCAGCCAGCTTACCAACAGTCCATTAAAGGCAAAAGGATATCACATCGGCAGAATGTGTTTGAAAGCACGCGATCACGAAAGCAAAAGTGTCCCTGGTAAAAGTTAGTTCTCTGTAACTGTCGTCTCATCATCCTGCGTAGCTAGAGTCTCGTCCGCAGCACCTGGAGTCTTGAACTTATCCTTGCAAAAGGCCAGAGCTTCCTTGGGTGAGTTGAAAGTAGAAGTCGCCTCATCCACGGTTATCCAGAATTTGCTCGGGTGCCTTATTCCGTATTTAACCCCTTCCGCGGTGATGGAACGTAGGAATTCCTTTACTGGCCCGAAAGCTGCCCTTCTCTTTGATGTTTCAGCAGACCAGTCGGGGAAAATATACACCTTTTTGCCATTGTATGTCAGTTGGCCTGCTTTCCTGGAGAGCTGGAGTATGCGTTCCTTTACCCGGAAAAAATGGATCCTTGCCAGGAAAGCCCTTGGCTTATCAGAACGTGGATTGCCGGTCCGATGAGCACGATCCACCTCCGGGGGGGAGTCGGGAAACTCGTCGGGGAATGTTTTCTGCAAAAAAGACTGGATAAAGGCCACTGGGTCAGCCTTTTCTAGCCCAGGAGAGATCCCAATCACTCTTATGTTGTTCCTACGACTCCGGTCTTCTGCTATGACGAGCTTCTCCTCCAGATTAGCACATCTTCTCTCCAATTCAGTGATACACATCTGCAAACTGTCCATGGAGGAACCAAAGTTCTCAATGGCCTCCCCCTGTTCAGCCACGGTCGTGTTCAGCGTGGCGACTGCAGGACGCAGCTCCTTTCCGAAGTCATCAATCTTCTTCAGTAATTTCTTCTCCAAGCCAAGCATCATGGGTTGAATAAAACCATCCATAAACTCTTTCAGTGATTCCTTGAGGACCTCGCGCAGCATGCTCTTTGTAACCGGAGCGTCAGCGTCGCCCTGCATTGCGCCGGCCATGTTGTCGGCGTTTGCGGTCGGAGACCTGGTACTCCTCGACCTCGTGTTAATCGTATTCGGCATGAAACACGAAACAACTGCAAAAACAGACGCTCACCAGTGTTTTGGGCGTTTAAAGTCTCAAAAGAACTATAAAGGCAGTAAAAAATGGGCTTAAAAAATGTGAAAACTATGCACCTCCACAGAGCTCAACAAACGCGTCCTACTCGGTCGCCATCTTGTCGGAACTCCCTTCGAAGCCTCTCTACTGTTGACTGTGTAATTAAATGTATATTGATGATGATGATATAAGTATTTGTGTATATGGAGCTTGGGTGAGTTTACCAGAGTGGGCTTCTTCCACTCCTGGCATCACACAACATGGCGGGTTGGATTTAGCTGTTCAGTCAATGATTTCCAAAAAATATAAAATTGTACAACATATTATTTATTACACTGTTTTTCCACATTATTTGGATCTACAGCGTTTTAAAATGATCGGTTGCCCTGTCTTTAAGGGTTTCCCTTTTAGGGAAATGTTTTGGCTCGTGGCGTCTCAGCCAGACCTGCTAGATATCTGCCAGGGACATTGAGGTGGTGTTGTTGTGGCTGCATTGTGTTGCCATGGTTCGGTTGCCTGGTGACCGTGAGTGTGGACATAAAAAAAAAACATATACTGTATATTTTGCTGTGTCATCAGAATCGCACAAACAGGAAATACTCCTACAGGTTGTTCTCCTCTTACTTACTGTCCCATTGAAAAACGAGCCAATCCATGATCCAATGATAATTCTGTGAACAGATTTTATGCAAAGTTTTTTATGCATTTTGGTGTTGCTGCTGTCCTAACTGTTGGTCTGTGTGTTGTTGGTGTTCTCTCCTGTCAGTCTCCTGTGTCTGTTCCTCATCGCATTCGTTCGACCAGCAGAAGCACCAGAGAAGGAAAGACGCTGTCAGAGATCAACTGTAAGTCACAGTGCGTGCGTGTGCGCGGTACATAAAAAAATAGCAGATCTACAAGCTCGCAGCACATCACTCGGTAGCCGCGCTGTGAGCTTGTATATCAGCTATTTTTCAGAGGGAGAATGTATATGAAAGGTAGAAAAACTCTTTTGTCAAACAAGTAAAAATGATCTGGTCATGTTTTTTTCTTTTGTGCATATCAACCATTCTATCCCCCCTCTTTATCTTTCACTTGCCTCCCCTCATGTTACTACTGTATATCTTCCCCCCCTCTCTTTGTGTTTCCCTGTTTCTCTCTCTGTCTCACAGTTGGTCAGGTGAAGTTTGATCCTCCATTGAGGAAAGAGACAGAACCTCACCATGAACCGGTAAGCTATTATCGCACGTGTGTGTGTACGTACATGAATGCACTATATATCTAATTTGGGAGTTTTAGTGTGCACAATCTCATTTTGAAGAGATGTGAGGACGTGTGTTTGTGTGTGCATGTGATTCCCACTGCACCAGTACCAATAGATTTGATCCTCACTCAATCACAAGCTAATCTACGCTATCCATGTATCTTTGTTGGAACACTTAACCCTCTGGCGTTTCACATTTTGTTTTATAATGCTATCTTAATGGGTCATCGTGGGTGGAGATGGCCGACTTGGAAGGATTAAACCCATTAACACGATTCACCTTGGTGGGCTCATAAGAAGGCTTCTCGGGAATAAAGAGCAGTCCATACTGTCTCCGACCACCAAACCTTTCGCCGGAGAGTCTGCAGCTTTCCGATCTCTAATTCGGGGTATTGCTCTTTAGAAGTTGTGAATGACGTCATTTTGTAGTAGAACTGGACCTTTCCGATGAAAGGTTCTGTGGTCAGAGACAGTGTGGACTGCCCTTTAGATGGCTTCTTGGGAACTTAACTGAAACAGACTTTTCCAAATGATGTCCGTTTTGACATGACAGAATAGATTTCAGGGTTTCTTGGAGGCACTTCATGACTGACTACATAAATCCAGGTGAAAGCTACAATGCGTTATTAACTTTATTTGTTAAAGGATGTTGATGTTTAGTCAACTATGACTCGGCTATTTATGAAAACTCTTGATTTTATTTTTGGCAAATCTTTGAATATATCTTTTTAAAAGCATTTTGTAACATTTGTAACTCAAATATTTGCTTCTGGGGGGTCCCTGGAACCACATACGCCAATTCTTGGCCATCTGGCCAGTGATGTATATCGGACCAGTTACCCATATATGGAAACCTCTGGTACCCATATATGGAGATCCATGTACTACAGTATATATGGAGATATGCTGTGAGAGCCCAAACATGCTTACCGGTACTCAGTTATTTGTTATGTGCAAGTCCTATGATGTATTTGACATCTGACATCGTAACCTTTTATGCCCATACATGGAGATCCCTGTCTGTAGAACCCATAGACTGTAGAAAAATATGGACGATGCGAAGCCATTGGTTTCTATGCAGCGCAAATGGCCCTTTTCTACCCCTTGGAATGAGTGTCGCCATCATAGAATTGTAAAGGCATCAGAGATGCTATTGGCTGCCAACGGTCACGTGCAACCGCAGGGATACATGGGAGAATGTGGTCGGAGCCTCCCGAAATACAGCACACAAAGAAGAACACAGCCGGCTGGTATCAGTTTAGTTGGCCACACCCCCCCGCAACTTTATAATTTATTTTAAAATAAATTGGACCACATTTTGACAAAACGAATATGATGGTGATTGAAAGGCAATTTTTAACTAGCGATAGGAACCATACAGTATTCATGAAAATGTTAATTAAGGTTAGAAAACGAAAGGGGAAAATGAATGGGATCCAATGGAGAGCAATTCTTTTTGCGATCGGCCGGGGGGGAAAACAGCGCAACTAGCGGCCAATCATAGGAAGTTTTACTTCCGTATTGGAGTCGTTTTAAATCGGCAGAACTATGCCCCTGGTAGAACCAGCCATTAGTGTGGTATGTGGCCGATGTGGCCTCCATATATGGGCATTCCCATATGAAGTGCTGTTATATATGGGCTTAATATTGATGACATCAGGGAACTCCATATAAGGGCATAAAAGGGATTCTGTTAGTGTGACATAACAGTGAAGCCAGAGCGTGATGTCAGAGCGGCAAACCCATTCTGTTAAGAGTGGTTCCCCTGACATCACAGTGACGTCAGAGCATGATGTCAAAGCGACAAACCCATTGAACCACAGTGTCAGGCGTGACAGACAGACCGAGATACATACGGACAAGCTGTGACCGTTCACATACTAAACTGCGACCTACGGTCACAATAACCAACTGAGAATGAGCAAGTGAATATTTAGTTGATATATAAAGATATCACTGATGTCTCTCGGACATGAGACATTAGGCTACAGTGATTCTGAACGCTGTAACAGCCTTGCACTGTTTTGGACATTTCTCCTTTCATGTTTCGGTGAGCAGAGAGATTTTGTTTCTCCCGCATCTTCTTTACTTGATTATTGGTGCTCCTGTAGATTTGAAGCTTGCATGTTTTCACTTCATGCATAAAATCATTGGCTTTGTCGCTAGAAAAGCATTCTGTGGGTCTTCAGCTCTCTGCCACTTGGATAGGACTGTGCCTCAACACCGGGCGCAATCTAATTCTTAAAGGTGAAGACACACCCGGCACTCTGTTTGGTTTTACTAACATAATGTCCAAAACACACTCATGACTAATTCAGGGCCCTTAGTGCCGGGCGCAGACATAGCACCCACATTGTAGCGTCCTGTAAATCAGTGATTCCCAAACTTTTTAGCTTGTGACCCCAAAAAATATGACGTTTGCCCGGGGCCCAAATGAGTGAAAATGTTAGATCTACAAGCGCACAGATTTTGAAATACAATAATAATAATAAAATACGAGATGTTGGAAACAAAAAAAACAAAGGGACCCATACAAATGTGTCCGCAACCCACAAATGGGTCCCGACACACTGCTTGGGAAACGGTGCTGTAAAATGGGTCCCTCTGTGTCATGTCATTGGTCAAATAGTATACAATGGTCTGTGATTCTGATGGGTGGAGAGATGGATTTTCAATTATCTGGTTATTAATGTGCTACTTGTGCAATGGTGAAGAGATGAAGGAAAGAGGCAACAGTTGGACAGTTTACATACTAAGACGTTTGAATTAAATGCCAACATCCAAAGTTAATACAATCTAGATGTTGGATTACTTTTAATTGTGCAGCTCTAGGATGACCATATCATTTGCAACACCCCAGGTTTTGATTCCTGCTGGAACAACTCTCACCCCTCACCTTCCCTCTCTAGTCTTTTCTTCATCACTTTTCTGTCTCTTTGTATCTTGTCTAAATAATAGGGCTGTCACGATATGCCTAATCCACAATTCGATTCAACTTTCTATTCTAAGGTCACGATTCGATTTTTGATACAATATAGGATATGCTATTTTTTTAAACCTCCTTTTTTCAGCACTGAGGGCCATACTGTATGACTATTCATTTAGGCTATTGTCTTGATTTGTGAAGAAAAACACGTCTCAATAAGACACTTTTATTTGAATAATAACAAATAAGAATGAGAATAACAAAAGGTTTAACATAAACAATATAAACTTTGGGTTTGAATCGAACGTCAATTTTGGTTCGATTCGTGATTCTAATCGGAATCGTTAGAGCCCTACTAAATAACAGAAGAAATACCCAGACATCTAAGAAAGTTGGTCTTAATGGGGTCTCGTCTTGAACAATTAACTCATTGGTTAATTGTCATGTCCATAATGTCTTGAGTGTTTGATTCTCTCCCACTCTGATTTGTATCTGGGATCTGTTGATCTCCAATAGATGTGGTTGAATGGAAGGATTCATGTTAAATGCATGGTCACAGCGTTCTCATACCTCCTCTCACTCAGATATACAGTATATTGATTTATTTCCTGCCCTTTAACTTGCTCCATCACTCCTACAATAAGTCCTCGGGATAGATGTGAATATCTGCCTCTTAAAAAAAAAAACACATTCACTTATGTTATTCCATGAAAATTGTTTGCACATTATTTATCCATGCATTCACCTCCATCCATTTATTTATTCACTCCATCATCCATCTAATCTCCCCTCTTCCTCTCTCCTGCTTATCCATCTATCTACACATACAGTCATCCCCTTTCTTCTTTCACTCCATTTCTCTAGTCTATATTAGTGGTGGGCAAAACCGTTCATTTCAGTGAACGAATCACTTCGTTCACGTTCACGGCAATGATCAGTCCAAATTATTTGTTCACTGTTCTCGCGATAAGACCTTAAACTTCAGCCCTATATTTCGACCATTTGAAAATATACAATCTACAAGCTTGTAGATCGGCTATTTCCAAATGATTTATTTGAAAAGTTCAAATGGGACATTCTGCATAACAAGTACTTTCCACTGTTGGTACTTTTAAGTAAATTTTTATACCAATACCTTTGTACTTTTACTCAATGTACATTTTGAATTAGAGACTTTTAATTGTAACAGTATTTCTACATTGCAGTATTGATAGTTTTACTTAAGTAAAACATTTTGGTACTATTTTCCACCACTGGTGAACCAAACCGTGAATGTAATATTTTAAGGGAATGAACGAATCGTTCATGGTTCTTTCTTGTGATTCGTTTTTATGAAGAATCACTCATGAACGACACATCACTAGTCTATATTCTTTCCCCCCTCATCCAGATATCCCCTTGTCTGTCCATCTTTCCTTCCTCCAATTATTATCCACCCTTCAATCTATCCCCCTCTCTCCGCTATCTATCCATCTCTCCCTCACTCCCTCCCTCCATCCCTCCATCCATGTCTTCAGGTTAATATATTAATATGAGGTCTCTCCTGTGTCTTGCTGAGCAGTGTGAATCTGAGCCTTATCTGGACTGTGTTGAGGAACTCTACTATACTGCAAGACCTAACCTGGTACTACTCTGTCTATATCTCTCTCTATATATACAGTATATGCTTTTCTGCACTATCTTTCCATCTCATATTCACTCACTATATGGCCATCTCTCGCTGTCAATAGCATTCTCTCGTTCTCATCACTGTTGAATTGTTGTCTTTCTTTCGGTACTGTACATCATCTACCTCCATTTATTATTTTTTTGCACCCTTCAGTGCGTCACCCATGTGTCTCTGTCCGTCTTTATCCATCTAACATTCAACTAACAAGACTCGATATCTGTTCTCTCTCTGTGTTTCCAGCTTCTTTCCTCATGTTTTTGTTTTCTTAGTGGTGAATGTTGTCTGGTTGATGATGGCCAACAAACAGTCTTCCTCACAAATGGTTGTCGTTTGTCTGTTATTGTGTTTATTTTTCTTTTATTACATTATTTTAGTATTATTTGTCTTGTTTTGTTTTTGTTTCACGTCGGCCATGACTGCCACCTTAACTGACTGTCGTCGTCTTTGGTTGTCGTGGCGATGTGATCTTCAGTTTTCGGGTCAGGAGGTTTAACGTGGTTGTTTTGGATGCCTACATGCTGAAACACGCACAAGGAGTGAAGTGGAGGATAGAAGGGTTGTGAAAAGGCTCTAGAAAGTGGAAGGATTGGAGAGAACAGGGTTCTGCTGAATCATCCGGCAACACACACACACACACACACACACACACACACACACACACACACACACACACACACACACACACACACACACACACACAGTCTATTATCCACACACACCTACTTTCCTCCCTCCCTCTTTCTCTATCTCAATGGTTCTCAACCTGTGGGTCGGGAGTTTAAGTGTATAGAGGGTATCTGCACATTTCTAAAGTGACAATTTAAGTACTTTTTAATACCTCTAAAATGAACATTTGCCAAATTGCCAATCTGATCTACATGCTTACACCGCCTCGCAACGCGAGGCATTGTGACCATGTAGATCTGCTATTTTCATAATAGAACCGTGTTATACAAAATGTAATTCCTCAACTCTTAGTGTTCATCAGGGTGGGGGGGTCCCCAGTTCAAATATGATTATTTTGGGGGTCGCGGCCTGAAAAGGTTGAGAAACCACTGTTCTATCTCACTTATTCATTTGCACATGCAGTTGCCCATACAGAGACGCACCCGTGTCACGCACATGTACACACTCAGACAAACGTCAGCCATCTTGCCTCGATGCTTATTAATTTTTCTTTTTAATCTGGTCTCTTCCCTCATGTTTCTCTCCACAGAATGCCGCTATGTGCTCTGCTGTTTGTCCTATAACATTATAGCTAACCAAATCGACAAGGTCTTTTGTCTATATTGCATGATGTGTCTGTGCGTGTACCTTATGCGTGTATTTGCATGTGTGCTGGCCAATGCACACGTGTGAGTCTATTTTTATTCAAGTATATGTAGTCTAACATTTTGGGCATAGAATTAGGTAAATGTCATTCTTATTTATGCTGCTGCTTTTTTTTTTTTTAATGCAGATTTTTTAAATTTGCCCAAAAGATGCTATGTGCAAGATATTTGACATACCCCTCTTATAATTTCCCCAGCCACCAAAGATATGTTACCAGTGCCACTGACTCCTACGTCAGTAGTAGTGGAAATGTTACCCGTGGGCTAGCTCATTTTTGTACTGTCTAGACTGAAAGTGGGAAATTGGGAATTCAAAATTGAATTGAACTTTTTTCATTAGCAGCACATAGCACCTTGCAATGAACCAGTGATGAAATGGTGTGACACAACAGTAACGCAAACTGTGTTGTTGTCGTTTGTAGGATCTACGGTTGGAATACGGTCCCGACTCCCCAAGTCTGCTGGGAGGAGGAAATAAGTAAGTCGACGTCACTCTTTCTGTTGTTGATACTCTCATGCGTCCCTTGCTCTCTCCATCTCGCTTTCTGTCAGTGGTTCTCAACCTGTGGGTCGGGACCCCCAGGGGAGTCGCCAAATTATTTTGGGGGGTCCCCAGATGATTAACTGTATGTGCAACATTGTTTTCTCACTCAACAGTAAACAAACCAAAGTGCATAGAGGGTGTCTCCCCATCTTAAAATGACAATTTGTAGGACTTTTTATTACCTCTTAACCCATTCAGGCCGGGAACACATTTTAGTGTATGGGAGGGGCTTACAGTACATGTACAGTATGTGGCAACATATTTGTATTTGTAGGCTAATTTCTGATTTAGGCCTAAATCGGTTTAATGACAAATTTAACCTTGGCCAAACTGTCAAATATTAGAGACATAAATTGTGAAAATAAATTTAATTCACAATAGAACCGTGTTATACAAAATGTAACGTCTCAACTCTTCAGAGCTCGTCAGGGTGGGGGGCCCAAGTTAAAATGTTATTATTTTGGGGGTCGCAGCCTGAAAAGGATGAGAACCACTGCTTTCTGTGACTACTTTTATTCTCACGTATATCTTGTTGCTTTTTGTGTCTCTCTCTTCACTGTGATTGAGAGACATTTACTTCAAGTGGGATATTGACTTTGTTTTTACGCTTGAGAGAGTGTGCACGTGAAGAGTGCTCTGATACTCAAAAGATAATAATTTATTTAGAGCAAAACTCTGCCGCGCAGAGATGCTCTGGTTAGTGTGTGCACGTGCGTGAATGCGTGTGTCCATGTCCGATATGTATGGAATAAATGAAATAGAAAATGAAATGCAGCCAAGTAGACAGAAGGATCCAGTTGAGGTTAGGGCAGCATTTGGAATATGCCCTGTATTCTATCAAGGGCTGGCGGGAATTCTTGCTGTTGTTGTGTTACGTGTGTGAGAGTGAGTCTGTATGTTGGGGAGTGGTGGTATGTCTGTGTGGTCTAGGAATGCATTTTTAGTTTTCAACCCAGAATGTCTGTGTGTGTGTGATCACATCGCCACATGAACCACATAAGAGGGATTTGATTTGCGAAGCATTCATTTTTAAATGGCCAGACGCGCTTCCTTTCTCACTTTTCTCCCCTTCCACTCCTCTGCTCCGCTTGTCTGTCTGTCCATCCGTCCGTCCGTCACAACAGGAGTCTTCTCAAATCTGTGGAGGAGGAGCTGCAGCATAGGTAAGTCAAGCCCCGCCCACTTCCTGACCCACACGGATGTGCTGATACGCTGGCGCTTTTAACCCCACCGACCCATCAGCCAATCACAGTTAACGGCGGGACTAATTAAGCCAATTCACACGTGACTAACACGCTATAATGGCCGTCAGCTACCACATTGATACCAGAGTTTGGTTCTCCTGTTTGGTTTGGGGGTTTTTGTCTTTGTGACCCTGGTTGACGCTTTCATTTTTCACTGGAAAATGCTGTGCTTCATTGGAGCGCCCTGCAAAGCATGGCTTTTACACACAGACACACAGGTCACATGCATACACTTGCGCTCAATTTCTTTGCCAAGGCGGCATTGCCTTTTTTCCCCCCCTTTTTTTTTTGCAGTAGCAGCACTGTAGTGAAATTGCTTGCCCCCTTCCCGTAGGTTAAATAATTTGTAGATCGCTGTGTGCTTTGATGTCATCTTTAATCTGTACATTATGAAGTAGAGTAAATGTTTGGTTTTATTACCACCTGGTAATCCAGCAGAGTGGATCACAGCTACTCTATTTTTATACACAGCAGTACCCAATATTTCTCTAGTTGGCTCACTTATTACATATTCTGCTTCAGTTGAAATGAAGCCTGGACCCCATTTAGCTACATTCTGTTAACTGTTAACAGAATCAATGTTCAGAAATACGATATATTATGTTATAAGATTACTCGTGTGATAATCCAGTTATACCAAATGAGATTCTCCCACATAGAACATTTTGTTGTAAATGTTTTGATATCTTAATCGTTTATATGACTATGTTGCCCTACATTAAAATTGTAAATCGTTTTGGTACAATACTTCTAGTATTGTAACAACTCTTATCCCTGCTTGTCTCTGTGTCTCCCTCCATTGGTGGGCAGAGGTAACAGCAGGTTTTCTGCTGCTTCTGACACCTAGGAAGTGATCTTGGGAACCGTCCATTCCATGAGCATACTGTATTACCTTCCGTGTGCCCTCCAACACTTCTCCTTCACAGATCTGTGTCATCGTTGCTCTTAGTCAATTCGTAAAGTTAGACTGGGGTTCAATAATACAGGGACTAAACATTACCTGGATAAATGTTTTGGTTTGTCTTGTCCAGGTGGGTGGGCGTCCACTGTCCACAAAATCACAATGCCATTCTGGCAGAACATGTATCTAATCACTGGAAGGTCAAATAGACTTTTCGGTAACTGCCTGTCCACACAATCAGGATTGTCCTGCCGCTGTATACTGTATCCCTGTGGTACCACCTGCATTTGACTGTGGCGGTGTGGCCTCACTGTTCACGCTCCAGTTAGATTAAACCAGAGCAGTGAAGTGGAAGGTTAAAATAAATAAAGTTTGAACCAATTAAAGAGTGAGGAATCTGAGGATACATGAGAAGAAGCGTGCTTGCACGGAATGGAAGGTTCCTGTGATACGAGGCTGACACACCACACCCCTAGCCTAGCTCCAGCCTACACCTACTGTAGTTAGATCTGTGAGGACTGGATCAGGCCAAAAGAAATCTGTCCATTCTATGTTTTGCTTTGGTTTAGAGTCCTGTCCAGTCTGCTCAGATCTGCTCTAATGTGTCAGAACCAGAGATATAAAAAGCTAGATACCTCATCCGCCGCTGCAGTTCATTGGCGTGACTGGTAAAACAGGACTGGCAGAAGTGCGGAACTGTGGAACTGTGGAAGGCACTCTGCCCCCTGCAGTGGGAAAGAGGGAATCCTGCATCTAATTGGCCTACCGAGCATCCCATTCTGTGACGCACAAGGAAGCGTCCTTCAGAATTCCAGAAGCTTGACAGTCCTCTTTTATCAGCGCCCCAGAGCCGGAGGAGGCGTCTACCTTTTTATGTCTATGGTC